>NC_058132.1:608774539-608819730 GCF_016433145.1 Gracilinanus agilis | reverse complement strand
CTTTCTTTCTTTCTTTCTTTCTTTCTTTCTTTCTTTCTTTCTTTCTTTCTTTCTTTCTTTCTTTCTTTCTTTTTCAGACAATTAACAAGAATGTCCTCCACACAAGCTGAAAAGCCTCTATAGGGGACAATTCAATCCATTCCTTACTTTCCTACTTATGCTAGGCTGCAGGAATACAGATAAAAATGAAATAAATCCCTGATCTCTGGGTGCTTGAATTATACTTAAGGGAATAGGGGTGGGTGGGAAGAGAATGCCACAGAACAGGAATACAATGTACATGATTCAGCCTAACTGTAATTGTTGAATATACCTATGATAAACACTTCCTCTGATTCTGACTTGGCTAAAAGGAATTCAGTGGGCAATTCAGAATTTTTGGGAAGTGATTTGGAAGCATGAGGTGTACAGTGTACACAGAAATTTCTGGGGATGTGTCAGCAATGTTATAGGTTATATGAAAAACTAGCTCTACTGTTCCCTAATAGAAGATTAATTTTAGGTACTTCCATAGCCTTTGCCATTGCAAGGTAGACAATTATCCTCATCCCTGTTTTTTAGCTTCATAAACTGGAATACTAGAAAGTTACACAATTTACATTAGATCAAATGAGTCAGTGTCAGAATTAGGAAATGATCTGCCAACTCTAATTCCTTTTTATTAGTTTTTAAGAGTTAGAAAAAGACACTTAATAAAATGATCCAAGGCTGTTTTACTGGTTCTCTTTATCTGCATGCTGAGTAAAACCTTTTCCTGCTTTCAATATTAAATTTAAGATATTTTATTGAAAACAGTGTAAGTTATTCAATGTTAGTTTAATAAACATTTATATATAATCAGAATCATTTAATAGAAAGAGCATGTAGGTCTGGGAGTCAGAGGACCTAAGCTCAAGTCCTGTTTTTGAAACTAGTCATATGACTTCAGGTTAAGTCATAGCCTCCTTTAGCCTTAGTTTTCCCCATCTTTAAAATGGTCATTTTTTATTAACCACAAGTTTTATATAAGTATGACTTTATTACTTTGTTTAAGATATTGTTACTGGCTAAGGACCCTGAGTGATCAGTTCTAGTTCAGGTTACAATATGAGCTTTGGGAAATAATAAATGTTTTCCTTCTCATTAGATTATATATCTGTAAAATGGAAATAGTCATCCTTGTTACACATCTCCATAGAGAAGCTATATGATCAAATTATTCAAAGAACCATGAGACACATGGAATTGGATTTATTTTATTAATTTAAGGAATCCTTATTTTGACATGGCAGAAACCCATTTCACTTTTGAAGGCTAAAATATTTCTGTAGCTTGGAAGACTGTTCCTAAAAGAGGCTATGGTGGAGAAATCCACTCTTCAGGAGCCAATTTTGTAATACTCTGAATTTAGCCAAGTTGCTACTCGGACAACAGACTTGGTACATTTGTACATTGGATCCATATATAAACCTTTCCAGCATGGTGGAACCTGTTAGAGCTTGGGTTTTGCAGGCAGAGTCTTCAAGATTCAGAGTCACTTCCACACTAGGATGAGACATCAAAGCAGGACTATCAGTGGAGGTATGGGAGAAACTAATAAATATAAATTGTTGTCATTTATTTTCACAACAGAGCTGGTGTAACTGATAGTGAACTGGCCTCAGAGGCAGGAAGACTTGGGTTCATGGTCTCTTTGTGGCACATATTGCCTGAGTGACCTTAGACACAATCTCTCAGGGTCTCCAGGATATATTCTAACATTGTAACTTTCAGAGATGATTCTAGGCTGCACTGTAAAAAGAGGTCCTTCAACTAGGAGTTGCCTGCGATCCCTGAAATCACAGATCCACAAGTAGATTTCCCATCCCTGTTTGCCTCTTCCATGCTAGAAACTTAGTTTTTTTAAGAGATTAATTTGAATACTGTTTTTAAGTGCATATTCTTGTGGTTGTCAGAGTTGTTTAAGGAAAAACCATCTTTCCTTTTTCAAATGTGATCCAATAAAATGGTCTCTCGAATTCATAAATACCTTCTAGATCAATCAGGTCTGTTTCCTCATTTGTAAAATAAGACACTTGAACTAGATGATTTTAAGTTTCTTTTAAGCTTTCATATTTGATGAGTCTTTAAAATATAGCAAAAATAAGGAATTAGCTAGTAGACAGAAAAGAAAGTGAAGAAGTTAAAAATCCTGAGAGGGGGGAAAATGTGATATACAGTAAAACTTAACACCCCATAAAAGCTAGCTACACCTGCTGTTTCTGAATTGATATTTCCTTCTGGACTTTCAATTTTCTCCCATTTGGAAATAATGGGGTTAGTATATATACTTGCAGGTATAACAAAACAAAACCCTCCTTTGATCCACATTCTCATTCCCACCCATCCAGAGAAATCAATGGACTTAATCATGGTAATGGTTCCACCATGATAATTGGTGACATAATATTAAACTCAATTATTGACCTTGCTCTAATCAGCACTTTTTTCCAGTTCTGATGATGCATCCTATTATCCAGTGATGTATAATGAGCAACATTTGTGTCTATGGCCATTCTTACTATTATCTAATCATTGTTACATATCCAAGCAAAAATTCACTGAAACACACTGAAAACATGTTATAAAAACAACCATAACAACAAACTAAGTCTTGTCATTACAGTTAAATCACTAGAAAACAAATAATAAAAGCTTTACCAACATAGGGTCAGTGAGGGAAAGAGCAAGAATGGAATATTGTATGTATTCAAGACTTTAATTTCAACATGCCTATTACATAGGAAACCTCCCTGAAGCCACAGGAAAGCACAGGGGAAAAGCTGGTCTATACATGTTCCTTGACTTCCAGGACTTGTAACCTAACAAAATCTGAAGAGTAGATCACTCCAATGAAATCTTCTATCCTTGGACAAGGTACTGAACATTTATCTCATTCCTAGCCAAAAAGCTTAGCTATTCCTTTAGAGTCTCTACTCTTACTTCTGTTTCTCATTAATCTTTGTTGATTTCTGATTATTGTTTGCTTGGATAAATGAGTTCACTACCCTTCTGAGGTTGTTTCTTATATGCTACTAATAAAATGCTAGTATTTATGTAATGTTTTAAATTTTACAAAGAATACTTTGTGTGTTATCTCATTGTATCCTCACAAAGCCCCGGATCATAGTTATTGTGGTAGCTAGGAGCTATTTTTATCTTCATTTTACAGATAAAGAAACTGAGAAACTGAGCCTGATAGATGTTAAGTGACTTGCCCAGAGTCACACAACTAGTAAGTGCTTGAGGTTGAATTTAAACACAAATCTTTCTGAGTTTTAGCCCAGTGTTTAAATTCAACCTCAAGCACTTACTTGAGGTTACTAGTCATGGCCTTCTTTTTACTCCTTGTAAAGGCAGAAATCTAAGTTTTCTTTTGAAGCTGTGGAACAGGGATTTCCAGACCCCACATTGGATATCTATCCATAATATATATTGGACAGCTATTTTGTGTTAAGCATATCCACATCTATATTAAATATGGATTGGGAGAGTAAATGTAAAATCATCATTATACCCATGACTACCTTGTTCAAGAAATTTTGCTTAATAAATGGGCACATATGAACAAAAAAAGGAATGGATAAGTCATGAAATGAAAGGGAGGAATAACAGATGCCCATTCTGAGTGGTAGATTGGTCTTCACACAATGTTTGAAGATCAATGCTAGGCTTCCAGAGTACTGGGCAAGAATATCAGCTTTTGAAGATCTATAAAAGTATATGGGTAAAAATCTACCCAAGATGAGAACTTTTGAGTGATTTTCAATCTGCACTGGAGGAAGTAGTGCCTACTCTATCAACGTGATCAAAATGGACAGCAGATTACAATTTTAAATCAATCTTTTTGGCTAGCCTAGTAGGTGAAATGGATTACTCTGTGATGATCTGCCTTCAATAATGAGTACTCATTACTAAAGATGGCCTCAGAGAATTCAAAGTTTAATATAATAGATGAAGTTTTAGTTCTATTGTAAATATAACTTTCTCTGGTCACTCTTAATATGTGACTACCAGCTCATTTCATCATTTTAGTTCTCTGACACTTAAGTCTGATTTCATTTGGATTGAGGAAAGCTGCCCACATTTTGTGTTTGTTTAGGTCATAGATCCCCTTCTATCCCCCCTTATAAGTTCAACAAAATTCAAACAATATTTAACCAAGTATTTCCCCCCCACAATTTTTAACCCACAAAAATTGTGTGGGAAATTAAATACATATGTTTCCAAGTCATTATGATGTTCTTTGGTAAGAACTCCCTTAACTTTTTCAAATCAGAAAACTGTTTCATTCCAAGAGTAAACTGGAATGAAAACTAAAAGAACATGGCTGTGTCCAAGAATGTTTTGCCATGACCCCTCAACTACTAATGGAACACATAAAACGTACTCTCTCAGAAGTAACTTGAAGAGGACCTTCAAGTCAGGGTCTGCCCTTATCCATTAGGAAGCCTCCCAAAATACCTCATAACAGACATGATCCTATAAAGGGGTCATGATAAATTTGAGGTTTCAACATCCTACATTTTAATTATACTCAAAAACATCTCCATTAATCTCCTCTTTTACGTGGTAGGATGGGATAGGAGAAGGAAAGGATTATTTTATCCTCATCTATTCATTATTTGTTCTTGGGGGAAAACCTTTGCTTTAATTATGTAACCTTCTCTTCCTAAAGTCTGCTTCCCACACAAAGTAGCATTAGATAAGAATTTTAACCATAAATAAGAATGAATAAAAGGAAATGATGGCATGTATTTTAATAGTATATATCTTCTAAGCATCTTTTATACAAGATGCTTAAGTGATAGTGTATCAAAAAACTTCCTAGCAAAAGAGAAATTAAGGCTTAGAAAGGTTAAGAACATAGTAGCATGTCAATCTTATACTGAAATAGTTCCCTAGGTTATGAATGAGAAATAATAACTACTGAAAGGTCCTGTCATTCTGACCCAAGTGACAAAGATCATGCCATCCTCTGTGTGTGTGTATGTGTGTGTGTGTGTGTGTGTGTGTGTGTGTGTGTGTTGTTTGTGCATGTGTGGAGAATGTAGGAACTGCTGGGAATATCATTAAAAGTAATACTTTTGTATTTGTATTTATAGATTATAGAAGAGATTCTTTCCTCACAATAACACTATAGTAGGTAATACAAATATTATTCCCCCATTTGTATGGCTTTATTTAATTAGATTCTTAGATGTTATATGAACTTTCTCATGCTCATGTAGCTTGTAAATATCTGAGACAGGATTCACATATAGATATTTGATATTCTGACTCTAATCATTGCTCAATCCATTGCCTCAAATCTATGACCTAAAGGAATACAGACTGTGTTTTCATCATGATGGCTGCTGAATGAAATTAGGGGATTCTTAGGAGAAAGGAGGATTTGGTAAGTGAACAATTTGGTTCAAATGATAAAAGAAAGAGATTCAGATTTCTGAACAAAATTTTAGAATACAAGAATAACGGGCTTGATTAGGGATGGAATACAGCCGATGAGGGCCAGTAAAAATGTATTTGCATGAGGGGGCAGCTGGGTAGCTCAGTGGAGTGAGAGTCAGGCCTAGAGACGGGAGGTCCTAGGTTCAAACCCGGCCTCAGCCACTTCCCAGCTGTGTGACCCTGGGCAAGTCACTTGACCCCCATTGCCCATCCTTACCAATCTTCCACCTATGAGACAATACACCGAAGTACAAGGGTTTAAAAAAAATGTATTTGCATGAATAAGACAGATTAAATACAAGCAAAATTTATGTTTGCTTAAGGACCTGGTAATCTCAAAAAATCTTTCCACTGAAAACAAAAAGAGAAGGTATCTTCTCTGTATAGATGCCAATCCAATATCACCGAGAAAAGTAAATGCAACAAATGAATATCAGTAGAGGTAGACATGATTAATTAATTAACAAGAAATAAAGGGGGCAGCTGGGTAGCTCAGTGGAGTGAGAGTCAGGCCTAGAGACAGGAGGTCCTAGGTTCAAACCCGGCCTCAGCCACTTCCCAGGTGTGTGACCCTGGGCAAGTCACTTGACCCCATTGCCCACCCTTACCACTCTTCCACCTATGAGACAATACACCGAAGTACAAGGGTTTAAAAAAAAAAGAAATAAAGTACTAGTAATTTACATTTACATAGCACATTAAGTTTTTAAAAAATTTTCCCTCCACAACAAACTCGTTATGTATTTAGTATTAATGTTGCCATTCTTATTTTTAGATAAGGAAACTGAGAGTCCAAGTGGGTAAAAGACATGGATAGTGATAAGGCTAATAATGTAAGAGGTGTAACTCTTCCAGCTTTTATGGGACTTTTTCTGGGACTCCAGCTTTTCTCCCAACTTTCTTGAACTCTAAATGTGATACTTTTACAAGTAAGCTCTCAAGAAGAAAGTGAGTGATCAAACTCAAGAACTCAAATATCTGACTACCTCTCAGGCACTGCCCCTTTCTTATGTAGATATTTTGTCTGCTGAAAGTGCCAGGAAAAAATTTATATAAAGAAATTGATTTTAAAAAATCACCTTGAGAAGAAAACAGTCTTTGAGATAAAATGTTGAGGAGAGACAAAAACTACTCTGAGGACCAGAAAAAGAACCGCTTCTATGATGAATATAATGAGAAGAACTTCTTTGGAGGTAGAGTAATGAATGAAAGGTTGCAGAGAATTGTGGTCCATCAACTCATTTACATTTCACTGTTTTCAGAGTGTTGAAAGTATCACTGAGAAGTAGCAATCAAAAAAACTCTTTGGGGGCTATAGGAAGATTATATAGGGCCTATTGGGATCATAACTGACAGAAATCTGGAATTATTGCATTTCATGTCATAAGTTAGAGATGAGACACTGAATATGAGGTATTAGAAGCCAGAGAAAAAGTTACAGGAAAAAGCTGGTAGAAAAGTGGAAAAGGAATTGTGAACAATAGGCATAGGACACTACCACAAAAGCTGCTTATTAAAGACAAAATGTAGATTCTGATATAATCTGTACTCACATGAAGCTGAAAACTGGATTCCTTGGAAATTAGGTATTTTATGGTGATTTTGATATCTTGACCCTTATCTTATGCAAGTAAGCTAGTTTTTTCCTTAAAAGTTATCCATACATCCTTTGAGATTTGACTGGTTCAGGGGATTAAAGGGTCAGGCTGTTGACATCACTTCATAGACACCTGAATACAGAATAGCCGTAAGGATCTCCAGGTGTTTTTCCTATTTCTTGGCTTGTAGAAAATTATAGGCAACTCAGGCAAGGTGAGCTTTGCTTAGCTGAATTAATTCAAGATTTCCTAAATGCCTATCCTTGTCAAATATCTTTCTTCTGTTATGGCTAGATAAATATCTTTTTGATAATTGTTGAATGACTATCTTGAGTGTCTCATTTTGCTCCAATAATAAACACAAACTATGAAGAGACTGGTCTGATCAAAACTAGGTAAGAACATTTCTTTCTTAGCAGCTGATAGACTCATTGGGGGAGTATGGAATCTAGTTGTTGTGTGGAGATCTATCTGTATTTTTTACACTTTAAAACATTCTAAAGAGAATAGAGGAATAGAGAGAATATTAGAGAGGAAACCTCTCTAGGGTGCCCACATTGCTCTTTACTACTCTCTCTGGTTTTAGAGGAACAAATAGCAGGGGAAAGATGGGTTTTTCATTAGCTTTTTCTATAAAGAAACTTAGAACTGATTGGATAAAGCAGAATCTCTTGCTATTTGAAGAGCAGGCTGGGAAAAGATTGTTTGGTTCTATTGCAATCTATAGTTTGAAACAGAGAAACTTCTTGGAGACCCAGAAGAAATCTGAAGAACTTCTCAGTTTTCTGGATGAAGAGAACTTGTCTTTAAAAGTTTAATTTTTGCACCACCCTGCCAGAAGTGCCTGTGTTCTTTAAAGAGCTTGCTATTATTTCATCAACTCAAGGGCAGCATAAAAGTAAATTTAAAAGGTAGCATATAGCACAGGACCAGTTTTTCCCAGCAAAGGATATATATTGCAGACTGCCTAAAATGATTACTTTCCCTTGGGACGTGAGTTTCCCTATAAATGGATCTACTTAGTAGACCCCTGTATGTATATGTCTACTCTTCTCCATTGACACTATGTGTATTGGGAGGAGAGTATGACCAAGGTTTGTGGATGGACTGTAACATATTAAATTTTATAAGTATCTTTGCTTTTGCCTTATTGTTAAGTAAATGATGTCATGATGACAAGATTATAAGTGGAGACTTAAGAACAACAGTGGTGAGTTGTGGTTGTTCAATTGTTTTCAGTTGTGTCTGACTCTTCATCCCAGTTGGGCTTTTCTTGGCAAAGATAATGGAGTGGTTTGCTACTTTCTTCTCCAACTCATTTTATAAATAAGAAAACTGAGGCAAACAGGGTTAAATGATTTGCCCAGAGTCACACAGCTAGTAAGTGTCTGAGGCTAGATTTGAACTCAGAAAGATGAGTTTTCCTGATTCTAGTCCTTATATTGTACCACTTAACTGCCCTCAAGCTTTCCTTCCCACAGTAAGATTAGTAATCTTTGAAAAATCATGGGAAACTAGAGAGCTGATGATAAGCTAGAGATCAAAAGATGTCACCATGAAGCACATAGTTAATGCTTAGTAAAATGTTTTTTATTTATTATTTATACAAAGCAATTGAAGGAGGGAAAGATCACAAACATTTCAGACTTTATTAGTCTTCTCCCCAAACCCGGTAAGGGAGACTCAGGGGCCAACCATAGACTTGGGAGTTTGACTTTGACTCCTGGAAAAATCCAGAACATATTATAAAACACATGGTTTGTTAGCTTCTTAGAAAAGGAAGCAGAGACCTCTAGGAGACAGCATGACTTCTTCAAGAATCTGTCAACCTAAGTTAATCTCATTTTCTTTTTTGAATGTGATTACTAATAGATCAGGAGAAAGGGGTAGACAGGATGCTTAAGTTTCAGCAAGGCATTTGATAGAGTCTCTCTTGCTATTTTTTATTGAGAAGATATGGGTTAGATGATAGTATCTTTGGATATATTCAGGACAAACATAACCTCTAGTGGAGTGTTCCAGGGATATCTCCTTGAATCTGTTCAATATTTTTTAAATTACTTGTATGAAATCATAGATGGCAAATTGATAAGCATCGCAGAAGACACAAAGATGGGTAAGATGAAAACATAGTGAATGACAAAGTCAAAATCTAAAAAGACATTGATACATTATAATGATGGGCTAGAGTTAGTAAGATAGAAAAACAACAGGAGTAAATCTGAAATCCAAAATGTAATTTTAAAAATCAGTCACACAAATACAATACGGGGAAAGTATGACAAGAACAATTCACATGAAATAGATTTGGGAAATTTAGTACACTGCAAGGTCAGTTTGAGTCAACATGTAACATAGCAACCAAAAAATTTAATCTGATCCAAAGCATCACTAATAAAGACATAGTCTAGAATGGAAAGAGAGAAACGAATGTAAAAAAAGTGAGGAAAAATTGCAAAAGTGATTTTAACAAACTATATTAACCATCAAGGTCAACAGACCAATAACACTGGGACCAGACATCATGGTCCCAGATGCATTTATAGAGGATATAGAAAAGGCACAGAATAAAAACGGGAAATGTATACAGATTGGACCAAGAGTATATTTCTGGAGGTGATACCATTGTGAGAATGGATTTACATCCTTCACACTAAGTCCAAGATCTGAGACCTGGGCATCCATACATGGTTTTCCAGAATCAAGGGCTTGGTCATTGAGGAAGTTAGCATACTAATTTTAGAATGCCTATTCAAGGCTTAACCCAGTTGGTTGGTGACTGAATATATTTTAACTAGTTCACTTAAATCACTATATCTACAGCTAATTCTAGATATTAGACAATACTTCAGTTTCATATTATATCTAGCCATCCACCCAGGCCATTTTACCAACTTTCTGCCAATAATCATAAATCATCCTCCCCTCCAACAAAACTCTCCTACTTGGTCTTCATCCCCATATGGGTATGTACATATGCATACATGTACACATAGATTGTTGTTGAGTCATTCCAGTTGTGTCTAACCCACTGTGACCCATCTGGGTATTTGCTTAGCAAAGATACTGGAATGGTTTGTCATTTGCTTCTCCAGCACATTTTATAGAAGAGGAACTGAGGCAAACAGTTTGAAGTAACTTGGCCAGGGTCACACAGCTATTAAATATCTGAGGCCAGATTTGAAAAAAAATATATATATCCCTATCTCAACACATTGGTACAAAGTAAGTGTTTAATACATTTTTTCTTTAATACATGGTATAAGAAGAACATAAAGATATTAAAGCTGTAAAAAAATCTTAGACTATTAGTATCTCACGAAAGGTGATGAACATCAGTAACTATCAAACTATATGCCTTCTCTCCCATCTATACAAAATCTTTGAGAGTCATTATAAACAAAGAGGTCTCTTTACCCTCCCCACCCCAGTGCAAAACAAAACCAAAATTCCCAAAAGAAGAACAAAAGTAAGAAACCCAGAAAGAATCATAACGAAGTAGGGTTGCTTTGGAAGATAAAATGATTATATGCTTAAAAAGGTCTACATAATAAAATTCATAGTTTCATGTATAATCTTCTGTTCTTCAATGCACACAAAAATATTCATTTTTATCTGGTGTTTATTGAGACCACAAAAATAGAAGGAATCTTTAAGGAAGATATTACAAGCAGGCTTTTTGAGAAAAGATCTTCAACAATGAAACAAATATTTACCATTTTACAATTAAACCAAAAATTGTAGAGACTATAAAACTCCACTGTGGTTATTGTCTGTTGCATATTAAGAAAAGCATTTGATTCAGTGAGGAACAACTTCCCTTTAAGGTTTGTTTTCAACTAAATACCTCATACATATATATACACACATATGTATGGACATACATATATATATGTGTATATATATATATATGTATATAGTGAAATAATTAAAGATTTCTTGAATTATATAATAAGAGAAATAGCTCCTGGCTCAACAAGAGTTCTGATCATAAAATTCAGGTGAGGCATAAAATAGGTAGATCTTTACTCACCAAGGATATTCTCCATGTTGATGGAAGCAATCCAACTCAGAGACCAAATTGGTGGAAGAGATTCCTTGGGCACAGTGAAATCCTTCAGATATTCCTTTTTGCAGATGACATTGTGCTGATTTCATCCATTTTTTTATCTAATGCTGAGTCATTTATTAGAGTTCTTTATTTAGCCAAAGGATATTGATCTGGTCATATACACAGCAAAGACCAAATGGATGAAAAATGTTTATAGTTTGTTTTTTAACATGCATTTGGATGGATAACTAAAGACTTTATCCATCAGAATGTGTTATTTGGGTCAGACAGTACAAATAGACAATGAATTGGCTGAGTTGGAGAAGATGAAGATAGACCAGAATGACTTCAGGAAATTCTCAAGCTTTTTTAATGACTTCAAGCTTCTTTGGAAAGTAAAGGCTTATCTTCTCAATCCAAACAGTTCACTGGTGTTATTGAATGTCAACAAAATGTGGAATATAAGGATCTCTGAAGGATTTAAAATTAATATAACTCAGAGGGTAATGGAAAGACATAGGCATGTTGTAGCATATATCTAATGAGGAACTTGGCGGGGGGGGAAGAGTAAGGAATGCCAGCAAAGAATTGTTTGATAGGAAGAAACAATGAGCAGGTCACACAGCAAGAGTTAGGAATGAGAAACGGATAGCCAGAGCACTGCATTGGTAGTCTGGTGTTATAAATAAATTAACATAAAAATATAACTCAAAGTTGGCACTTGGACATTAAGGTAGGACACAGAATGACTGCAGTTTTTGACTTCTGGAATGGATGGGTGGAAGCTCCCCTGCTCAGCCTCTGACCCAGTGGTATGGTGTGATTTTGTGCCTGAATGTCCAAACACATGAACCAGACTGTCCAATCAAAGACCAAGTAACATCATGGGCAAGATATAAGAGCCAAGATGAACAGGAATGAGGGCTTTTTGGCTCTGGTCTCTTCCTGAACTCAAGCCTTAATTTGTTTAAACATGTGGTTAGCTGGTCCCACTGGTCCCTACTTGTGAAATGGACCAGGGCCAGTTGGGAATCTAGAACCTGAAGAAGCAGCAAGGGGACCCGGAGACTTTAGATCGTTAGGCTGGCAATACTTTTCTCTTTCTTTTTACTAATAAACACTTATAAACCTAATGTAAAGTCTCAAAGATTAGTTTTTAATTATAACACTTGTACTGAATAGCAATAAATAAGGAGGACTCTAGCATATTGGGTGTTCTAGATTCTTACAAAATAAATAGGACCCAGGCCTTCCTTCAGGAAGTTTACAATCTAATGGATGGAAAGACACACAAATTATTTTGATCTAGCGGAGAGATAGGTGCAAAGGATAGGTCCAGGCAAAGTGCTTGAGGAATTTGAGGAGTGAGAGATCATTTTCACCTAGAAAGTAAGCTTTAAAATTAATATACAATATCTTCAAGTATTATATTTAATAAGATTTATTAATAATAACTCTAAGTAAAGGAAAATAAAAGGCTAGAGTAAAGAGGGAGCTAACTCAGCTGCAGTTGCGAGAGAAGAGAGCAAAAAAGCAGGCTTGCAGCCAACTTACATACAATATGTGAAGACTCAACATGGGGGAGAGAGTAAAAGGAATTTTGGGACAAGAAAGAAAATTCTGGGAGATGAAATCCAAGGGTTCAAGATTTCTAATTTCACAAAAGCCAGAGGATGTCTTGGAAGACTTTAAGGAAGAGTTGGTATATGAATTAGAAGAATGGAGTTCTTTCTATATCTTTGAAAATTATGAAAATCTTCACTCATTTTCTATATGCTTGAATTATGTTATGAAGACTTGAGGAAGAAGCAGTGAAATACAGGGGAAAGTACAGAATTGGAGTCAAAAGTTCAGAGTTTTAAACCTTATGTTCCTTATTTACTGTGTGACCTTGGACAAGCCACTTCATTTCTCTGGCCCTCAGTTTCCTCACCTGTAAAATGAAGGGTTTGGACTAGATAAGCCAAGAGCTCCCTCTCTGCTTTAATCCTATATTTTAAAAAAATCTTAAGTACTTGAACTAATAATAGTAATAGCTAACATTCATGTAGCATTTTAAGGTTGGCAAAACTTTTAAGGATATTATATCATTTGTTCTCTATCTTAAAACCCTCCTTGATTTAAAAAAAAAAAGAATTGAATTAAGGAAGAGTTTGAAATATGTTCATTTTGAAATACAGTGAAAGAAACCAAAAACAACAAAGGAAATGAGGAATAGAAAAAGGAGAAAAAGAGAGAAAGGGTGAGATAAACAGTAAAAAAAAAAAAAAAAAAGAGAAAGAAGCTGAGAGAGCAAGGGTGTTTTGGTAAGGGTGGTTAGTAAGGGGGAGAGAAAAAAAAAGAGGAGAGAAAGAAGAGAAAAAGGTATTCACCTAGAAACAAGCTGCTACCTGCCAGATGAATCCATAGAAATAACCCCATAGCTGTGTGCATAGCGTTTGTGCTACAATTAAAAGCAGATTAAAAGCAACAACAATTAAAAAAAAAAACCAACAACCTCAAGCATAGCACCTTTGACTGTCGTTCACCTTCACACTAGGAAACATGAAAGCCAGGTTGTTACATTTAGCCAGTGGCACTCTGCTAAGCTATAGTCTTCTGTTCTAGCCTGTGGGCCAGGTTGGAGTTGACAAAAAAAGTGGACTGTTAGTTACCTCTTTTGGAGACGTTATTGGCAAGGGAAAGGGAAGACACTGGAGTTTTTAATAGTTGGAAAATCCACACCAATGGTGTCCCTCTTTTTTGGAAAAAAAAAAATTTTTTTTTAATTTAGATCAGTCTTGGAATTTTGGCAAGTCCTGAAAAATGGTCCTACTGAGGCTTCAGAGTTGAAATTTTTCCTTCTTTCTTTCTCAACCAACCGTCTAAAACTTTGCATAGGGGGCCCTGACAAACTTTCAGATCTCAGGAATTTAAAGCCTTTTTCTTAGCCACTGGAGGGTGGGTTGTCTATCTTTCTTTCTGAAGGAGAAGGCAGTTTCTCTATTCCTTGCCTTCTTTCCCCTCCTTTTAAAATGAGTTTCATTGTGTTTACACAGAAATGGCGCTTTGTGGCAATTAAGAGATTCCAAAGTGGCAGAGGCCAACACACCAGTAGAACAGGATTCCAGCTTTCCATGGTAACGCCCAGCTTCACTTCTCTAACCACCTCCTGTTCGTCCACCCAGACAACTCTAATCCTACCTCTGTGGTTACCCTGAAAAGGCATCCAGCTCTGTTATCAGAAAGGATCTTTCTTGAACAAATATTTACCAGCGTCTGTTTTACTTTTTTTGGGAGTGAGCAAAGGAAGGCTTGTTTCTCTTAATTCCTTTGGATCAGGCATTGGGGAGATGATGAGAGGGCCAAGCCAAGACTCCTGGTACTGGTGCCCAACTTCAAGAGAACTTGACAACTGATGGCCTTGATGTACACAAACTTTAAGTCGCTTGGATGGGCCACTCATCACCACGGTGACTATTATTCCGTTTTGCCATCCAATGCAAGTCCCTTGCTCGGTGTGGCAGAAATCCAGGAACATTCCATGATTGTTACAGCATTTTCCATTTACGATAATAGGCCTTACCTTCCTCTTGGTTCCATGAACTCTTTAAATGTCAAAGTGATTCACATGGGAGGAACTGATCCCACACTTCTCACTGAAAAGCTCAAAGATACAAGATCTTTTCTCTCATGAAGTGATGTGATGCTTATCTACTTGTTAATAATGTACAGCATGTTTAACATCACTGCATTATCAGCCCCTATGTAGCCAGCTAGTCTGTTCAGCTAAAAAAGCCCAAGGAATGTGTAATATTTGAAAGGGATTTATTCTCTATAGCTTTAGTGATGGGCTTGGCTCTCATTACCATTATTCAGTGTCCATCCACCAAAGAAAGGAGTAAATTCTTAGGTCCTTTAGCTTTTACTCTCCTTCTTTCCCTCCTTCCTTCCCTCCCTCCTTTCTACTCTTCTTTCCTTCCTCCCTGCCTTTCTTCCTCCCTGCATTCTATATCATTTCAATTGTGAAATATGAAGTGATTTGCCTTTAGTAAGAGGTTACATAGCATAGCAAGAAAGCCCTGGCTCTGTACTTTGAAGATTTGTCTTGGAATTTTAGTTCTATGATTTATTAAAAATTTGAACCTGGGTAAGTCACTGAACATTTTAAGGTCTCAATTTCCTCATTGCATGAATGAAAGGATTGAATTATATGATCTGTAAGATCTATGTCTCTAAAAAGAAAATACAGATTCAGAATTTGATTTCCACCCTAGACATTTTATCTGAGAAACCCAGGCAAATCATTTAACTTCTCTGAGCCTCAGTTTCCTCATCTGTAAAATCAGAATAATAGTGATATCTATCTCACAGGGTTGTTGTGAAGATCAAATAAGAAAATGTTTTTAAAGTACATTGTAAAACTTTAAAACACTGAACAAATATAAATTATTCACGTTATAACTTATTTTGTCCAAAGGAATGTATAGCTTCATTGGCTGCTCACTCTTCAAAAATAAATGGAATAGATATTTTAAAAAATAAAGACAAGTAACAAACAAAATTAAAAATTAAAACAGCTTAGTATGGGTAAAAATACTGGAGGAGAATGTATTGGATTTATACCTTAACTATTATGAACTATTTCTTGGAACTGCTGCTCCTATTCTGTCTTAGAAATGCTGACACTAATAAATATTGAATAGATTCAGGATTTGCCAAGATAAGTACATATACATATTTATGCTCACTTAAATTTACTTTGAGATATAGTATAAATTAGTGGATAGAAACCTGGACTCAGAATCAGGAAGACTTGGGTTCAATTCCTGCCTCTGATATATATTGGCTATATGAATCTGGGGAAGGAATTTAACCTTTCATTCTCTCAAATGACACTTTAAAATTAAATGTTGGAGAGTAAGTGCTTATCTGTAAAGGAAAATGGGTTTCCTTATGGGCAGTTCCCTATACTGATGAAATCATAGACTTGATTTCTCCCCCACCCAAATTGTTATTCAAAATTATGGCAAGACTGGATTTATTCTCCCAACCTACACACACACACACACACACACACACACACACGCACGCACACGCACACACACGCACACACAAAGTCCCCCAGTGCATAATTGGCAGGAGAGCTAGAAGAGAGTCTCACCCCCATATAGACTTTCTCTCTCTCCTCCTCCAACCCTGACATTGGTAACTGGCTCCCTATAATTATTATAGCACACACACACACACACACACACACACACACACACACACACACACACATACAGGTTGGTTCTCTAGAGTTCAGTTGGCCACATTTACCCCCCAAAGTAGGAACTATAGGTCCTAGGTGTAACCCTGAGAGACAGTGGACTCCTACTATTACTGGCTTAAGTCTTCATTCTGTTATGTTCTTTTCTCAATATCTATTATTAGTAATTACTATCCCAATACAATTTAATCCATTGACATTTTGCTATAACTGTAAAACCAATCACAATCAGTTAGCTCATACGAAGGGATTTTAATGAAAAAAGCCAGAACTAAAGTACAGATCTCCCCACCCACCCACCCAAAACCAAACAAATACACATACAGACACCAATCTCTTCTTTACCTTGGCCCCTAGGGAAAGTGAACTGAAATTTAAATTGGTTACAACCACTATATTGTATTAAGCATCTTCCTAGTAAACCTAGTTTACTTCTGAATATGGTATAGCATAGCTGATAGAGAAGTCAATCCTATTCTTGTAGGACAGGCAGCATCTTGACTATAATGGGCAGATTCATCATTAGGCTGTGTGAAACAGGTAATTTCTCAAGTTGGCTCCTTCCTCAGTTTGACTTCTGGACCTCTAGTGGTTCTTCCAGTCTTCTGAGATGTCATGAGGCATTAGTGCCAAAGACATGAACAGAAGGTGACTCCATCCCAGACACAGATGTGCTAGGAGATCATGCACTGACTGAGTGGTGGGTAGGGTTGTCCTTACAACTTGTAACTAGCAAGAAAGAGGGGTCCAGTTCCCTTCTAGTAGGGTTTTTTGTGCTTTTTTTTGGTATGTATGCTCAGATCTGACTTAGTTAATATAAAGACTTCTATTTACTACAAAATAAGCTGACAGGAAACAGGCATAGAATATCTATCTGTGCATGCTCTAAATCAGGGCTAGGTTCCCTGCTCAATCATTATATATTTCCAAAAATAGGTTTGCCAAATCCCCAACAAGGGCTGGCATTGTAGTTCCTTCTGCATACTCTTGGGACTGGGTCCTATAATAAAAAAATAAAAAGAAAGATTTTTTTTTGGTCAAGTCTTGACAATTTGATCTCCATAATTTATTTTACATTAATTCCCTTTTCTAGACTTAAACTATTACTAGCCCAACTCAGTCCCTCATCTCTTCTCATTTAGGAGCCTCCTCTTCCCTTTCCAATCTAATCTCTCCATAGCTGCTAAAACAATATTTTCAATTACAGGGCAGCTCATATCCTCCTTCTTCAGAAAAAAACTTAAGAAGCTCACTACTGTTTCTAAGAAACACTAAAGACTCTATCATCCTGCATTTTCTGCATTTTAAACTTTCTGTAATTTGGTTCCAGCTTACCTTTCTGTCTTAATTTTTATATAACTCTATTGCACATATTCTAAATTCCAGCCCAACTGGATCATGAGCAATTCCCTGAACTTGACATTCCATCTTTGTCTTCATGTCTGTACAGAGGCTGTCCCCCATCCATGGAATGTACTCCCTCCTCATCTCTGCCTGTCAGAATTCTTATATTCCTTTGAGATTCTCTCAGGTGTACTGTGTCCAACAAAGTGACTGGCATATGGTAGGTGCTTAATACTTATTGACTGACTGACTTTCTGACACTTCTACAGTCTAGTCATCATCCCAGTACCTTTCTGCATCAAAAATGCTTCTCACTGGACATCACTTTCTTTTGGGGATTATCTCCCAACTAAATGTAAGCACCTTGCAAACAGAGGCCACATTTGCTTTTTGTATTTCTTCCCATAATTCTTAGAGTACTGCTTGAAAAATAGTAAGCACTTAAAAATGCTTTTTCATTCATTCTTTTCTTTGATCTCAGATATAGCAGAGATGCCTGGGACATTGCCAGTGTTTAATAATGTTTTGTTCTTGCTACTGAATTAAATTGTGACTACTGTTGTCTAAAAATGAAATTACTTTCACCAACCCCCTCCAAAAAAAGGAAAAGGAAGAAAAGATTTCTCTTTATTGGCAACAATAAAACATTGCCTAACTCTCCATGTTCTCATTTACAGATGGGGACTCTCAGGTTCAAAAAGGACCAGTGACTCATTTAAGGTATTGGATTAATAAATGATCTAGTGGAACTTTGACCCTAGGTCTCTAAAGAGATTTAAGAACTCCCATGACCTTGCCACCCACCTTGCAACTGACCTCCTGTTTTGAAATTCTTGAAAACAGGAACTAACTCATTTTATTTTTCTAATTGCTTCTCTAACACTTAGCACATAGTAAGTACTTAATGAATGCACTTAATTAATTCATTTATTATCTTCCAATCCAACTCTTTTCATTTCACTATGTTAGAGAAATAGTTCACTTTGATATTGACAGTCACAGGCATTTTGAAGATTAACCTACCTAAAAGTTCTCCTTTTTTTTGGACAAATCAGACCTGTCATTCATCAGTATAGGGAACTCTCAATGAGAAAGGTACTTCTACCAATATGGGTAAGCTGTTTTGCTGCTAATTAAAATGGTAGAAATTGTAGGGTGTACTGAATAATTAGTGTATTTTCTCAGCCACAGAATCAGTATGTTCCAGAGGTAAGACTTGAATTCAGGTCTCCCTGGCTTGAAGACTCAATGTTTGCTTTTCTTCCCAGTAATTTCAGCTGCCTTTTTTTTGGAATAAGCTTAATATTTCAGTATAAGCTTTCACACGTTACAAACACTTGTCAGGATTTGCCACACATTCCCAGTTTGCTAATGGGATATCATTTCCATATGCTGGCCCTCTCCTATGATTAGGGCCTTTGGCCCTCTGGATGGATCCCACCCTTGATCCCTGGTGGCTGGCCAGGTAAGAAGGCAGAGAGCTCAGAGAATTCTCCAGCAAGTCAGCTTGTCTGATCCTGCCCTGATGCCTGGGTCTAAGTCCTGCCCTGAAGATTCCAGTCTGGTTAACTCTCAGCTTCCTGGTTCCTGACCCTATCTACAAATTGGTATTTGAGCTCTTGTTAGTCCAAATGACCTTTTGCTCCAGGAAGCATCCTATTTATAGGCAGGAACACCTGATCATGACAGTCCTTAGCTCCCCTGTCCTCGTGCTACATGCTATTATTTCATTTGCTTGTAAAATGTACACAGAAGTCAAACCCAGAAGGTCTATTAAACTTAGCAATTAGCTTAATGGTTTTGTAAAAGGTTGATATTTTTCATTCCAGGAACAAATGTCCTTTATTTATTTTAGTTTAGCAATATTGCCAGTTATCCTACTTTCAATGGGCCATATGCCTGAATTTTCTAACATCGTCAATGTATGCCTTAAAATGAAGTCAGAGGAGCAGAGGAAATGATGGCCCTGCTATACTGCTCTAAGAAAACAAATACAAGAGGCAAATCATGACAGACAAGAAAAGGTCCAGGGGAACCAAGATGAGCAGCCAAGGAGAGCAAAACAGAAATAATAGCAATAACCAGGATTTATAGAAAGTTTGCAAATTTGCCAAAAAGATCTTATGCCAGCTTTATAAGAAACTCACCCTGTGAAGAAGGTACTCTAGGCTTTTTTTTGTCCTCTGTCCTATGGGGAAACTGAGGTTCCAAGAAATGACTCAAACTAATAGGTTGGGTTTTTTTAAACTTTGCCTCCTGTCTTAGAATCAACCCTAAGTATCATTTCCAAGGCAGAAGAGTGGTAAGGGCTAGGCAACTGCCCAGGGTCCCACAACCAGAAAGTATTTCTGAGGTCAGATTTCTGACTTCAGGTCTGGCTTTCTATACTTGAGCCACCAGACTGGTCCTCAAACCAGTGATTTTAACTCACATCTTTTCAACTCTAAGCTTAGCACTTTATCCTCTATACTCTGACTATCCAGAGTTATGTTTTCTTTGTAGATATGCATAGTAATAGATGAGATAACTTTGTACATCCTTTATTGTCATAAACTTCCCTCCTCCCTGTAGAATTTAAATTTCTACAAATTGGAGAGGATTGGTGGCGCTAATGACTACATTACAGAAGAGTTATTTGCTTGGCATTGGAAAACATTAGCTGTTGGAGGATTTTTTGTCTTTTGTTTTTTGTTTTGGTTAAGCACAAGAGAGGAGGAGAAATATAAGTAGGATTCTGAGGGAGGAAATCTATACTTGAAACCATAAATATGGGAAACTCTAATAATGTGGTATCATGACCTGGTAGCCTTTTTAAAATATATATATATATATATATATATAGTAAGATTTCCCCTCTCTGTATAATATAGGACCAACAGAAACCATTCATTTCCCAAAGGACCCATTAATCAGGTAGGGAATAGAATCATCAAGATAATTCAGGATTTTCTTGGTGGATATCCTACTAATTCCAAGAGGCTATCCCACATTTCAGCAGTCCTTCAGTTCCCTCCACTGGGTCTTAGAGACAGATTGCTAAAATAAAGCTCTTGCTACTTTCCTTGGGAAAGAAAACTGGGTTACCCATGAATTATGGCTCTAAAGACAATAAGATTGCATTCCGAGTTCAAGTCCAGATTTTTCTTTGAGTTTTCAAAAATAGCATGCCTTCTTGTGGTCAATAGGGGGAAAAATGAGAGAAACCCTATGTTCTCTTACTGGTTCTGCCACTAAATTATATGACCTTAGGCTAGCTTTTTACATTTGTGCTTCTGTTTCTACAATTTAGAAAACAACAACAACCGGGGTCAATTGTCTGCTTTCACATCATAATTTTCTATAGCTATTAATAATGAGGATGAGAGTAGGGAGATTGCTGATCTCCAGAAAGAAGAGTACAAGACACATCTTGACAGTTCAACTAGTGTGTAACATGGAATAAAGCTACCTTTGTGCAAAACCATGGTTGACATCCATGTTAGTAGTCTTGGCAGACGAGCCAACATTTGACTCAGCAGAGAGGTTGATCTGCCCTCTTATTCCTAAAGATGGAACCTCCCAGTTGGGATAGTGTTCTAGACAGGTTGTACTACCACTCCCAATGCTTAATAAAGACAAGATTTCTCGCTCTGGTGCTGCCAATCTTTTCTCAGTGTGAAACTCCCAGCTGTGTAGGATCTAAGGTCTTAACATCTATTGTGTCAGCATAAAGCTGTTGAAGTGAGTTGGTGGTTTGAACATTCAGCTCAGTGAGAGTCCCCATAGGTTGCTTTTTTGCATCACCTTTTGTGTCAAATTTCACATGGATGGTATGTTAGTTCCTATCATGGAGGGGCAACGTCATGACAGGAGGCTCTTTAAAGAATATAATTGTTGTTCAAAGGAATAGGGATGGTAAGTACAAAAGTCCCTTCAGTTTTGCTAGGCAGGACTTTGACCTGGGGATGGGCAGGAAACACTACTTTATTTTGGCATGGCGGGGATTAAGCAAAGCTGCTCCTGTCTCATCCACTTAATATCATTTCTTTCACAAGAGGACATAAATTGAAATCCTTACTAGGAATACACCACCGACTTTCCAAATGTTTCTGCCCCATTTTTATTCACAGAGGCTCTAGCATGCATTTTGTAGCCTTTCTATCCTGTAGAATATCCTTGTAGCCTTTGGATAGTTGCTGCTATCCAAAAACATTTCCAAATCCTCCTTCAAGTACCCCACATTACTCCATCATATTAAAAAGAACCCTTGTTGGCCTGAAGCAGAAAGTTCAGAAATTCAGTTTCTCTGGAGCCTGAACTACTTCAGGAAAGAGTGAGTAGATGAGCCCATTAGTGTATTTATGTGGAGGAATATTGTGGCCTCCAGGCTATAGATTTTGGGAAAAGACAGATTTATCTGATGTTAACATAAATTAAAATCTGAGAAAGATTGATCTCTTTTGGGGAGAAAAATTCCACTTGGAGAATTTTTACACAAATAACACATTGCTCTGTCATCAACAAGGTGTAAGTCATTCATAATTAGGAATCTATGAAAGGTGACTCATGTCTTTTGGATAATTGAACATAAAAGCAATTAGCAGGGTGTGAATTATTTGGTTTTTAAATGGCCTGACAGTTATGACAACTAAATTTAGATTTTTATCTGGTTTGATGTTTTTGGTATTAAGTTATCTACTTTTTCCTTAGAAGGAGTGACATGGTAGTTGTGAGTTTATTTGCTGGCTCAGGAAAAAGAAAATAGAGAGGGAAGTATACTTTCCCCTGAATCCAAAAACAAAAACAAAAACAAAAAACAACCAAACTTGCATAAAGGCAATGTTAAGAAGCAGTATAGTATTATAAACAGTAGCTGACCTAGACTTAGAAAAACCTGCTTCCCAACCCCTAACTACCCCCAGACAAACCTCTAAAATTGTAAGTTTCAGATCAGTTGCCAATCTGCATTGGTGAAGAGAATTTCCACACCAGGAAATCCCCACAAAGATGAAATTAGAGGGCCAGATCTAAAACAGAAGGGGGTGGTAGGATCTGACCCAATACTATGAGAAGCTTAAATCATCCTTCTCAGTAATCAGGCATTTGAGAAACCAGACCTAAGTATTCCAGACTGAAAGTTTGTTCTTCACATAGGGTTATGCACATATCTAAAAATAATTCATTTCCTTGTCTTATGAACTCTATCACTGAAGATGGAAACATTTACTGGGCACCCGGGAAGATAAGAAAGGAATTAAGAAAAGAATCATATTCTAAGACCTTAGCCACTCAGTTTATTTAAAGACTATATAATACTATATTTTAAACCACTTTTTGCCTCCCTTTTGGTTAGTTATTTCCTGTCATAGCCCAGTGGAGCTAAGGAAGTCCATTTTATTGAGAAGATAAAAGAGGAACTGAGTAGGGACTAGAGCAATGGTCGGCAACCTTTTTGGCCGTGAGAGCCATAAAGGGGTGCGGAAGGAGGAGGATGGAGGCAGAAGGTGCTGGAATATGGGGGGGGGGGTGAAGGGCCCTCTGGGGCACATCCTGGGGTTCTGCCAGGTTGGGAGGTGGAGCCAGATATGGCTTGAGAGCCATATGTTGCTGACCCCTGGACTAGAGTGTTATTAAAACCCCAATGAAATGGCAGGTTCTGATCACTTTCTCTGCCAAAGTACCAAAACCTAACTGTGCTTGGCATTGTATTGTGTAGAATTCTTCCTCCCCCCCCCCCAGCAGTTTGTCCAGAAGGCAATAACTGTTTAACTGAATCCCTTCTAGTTCAAGCAATGGAGGCTGTACAAGCTTGGTAAATTCAGGCTCAAGTTGGTAAATTGATGGGGAATAATCCCACTGAGGTTAACAACTCTCACTGCTTAAATTATTCCCTAAACCCTAGGATAGAATAGGTTCCAGGTTGTCTTCAAATACAGATGACTTGCTCTCAGGACAGAAACTGCACCAGTGGTTATAGAAATGGATCTTTTCTTTGGTAAAGTATATGGATGGTAAGTATATCCTAATATAACTTCACACAGGCCCAGTAGCTTAACAAGCAAAGGGGTTTATTATTTTCAGGAAAACAGGGTGAAGGGAAATGGTTTTAGGAATGAAAGGGAGGTAAGCTATCTAAAATCTTCAATGAACTTGTGGGCTACACATTCGCCAAAGGGGAATGTGTTTTGAACAACTTAACTTCTATTCCACCCACTAAATAATCTTTCTCCTAATCTAATGTAACTAGGTTAAAGATGGAAAGGTAATCTTGCTTGAAGATCTGTATAGTGATTAGTTAAGATGCTGCAATTGAGATATTCTTCCAGAAGTAAACCAGTAAAGTAATGTACAGCCCTTGAGGTCAGAGATGAACTAACCAAAGAGTAATCTAACTCTTCCTCCCAGTCCTTGAACCCACCAGGAGTGTGATCAAAGTGTCCTTGCAAGTAGGGTGGCCTGGCCTTTTATACTCAGGTTTCTAACTGCCCCAACTGCCCCCTCTCCTGGAGTTCTGTGAGGCAGCTTTGACCCCACTTAAGATCATGGATGCTACAGCATGAACAAGAAATCCTTCAGAATCCTTGTTGACATTAGTTGGAAGGGTTCTATCCTATACCCTAGATTGGGGGAGAAAGAGGTGTGAAAATCTACTGCTCTACCAAGGCTGTTTGCCTTGAATAAAGCTCAGGTGAGATACCTGTAAGGCATTCACAAGGCAGGGTTGGACTTTGGCAAAATTGCAAATTTGAAGCTAGTTTTGTTTATTTCCTACCTCAGTTTGCCCCACCTTCTTGTGGGTCCAGTGCCTTCTTGGTTTCCTCAGGCCTTTGTATCCCATTCAACTCCTAGCACATAGTGAGTGCTTAGTTAAAGCCTTTTAAATGAAAGACCAATATGTCAGCACTGCTATCCAGACCTGCTTTCCTAGGCAACCCCACCAGTGCTTTGGGCCTTTTCTTTCTTTTCCATTATAATTCATCAGTTAAATGTCCATTTTATAACCCTATTTTCCTTCTCTTTCCTTCCTTGCCCTGCCCTTTGACTAGTGGTTTTAATGATATAAAGAAATTCTAGTGAAGAAATCCTTACAACCAATGTAGATCAAAATCTTTTCTGTAACTTCTAATCTGAGAGAATTACTTGGGAATACTGGCTCAGAGGTTCAGTGACTTGCTTAAAATCGCCTTTTGGGTTACTCAGCCAATATATGTCAGAGGCAGAACTTCCACCCATGATTTGAGGATAGCTCTCTACTAATTAGATATTTATTCACTATATGGCCCTAGGTAAGCCACAACATCTCTCAACCTTAATTTCATGATATGGAGATACAACATAATATAACATGATGTAACATATGATACAATATAATATCACATAATATAATATAATATAACAATAATAACAGCAATGATTACACAAGAGTGTTATAAAATTAGATAAGATAGTATGTCTGTAATGGTCCTTCTGGCAAGTGTTTCACTAGATGCCTTGTACAGGGACCCAAGTTGCTAAAGAATGCTGGGACCCTCCTAGTGTAGGAAGAGAGGAAGCTATCATGAGATCAGTGTTAGAGTCAGGGATATGCTGGAGCCAGCTCAAACTATAAGCTGATTGTTAAATTTTTAGTACCAGTATTTGTACCTCTAAAGTCATCACATGCTATAAATCAGAGCTTGATTTATTGCCCTTGTGATTGTCCAAGCTTAAAATAATGGAAAAAATCTTTAAAATGCATATTAATTTTAAAGTGTGTTGAGGCAGTTAGCTAAGTAGATAGATCACCAGGTTTGGAGTCAGTACAACCGGAGTTAAAATCTGACCTTAAACTCTTCCTAGCTATGTGATTCTGGGACAGTCATTTAAGCCCATTTGCCTAGCCCTTGCCCTTCTGTCCAAGAGTTTTTATTAAAAAAGAAAATAAGGAATCTAAAAAAAATTTTAAAGGATATCTTGGTATATTTTTCCCACAAGAAATGGTTATTAAACATTTCCCTGTAAACTTGACTAGAAGATAGTTTTGGGTTCCTTTTTAAACCTAGAGATTAAGTGATTTGCTTAGAAATTAAGTGAATCACACAACTAGAAAGTATCTGGGGCCATATTTGAACCCAGGACCTCCCATCTCTGGGCCTGGCTCTCAATCCACTGAGCCACCTAACTGCCCCTAGAGTTTTCATTTAGATGTTTTAAAGATCTCTTGAGAGAAAGGAAAGAATATACTTTGAGAGGAAGGAAAAAAATGGCAGGGTTTCCCTGACCCACGGAGCAGCATGAAGTCTCATAACATCACACACACCTCCTCTCCTGGGCCACTGGAAAGGCAAGAGCTAAATTGGAAAGATAGAAGGCTCTGTGTGTATTTGTGTGCATAAATCTCTGATGGTCACTCAGGGCTGAACTTCTGAGGAAAACAAAACAAAAACAAAAGAAATTATGTACTTATCTTGGTGGTTCTTTTTAACCTTCCCCTAGGTGTGACTGGCACACATTTCAGGACTGGGCTAGGCTTCTAGTCTTATTCTTTTATTCTTCTTATTTATTGCTACTATTATTTATTTTTTTGCATCACTTATTTATTCTTGTTATTAAAGTCTATGTCTACTGGGTCTAATCGTATTTTTTATAAACACTTGAAACTGATTTTTTTTTCTTTTTCCCACATTCCTTTGTTTGGGACATGAAAGGAACTGTTGGATAGTCCTAGGAGTACACTTGGGAGAAAGACCTTTCCTAGCTTGATTCCCTATCTCCAGCCCACTATTATGATGTGTAAAGGACTTTACAAACCTTAGAGCCTCTGTAAATGTTAGCTATAATGATAATATTGATTATTATTAATGACTGTTAAAGCTTAAAATTATGATCCTTCATGTTAACATATTTACATTTTAATACAGTCTTCAATGCTTTAACCAAGAGAAGAAATGGGAATTTTGAAATGGCTATAGAGAAATCTTTAGGCTTCTGGCTCTCTAATCACACCTCATAGTTTTATGGGGAAAACTAGGGGAGTTGATTTAAATATTAAATGTGTGTCCAGAAGGGTGTGAGGGAGACAGGAATGACAGAAGGTAGGACCAAACAAGGTAGGGAGACTGGGTTTAACTGCTAAACATATGTCTGTTAAAAGAAGTGGCAGTTGGGTCCTAACTCACTCTGCATCACCTAGACAAAGCCTATGGAAACTAGCAAGCAAATGACAAGTTTTTATAACAAATTTAATTAAGGGAACTATGGTAAAGGATGGGAATAGGGGTTTCTACACCTTCAGACTAAGGGCAAACCACAGGATCAGGGAAGGGACTTATCTATATTCAACTGAGACCTAAGCAAGGCAGAGCCCAGTGAATAGCAGGACTGAAGTGGGTATCCTCACAGCAGAATCCAGACACACTCCAGCGAGGTACCAGCTCCTCCAGGACCACTAGCAGTGCTCTTTCAGGTGGGTAGATTCTGGGAGCTAACCCAGCCCAAGTTAACCTGCAACTCAGGTTAGGATTAATAGTCTCTATCAAAATCTCCCACAAGTAAATGTCAATCTTCCTTCAGGATCTCTGGAAATCTGAGATCTCCCAGGGTCAGTTACAACTTGTCCCAACCACCATGGAGTCTGTCTCAGAGAGAGAACAAGCCACTTCCTGCTTCCCCATTCCATTTGGAATTCTCAAGCCCTTCCTGTTAGGTCTCCTAAATAATAACTAAGTAATCCTCCTCACAACAATAGTCAGTAACTGATGGTATCTGTGGATTGATGGTGAGTAAAGAGTTGAGGATTACACAAAGATTGTGAACCTGGGTCACTAGAAGGCTGGTGGTGCAATTTATTGTAAGCTCCTTGACTGCAGATGCCAATCCACATTAATAGAAGGAATTTTCTCATCAGGAATTGCTCTTTCAGATGAAATCACAGATTTGGGAGCTTTTCTTCACTCCTGCCACCTCCAAATACTTGTACTACCTACCACAGAAGAGAAAAGCCTTTTTTTTTTTCAAGAGAAAGCCTTTGCAATTCTTTTTATAACTCTAAAATTTAGGTAATCTAATTGTAAAAAAATGTCTTATATATAAATTTCCTTAATTATCTCCATTCCATTTTCAGTTGAAGAAGAGCTTATTTTTTTCTTCTTCCTTGTGCCAGGAAATAGGAAACTGCCTCATTCTGAGCAATGAAATTGCTGTAAATGCTAAAGAAGAAGGAAGGCAGAGTCAGAAACTACTCTCTGGTATTCAGTCTCTGGAGACCCAGAAGTCCTACTAGGGATTGGGACCTGGTAGGGGCATGGAGAGTCATTTCATAGTGATTAATTTTTTGAAGACTCAGGGTCCTACCAGGGATGGAGTTTTTTGATGAGGACATGGAGAGTCAGGGAATACTCCCTGGGGTTCAATTCGTGAAGACCCAGAATAAGAACTGGGATGAAGTAGCTATTGGAGCCAGAAGTCGGTTCCCAAGAAAGAGTAGAGATAAATCAGTCAGGTATCAAAGCCATCGTTTCCACCAGGCTGCTTTGTAGAATTTTCTTCTTTGCTTCCATGCTTTCTGCTTTCATCCCATACCTACCCCATCTTCAGCCTGCCTGTTTCTCAGAGCCCAGAGTATAATCCTTTCACTATTTTTACCATGGTCATGCCTAACCATGCTTTGGCAACAATCCTTGATTATCTGTGACAAATTTTAGTTGACCCTCGGGATCTAATCCTAATCCCTTATCTAACCAGGGCACCCAATAAGGACACAATGGCACTCATACTTGGTAACAGCCAGTCCTACCTACTACCAGGAACCAATCACTCTAGCACCCCATCCTAATCAGGACTAATGTACACCATAAAAAAGGACACAACACAAGTTGGTTTAAGTTACTCCTCTGATTAAGACTCTTCAGTGCCACTCTGTTATCTTGAGGATAAAACACAAATTCTTTCACTTAGCATTTAAAGTTGTTCACTGTTGGGTTCTAGTCTACCTCTGTAAGCTTGTTGCCTATTAATCCTCTTCATCTATTTCATTTTCCAATCTGGCTGGCCTGCATGCTATCATCCTTTGAACTCTTATGTTTTTTCTCCTTCCTTTGTGCTGGTGTTTCCTTTTTCTACATTCTTCAGCTTTTGGAACTTCTGGTTCCATTCGAGACTCAGTTCATGGACCACCTCCTATCAGAAACATTTCTTGCTCTCCTTAGTTGTTAGTTTTCTCCCCCTCCTTATACTGTCACATGCATATTGATTTGTTTTTATGATTTATCTCCAACTCAGAAAAGGATGAGTTCCTTAGGACAAGGACTTTTTTTGGTTTATCTGTATTTCCTAAGCACATAGTAGTACTTTGTAGATAAGTGTCCAATAACTTCTTTTTTTTTTTAACCTTTACCTTCTGTCTTAGAATCAATATTGTGTGTTAGTTCCAAGGCAGAAGAGAGGTAAGGACTAAGCAATGAGGGTTAAGTGACTTGCCTAGGGTCACACAACTAGGCAGCATCTGAGGTCAGATTTGAAGCTAGGTCCTCCCATCTTGAGGCCAGACTCTCTACCTACTGTGCCACCCAATAACTTCTTATTAGATTAGGATGAATATATTTTGACTGATACTCAGAAAACAATACCTCTTAAAAGGACAGTTGCATAAAGATTCCCAGTTAACCATTGGTATTATCTAGCAGTATCAACAAATGCCACAAGCATTCAGATTGAAGTAAATTTGGGGTACAATATCACCTCAAAATAGTGAGACTTAAAAGGCAGTCATTCTCTGAGAAAAAATGCTAATGACAGCCTTGTTTACAAACCTAAGGATATTTCCTATCTCAGCATTATCATAACAAAAAGAGCATTTACTATATACATTCTGTGTCTGATCTACTGGGTTGGTTCAAATAACTGAACAAGGTCTAGGTCATACTCATCCCTTAAGTTCTTTTGATTTGTGAATAGATAAACTCTAGTTATTAGAAAACTTCTCTAGGAAAATTTTTTCTTAAATTAAAATGTAACTCTAAATAGAACAATGACGAACAATTCTTCTGGACGCTGAAAAATAAACTTAAGAAAGAACTTTGGTTCTGCTGTGCTCTTCAGAAGTTAGCCTGCTGTCTTTGGAGGACTTTTCATCTGGAGTTATTTCTTCAGTCTTCCAACAAAGTCATTCATACTAGTGCTCCATTTAGGCCTTTTTTATTTTCTTTCATCAGAGTACAATGCAAATGCTGTCCATCTCTAGGCCTTACTTTTAGCAGCTCTTAATGAGGTTTATTCTAGTAAAGACAGTGCCCTTTCCTGGAAGGGTGTATTTTAGGGATTTTCTTTTTTGACTTAAAGGCCACTAACAGACAGAAAACAATTAACTAAAGCTACTTGAAAGCAAAAAAATAACTGAAGAAAGTTGTTTATGTACTTTGAGAGAAAGGGAAAGAAAAAAGAGAAAATTAGAGACAGGAAGATACTGAAAGTCAGAGGAGAAGGAAGAAAAAGATAGGCAGAAGGGGAGAGAGAAAGGCAGAAAATCAATCATAGAGGAAAAAAGAGGAAAAGCAATATAGAACAAAAGAGGCAGAGAGGTAAGAATTGGACATGAAGGGTGCTATTATAAGTAAATTAGGGGAACGCAGAATAATTTACCTGACAGTATGGTGAATGAAAGAATTCATAACAAAACAAGGGGTAGAGAACATTACAAGATATAAAATGAATAATTTTGACTATATTAAATTAAAAAGGGGTTGTACAAACAAAACCAATGTAACCAAGATTAGAAGGGAAACAAAAGACTGGGAAAATTTTTCATAATAAATTTCTCTGAAAAAAGATCTAATTTTTCAAATATATAGAGAACAAAGTCAAATTTATGAGAATACAATTGACAAATGGTCAAAGATATGAACAAATGGTTTTTAGATGAAGAAATCAAAGCTATCAATGATCATGTGAAAAAAATATTCTAAATCACTCTTGATTAGAGGAATGCAAATTAAAACAACTCTGAGGTACCACCTCACACCTATCAGATTAGCCAATATGACAGTAAAGGAAAGTGATAAATATTGGAGGGCATGTGGCAAAATTGGGACACTAATGTATTGTTGATGATCTAACTATTCTGGAGGACAATTTGGAACTTTGCCCAAAAGGCTATAAAACAATGCATTCCCTTGGATTCAGTAATACTACTTTTTTTTTTTTTTTTTTTTTTTTTATCCTGGGACTCCATTCTAGGAGCATAGGGCCACAACCAGTAGGCAATGGGACACACAGTCGCTCTGGATCACCCAGCTGGGAAGTGTCTGAGGCTGGGTTTGAACCTAGGACCTTTCGTCTCTAGGCCTGGCTCTCAATCCACTGAGCTAGCCCAGCTGCCCCTACTTTAGGTTGCAGTTTCTTTAGCAGATGTAGTTTTTACAGGGTGGGGTTGCTAGCCCCAAGCCCAACCCTCCTCCTTTTATCATCCGGGCTAGGGACCGTCCTTGGCCCAGGAGTGGTAAGGGTGGGCAGTAGGGGTCAAGTGACTTGCCCAAGGTCACACAGCTGGAAGTGTCCAAGGCCGGACTTGAACCTAGGACCTCCAGTCTCTAGGCCTGGCTCTCCATCCACTGAGCCACTCAGCTGCCCCTAGTAATACTACTACTATGTCTGTATCCCAAAAAGATTTTTAAAAGCAGAGGGAAGGCCCTAGTTGTGCAGAAATATTCATAGCAGCCCTTTTGGTGGTGGTAAAGAATTGGAAATTGGGGGGATGTTGCTCAGTTGGGGGATGGCTGAACAAACTGTGGTATATGATGGTGGTGGAATACTATTGTTCTATAGGAAATGATGAACAGGATGATTCAGAAAGAGCTGGGAAGACCCACATGAATTGATGCATAGTAAAATAAGGAGAACCAGGAGAATACTATACACAGCAACAGAAATACTGTGGAATGATCAACTGTGAAAGACTTAGCTACTCTCAGCAATACAATGATCCAGGACATTTCTGAAGGACTTATGATGAAGAATGCTCTCTACCTCCAGAGAAAGATCTATTGGAGTTAGACACAGATCAAAGCATACTTTTTTTCACATTAGTTTATTTACAGTTTTATTTTGAGATTTTTATTTTATGAGCATTTTGTTATAACAATGACCAATATAAAATTATGTTTTTCATGATAATACATGTGTACCCAGATTAAATTGTTTACCATCTCCAGGAAGACAGGGGAAAGGAGTGTGGGAGACAATTTGGATCATATAGCTTCAGAAAACTTATGTGGAAAATTGTTATTACATGTAATTGGTAAAATAATATACCTTTACAAAAGAAGAGAGAAAAGTAGATGGATCAAATATTAAATTTTTCATTAACCAATGGATCATTTACCATAATTCTAAGGAATGTGAGCCCTATTAAGTTTTGGAGGTATCTCAATCAGTTTTTCTTTGGATCATGCTACCACCTGAATTTTCCTTGGGAACATCAGAATGTGTCTCATATCTCTATCAGAACACTTAACATAAGCTAAAAAAGCATTGACTATTGTTATAAGAAAAGTTAAGGTGTGTAAGTTTCTTCTTTCCATCTGGAAACTTACACACCTTAACTTAACTTTTCCTATAACACTACATAGGACAGATTTTATTTAACTCAACTAAAATAAAATGCAAAGGGCACACACTAGAAGCCATAAACTGTGAAGCCACTTTTCTTTCATGATTGATGAAGCTTTACCTTCCCTGTGGACCTAGATAAGGTTTATTTATAAGGACATAGATTAGGTTTATAGTAATACTCTATGCAGCCCTTCCCTTCTTCCTTCTCCCAAAGGGATAGAAAGCACTGAAGTTACTAGAGTTTCAAGAATCTTCTCCACATCATGATCATCTCCCCGGGAACATCCTCCTGACTTGTACTACTCTGCTACAGTCAATATGAGAGGCAGCTAAAGGACATAGTGGATAGCCTGCTGCATCTGGAGTCAGGACAGCCTGAGTTCAACTCTGGCCTCAGATATTATCTGTATGACCCTTAACTCTGTTTGCCTCAATTTCCTCAACTTTAAAATGAGTTGGAGAAGGAAATGGCAAACCACTCCAGTATCTTTGACAAGAAAACTCCAAGTGGGCTTCCAAAGTGTCTTAAATTACTGAACAACAACCATGAAGTGGTCAATATGACTTTGAAATTCAGAGTGAAAATTTTGTTTGCAAAAATTGTAAAAATAATTTTCTCATTTCACATTTATGTCTAGTTTCTCATTTCATCCTGTCCACATTGATCTCTATATCCATTTAGCCCCAAGTTCCTCAACTTCTTAGTGGTCTTCAAGTCTTAGTATGTGTCTGACTTTGATTATCCATTGGTCCATGTCACAATCTGATTGGCTTTCTGCGTGTACTCTTATCTCATATCACAAGGTATGTGGACAAGTCCTGACCTTGAATGTGTGCAAGATCTGAATGAAGTGGGGCAATGAAGACAGAGGACAAGAAAAATCCATATATGCCCAGGCACAGTTACTACATGTTAGGTCTTGCTATTCACTCGAAGTGAGTTTTGTCATCTCTTACTGCTACCTTTTAAAGCATTAGTACATTGACCATATTTCACAGCTTTCCCATTGTTGTTTTTTTCTAATTAATGGGATGACATCTCTATATTTAGAGCAGCACATTGAAGTTAACTTGTGGTGGAGAACCAGTTTCAAGATTTTCCTCTAAGGAACAGCAGGGTCAAGTCAAGTTGAGGCAATCTGCATTTATTAATCATTTACTTTTTGCTAGGCACTATGCTAAAGGGATAGAAATACAAATATGAGCAGAAAGAAATATAGTCTTGACCCCAAGGAGAATATATTTCATGAGGAAAGATAATACACAAGAGGAAACTGGTAAAGGATGGAGAGAAGGCAAGGACACAGCCCAGAGAATTTGGAGAGTTGGGAGTGGGACGTGGAGAAAAATGGAGGTAGGACTGGCCTGAATGTTTTTCTAATAATGAACCTTTTGAGAGAAATCCATAGTCAGAGAAAGGGGCCACAGTGGCAGAGGGTACTTCTTGTAGGAGTAGCTGGTTGCATCAATAGTTGTTATGTGGCCCTCTCTTTCAGAAGGTAGAACTGGAAAGGGAAACAGCTAGTACCGAAGGCAAAAGATGGTCAAGTTAATGGTTGCAGGATCAAGCTGAAGTAAGCTTAAAGACAGATGGGTAGTACAGTGGATAAAGCAGCAGGCCTAGAGTCAGGAAAATTTGAGTTTACTTTGAATTTGCTTATTTGTTTGTATGTTGCATCCCCTTAAGACTTTGTAAGCTTCCTGTGGGCAATATCTGTTTTGTTTTATTTTTGTCTTTGAATCTCCAGTTTTGGATACAATACCAGGCAAATGGAATCCATTTTAAGATACCTGGTGAATAAAACTGAGGCAAGATGATATAATGAAGAGAGTGTTGGATTGGATGCCAGAGGACTTAGGTTTAAATCATGATTCTCACTTAATACCTGAGTGACCATTAAGCAGTCCCTTATCCTTTAAATATATCAGTCTTTTTCTTATTTGTAATAGGAGGGGATTGGACTAAGTGAATTCTGAGGCTCCCTTTAGCTTGAAATTTTCAATTTTGCAATTTTATGACATTATAGATTCTTGTGTTTTTATATATTCATGGCTGACATGCTTTAACATTCTATCACTCATAACAATAATTCTTATAATTTTCTTTGTATTGTGATGTCTTTTAAAAGTGCTTTGAGTCATTCATTCAATGTATATTTAGTATCAATGGTCCAGGGATTCATTCTAACCTTGAAATTATAATAAAAATTAATCTTAGAGACTTAGATATATAACTGTTTATTAATAAAGAGAAAGAAAGAGAAAAAGAAAAATATTACTAGATTGTCCTAACTACTCAAAGTCTCAAGCCACACTGCAAAAGGAAGACCTAGTTTGCCAGAACAAAATGGCAGAACCAGAGCTGCTTGACCTGCTGGCTTTTAAATTTAGTCTAAACACTTCCTCTAAGATTTTCTAATTGGACCAGGATTTCACTACAGTCCCCACTGCATCACACATCCCTTGATTTCCACAAGTCAGCAATCTTGCCTGCCAATCTGGCAAATTAAAAACAATTCACTTCATGGTGACCTACTCGATGAGGAAAGTTTTTTTTCTGGAATTAGAGTCCCCTAAATATTTAATTCACACAAAATGAAAAAGTTTTGAGATCAGACTGTGTTTTAGGAGCATAAAGTTATTTTGTTATTGTTCAGTCATTTCAGATTCTTCATGACTCCATTTGGGGGTTTCTTGGCAAAGATACTGGAGTGGTTTATTGTTCCTTCTCTAGCTCATATTGTAGATAAAGAAAGTGAGGCCAGATTTGAACCCATGTACATGACTCTTCCTGATTCTGAGCTCAGTGCTCTATCCACTGTGCCACCTAGCTGCCCCAGAAAGTCATAAAATCCTAGAATTAAATAGAAATCACAAAGAGCAGCAAGGACATTGAACTGTGAATCAGAAAACCTGCTCTGGAGTCTATGGGTTGTCACTTAGCCGACTGGCCTTAGTTTAATCTCGGTTTGCCTTTGTCTCTTTATATCTGAAATGTTGGGCTTAGGCAATATCTAAAGTTCATTCCTAATGTTAAAAATGTTAAAGATGTTAAAAAATGATGATTCTGTAATTCTAAGTAATTTAGTCCAACTCTTCATGCAAAGGTGGTACAATGAAAAAAGTACATTTTCTGGACTCAGAGTACCTATATTAACCCCCCGCCCCCTTTTGAAGTTTACTTCTTGTACAAGTCATTTAACCTCTGTAAAATGAGGGAAATCCTGGAATAGATGGCTTCTGGGACCATCCAGCTCTATATCTATGCTCCTATAATTCTCTTTACAGTTTTCATTCTAGATGATTATTTAGCCTCTACTAGAATCCCTGCTTTGATAGAAAGCTTACTACTTTGTGATATAACCTATTTTATTTATAGACAATGTTAATTGCTAAAAAATTCTTTTTTATATTAGGTTGAAATCTTTTCCTCTGTAATTTCTATCCAATAGTTCTGCCCTCAATACTGTACAGAATAATTCTAAACCTGCTTCCAGATGAAACCATCCAAATATTTAAATGTAATTATCATATGTTCTCTGTTTTCTCCAACCTAAAATATTCTTAGTTCCTTTAATCACTCTTCATTAAATGAAATTTCCAGATGCTTGTCATTTTAGGTTGCTCTTTTTAAGACATTTTCCTATTTGTCAATGTCTGTTTTCAAATGCGACCCCCCCCCCAAACTAAATACAATTTAGATGTTGTCTGACCCTATACAATGGAACTCTCACTTTACTTGTTATAGACAATGTAGTTCTGTTAACACAGTCAAAAATTATATTAGTCCTACCTTTTGCAACCTCCCTCTTTGCTTGGGTAACCACACCATATAGTTTATAATCAACTAAAACATATAGATCTTTTTTACAAAGTTCATTTTTTCCATTATCTTGCTATTTATTTTTAATCACAAATTCAGCATTTAAAAATTATCTGCTATCATCTCATTATCTTCTTATTATCCCTCTCAATAATAGCTGACATATAGCACTTAAAGGTTTACAAAGTACTTTATAAACACCATCTCAATGAGTCTTCACAAAAAAAACTTTTGATATGGTGTGCTTGGTTCTTGGCATCATGGTTTAAGATGGACATTCATAAACTGGAGAGGGTCTTGCTATTCAGTCATGACTGATTCTTCATGACCCACATTTGGAGTTTTCTAGGCAATTATTGGAGTAGCTTGCCATCTCATTCTCCAACTCATTTTATAAATGAGGAAGCTGAGGCAAACTGGTTGGAATGACTTGCCCAGGGTCAAGCAGCTACTAATTGTCTGACGCTAGATTTGAACTTAGATTTTCCTAATTCTAGGTCTAATGTTCTATCCATTGCACCACCTAGCACTACTCTCTGGAGAGAGTCTAGCAAAAATCCTAGAAAAAAGTCACCAATCAGAATGCTGAAAAGCACTGAGTCCATATCGCATGAGGTTTGATTGAAGGAGTTAGAAATGATTAGCTTGGAGGAAAGAAGTCTCATAGAAGAAATGTTAGCTGTCTTCCAGTATCTTATCTGAAATACTGTTACATGGAGGAGGGTTTAGTTTTGTTTTATTTGATTTCAGAAGGCAGAACCAGAAGTAATGGGTAGAAGCCACAAAGAATCAAGCATAGTCTTAATATCAAGGGAAACTTCCTAATAATTAGAACTTCTGAAAAGTGGAATGGACTACCTAGAGACAAAGTACATATCTCCTACTTGGAGTTCTTTAAGCAAAGGATGGAAAACAATTTGTCTAGTATGTTATGATCAGGATTTCTTTCTTGAATGGGTTAGTCTAGGTGGCCTCTGAAGTTCCTGTCAACTCAAAAATTCTCTGAGTGTATCATGTCAGCATTCATTTTTCATATATGGGTTGGTCTACAATATGATCCCTAATGTTCTTTCCAACTCTGAAAATCTGAAATTCTGTGATTTCTAATAATGTTGTCTCTGTTAGGGAAAGCAGGATGTTGTGGAAAGAGCACTAGAACTCCAAGAAGAAGTGAATTTATAAGTTAATCATATTAAGCATACAAAGAACTATTAATTCCAACATTAATTAAAGTCTTTTAAAAATAAGAAAGGAAGGAATATGAACCAAATTCCTTCTGTGATACAAATATGGTCTTGATACTTAAGCCAAGCAGAGACAAAGCAGGCAAAGAAAGCTATAGACCAATAGTTGTAATGAATATCAGTGCAAAAATTGTGAATAAAGCAATAACAAAGTGGCTCTAATATATTTTAAAAAATGATACATTATGACTGCATTGTATTAGTAGCAGGAATATGAGATTGATTCAATATTAGGACAATTATAAACAATAGATCATATTAACACAAACTAATAAATCATATTATTACATCAATAGAAGTAGAAAAATGTTTTGCAAAATACAATATGCTTCTATTAAAAAAAGAAAAAGGACTGGGCAAGTCACTTAACCCCCATTGCCTAACCCTTACCTCTCTTCTGTCTTAGAATAAAAACAGAGTATTGATTCTAAGGTGGAAGGTAAGGGTTTAAAAAAAGAAAGGAAGGAAGGAAGAAAAAAGTAAAGGAAGGTTTCAGAGAGCCTTGGGAAGATTTGTATGAACTTAAGCAGAGTAGAACAAGCAGAATCAGGAGAGCAATTTATATAATGACTCCAACATTGTAATGAAAAACAAATTTGAAAGACTTTTAAGAACTTTGGTCAAGGCAATAACTAACCATGATTCCTGAGGACTCATGATGAAGCTTACATTCCATTTCCTGAGAAAGTTTCAAAGAAAAGTATAGAATGAGAAATATATTCTTGTACATGCCCAATGTCTGGGTTTTTTTTTCCTTTACTGTCCTTATTTGTTATTAGGGAGAGGTTTGGGGAAGGGCAGGGAGAGGACTACTGATATTGATGCTTCCCCCACCAATAAAAGAAGAAAAGAATGTTAATGAAATCGTTTTAAACAATGCAAATAATGGAAGGAATCTTAGAGGAATAGACTAGCTTTGAAATTTGGCAGCTTCAAAACTAATGTGTTGACTTTATTCTATACTTAATAAAACAAACTAATAGTGATTTTTTATTTCAATGTAATTGACTTCTGTCTTCTTTGTTTATGAAAATATTCATGGTAGTGTTTTCCAAGTACAGAATAAGAAAAAAAGTTAAAATGAAAAAACCACATGACTTAAAGTAAGAAGGTTTGATTAGTTTCAAATTACAATGAAGCCCTTTACTCACAGCCTTATTACCACTCACAAGTCACTTAATTTGCCACCCTGACTTAGAGGATAAAGATACTGCCCTGTTTTGGCAAATAGAAAGCATTCTTGCCCTTACTGTAAATACTCTGAAGCAACAGCTCACTAATTCTAAAGGTAAAACACTTCAGAAACCACTTTCTAGGTATGAAACAGCCAAATCCTGTTTTATGGAATGTGATTAAAGTGCTTCCTTAAAAGTAGATTCCTCAGGAAAAAAAACAGGTTTGCAGGGGGAAAAAAAGATAGTGATAGTGTAGGAATGTAATGGAAGGAATGCTGGTTTTGGAGTTTGGGGGAACTGGGCCCCAAATCTGCCTCTGCTATTTAATAGCTATGTGATCTTAGGCAAGTCGTATAACTTTGTCTCTGGGCCTCATTTTGCTCATCTGTAAAATGAGAGAATTGTTCTAGGTGGACTTTGAATTCTCTCTTCTAGCCCTTAGTCTTGGATCCTACGAACTAGTCTAGTATTTTCCTCATTTATAAAATTAGGGTCAAAAGCAATTCCACTATTGACCTTTAAGGTTGTGATATGCTGCATTTATAATACCTCAAGGTTTAAAATCCTAGACCAATATTAGACATTATCTTTTCCCTAATGGCAGGTGATCTAGAATCTAGTTGTCCACTGTTATTATCTAGATGAGGTGGGCTGAGTAGTAATGATTGTGGAAGATCACCTAGTCTTTTAGAATTAAATCATCTAAAAATTAAAGGTGGAAAATACTATTTTTTTAAGTTCATCAAACAACCCCATCTTTTGCAGATGAGGAAATCAAGGCTTAGATTTTCCCAAGCCATTTGTACATGCATACATCTGTATATACATCTGTTTTGTAGAAAGGGCATAGCCTGTACAGGAGGGGAGTGGGAGATGGTGAGGGAAAGAACATGAATCATGTAACCATGGGAAAATATTCTAAATTAATTAATAAAAATTTTTCAAATTAAAAGAAAGAAAGAAAGGAAGACCAGAGCCTGCAGAGTCAAAGGACTTCGACACTTTCTGGTCTCGCCTTTGAATACCATGTAGCATGTAATTTTGGTTAAATTGTTTCACCTCTGGTCCTGGCTAATGACAGATCTGGGCACATGATCCAAGGATTCTGGCTCTTGATTTAGTCCACAGCAGCAGTTGAATGGTGGGTTTGGAAGCAGGTGCTAAGTCCTAGCTCTACCACTTGCTAGCAATACATATAACTTCTCTGGCCTCAGTTTCCCCATCAAGAAAATGAGGTGATTGGACTACATAATCTCTCAAATGACTTCTAGCTCTAAAACTATGGAACAATAAAAATTGAGGCAGCCTTCTTAGGCTAGTCAGAAACCTAATCAACAGCTAAGTACTCTGTATTTGAAACTTGCCAAGTCTTAACAAGAACCACAGGTAAAATTACTCTTTTGAGATCTCTTCCTTCTTGGGAAATGGAGGTAAAATTGGAGAGAAGGAATTCTTTAATATAATTCTTTTACTTAAATGGCCTATACTAGATTAAGTTATTATATGAGGTGGTGCAACAGGGGAAGAGAGTGCTAAGTCTAGAGTCAGGAAATCTGACCTCAGACCCTGAGTAGTTGTGTGTCCCTGGGCACATCCTCTTTGCCTCAGTTTTCTCATTTGCAAAATGAACCTTGTTTGCCTCAGTTTCCTCAACTGTAAAATGAACTAGAGAAGGAAATGGCAAATCATTCCAATATCTTTGCCAAGAAAACCCCATAATGGGTCATGAAGAGTCATACACTGCTGAAATGTCTGAACAATAACATCTGAATTAAAGGCTGAAGGATATTTGCTTTTATTCTATAAAAAGAAGAATTACTTTTAGGAATGCCAAAAGCTTATTTTAAGCATCTTAGGGCCGCTTCAGAGTTTGTTATTCTTTAGCACAAAGAAAGCACAGGCAATTCTTTACACAGTTGTATCTTCAAAAATGATATTGTTGCAAGGCCACCAAGAAACCGAACCCAAAAGTTTAAACTACTACATGCTTTTCTAAGACTTTGTGGGTTAAAAGAAAAGACATTTATGAATGATCAGATTCTCCAGGAGAGGAGGAAAAAAATAACCAGATACCCAAGACTTTTCATTTCAGAGACAAGTCATTTGTTGGATTTGAAAACCTTGACACCCCCCACCCCACTCCTCCCCACCCCCAACTCCACACACCTCCCATCTCTGCTCAGAGGAATTCCATTAGGGCTGCTAAATAATAATCCACTAAAGCCACCACACCTCTTCTGGGCAGTAAAACATTTACAGGATTAGATCAGTCATGTAGCCCCTAATGGATTTCTGGAGAGCCTGGACCACCTCCTTCAGAATTTTTTATTTGGGGGTCAGTCAGAGAATTTAGAAGAGCTATTGATTTTTAAAAGGAGAGAACGCTAAGTAAGAAGCCTCTTTTCAATGTCTAGTCCTCCTTTATTATAGCAAAGGTGACATGCCAACATGATACTAGGCACCATTAAGAGAAACAAAAACATCCTGTTCTCTTTCCTTGCTCCTACTTCATCCTAATGCAATCTAGGTTTTGGGAAGCCTGGCACAAGCTGTGCTTTCACTGGCACCTACCGTTTTGTTATATACACAGAAGATTGTAGCAAGAGTCCTCAAGATGACCAAATAGCAGAGATTTAGAAATGGAATAATAGCTAGGTGGTGCAGTGGATATAGTACAGCGTTTAGAGTCGGGAAAGACTCATTTTCCTGAGTTCAAATCTGGCCTCAGACACCAGTTGTGTGACCCTGGAGAAGTCACTTAACCTTGTTTGCCTCAGTTTCTTCAACTGTAAAATGAACTAGAGAAGGAAATGGCAAGTGACTTCAGTATTTCTGCCAAGAAAATTCCAAATGAGATCATGAAGTGTTGGACAGGACTGAAAGCCATTGAACAACAACAAAAAGAAAAGAAAGGAAGAACAGATATCATCTATTCCAATTCTCTCTTTCTACTGAAAGTAGATGAGTAAACTAAGCCTTGTGAGGTTAAGTTGACTTGTCTAAGGCCACACAGGTAGCAGAGTCTAAAACTAGATCCACTAAAGGGAGGTAAAATATGAAGTTGATAAAATACTGCATTATAGATTTCATCCAAGGTACAATAACCAAGGCTATAGATAGCATAGAATAGTAAGAGACATTATGATGTAGGGGTAGACATACTAGGGTTCAAATAGTACTTCTCATCAATGATAATGATGCTATAATCACTAACATTTCTAGAAGTGTCTTTCTGTTTGCTTGGATTTATATTCCCAGCATTTAGCACAATGCCTGATATTTAGAAAGTGACTAATACATGCTTATTGATTCTTGATATTTTACTTGATATTCATCTAGTACTTTAAGGTTTGCATACATACATACATACATACATATACATATATATGTATATATATATATATATGATTATTTATTCTTTACCACAAGCCTGGAAGGGAATTACTGTTGTTATCCCATTCTAGAGATATAGAAATTAAGGCTGAGAGACATGAAAGTAAATTGAGCAGGGTCACAAGGCTAGTGTCTAAAGCCAGGTTTTATTTCAGGTCTTTCTGACTATAAGTCCAGCACTCTGTCCCTTTGTAAGTTCCAACCTCAGTTTCCTTGTCTTTTCAAAGGGGATAGTAATAGTACCCATAGTTTAACTGACAGTATTGTTTTGAGGCTTAGATGAGATAATGTGTCCAAAGTGGTTTGAGTTGTATAAATGACAACTATTCTATTGTTAGTATTTGAAATCAGAGGATTTTTCCCTTTAAGTCTAGTAGGTGGTCTTAAGGAGATAGACCCCTCTCCACCTTGGGCTTCAGTTTCCTCATATATAAAATTAAGTTGCTCGAATAGATGATCCCCAAGATCCCTTCTAGCTCTAAATGCCGGATGCTTATAGGTCCTGATCCTATGACTTTTGATAGATTTCAACATCAACAACAATATATTTATGTTTTCACTCCCAATATGAAAATGATAGATTTTTACTTAATTTGAGGGATAACTTTTCTGAACATCACTTGTATTTCTTCTACCAATGTCTATGAAATTTCCCTGACTTTTAGGACCTTAGAAGTAGATAGGCCTTCCTTCTTCAAGAATGCAAGTGTCTTGCCTCACAATTGAAGTTTTTATCCTTAGAATAGAACATTCAATTCCAGCATTATTCCTAAAGATATGGACCGGATTCCAATCTCAGATTATAAAATATCTTTAAAAATCAAACTCTCAAATGTTTGGTCAATATTTTTTAAACAAATAACATTATCGATTTGGAGCTAGAAGAAACATTTTGTTGCTGTTGTTCCATTGTGACCAACTCTTCATGATTCCATTTGGGATTTTCTTGGCAAAGATACTGGAGTGGCTTGCTCTTTCCTTCTCCAGCTCTCATTTTATCGATGTGGAAACTAAGGCAAACAAAATTAAGTGACTTGCCCAGGGTCACACAGGTAATAAATGTCTAAGGATCGATTTGTGTCCAAAAAGGATGGATATTTTTTTCCTTATTCCAGATCCAGTACTCTATCCATTATGCCACCTAGCTGTCTTGTCAAACCCCTTCATTATTCATATGGGCAAACTGCATCCAGAATGGTTATGTGGTTATGACTTTCCCCATTAGACTGTAAGTTTCTTGAAGGCAGAGACTGTCTATTGATTCTTTTTTGTACCCCTAGAACTTATTAGACATAGTAAGTATTTGTTAAATTTTTATTGATTTCTCAAGGTCACTCTTAGGTAGTGAAGGTAGTGAATGCCAGAGGCAGGATTTGAACTTAGGTCTTCTCTCAACAAATCTATACTGCTTAAAAAAAGAAAGGAAAAGAGAGAAAAAATGGAGACTTAAGAAACCAGAAAAATGGGTATTATAAACTTTAACCACCATTCCACATACATCTGATTTTTATTATCTTTTTTCCAATAAAAAAAAACAAAGAAGTTGATTCTGGAAGCTCCTTAAATTTTTTTCTTTGCCTTTTTTCTCTCCTGTATAGTCCAGAAAAGTTTGATGAGAAGAAGAGATTGCTTTATGTTTATTTATTCACTCATTACATATATATATATATATATATGTTTATATGCACATAGCATATAGATGTCTTGTGCATATATTCTTATTTCATTTATGATATCTAAAACTACATAAAATCATACATCAATGAATCTATGATGAGGGGTGTATCAATTGGGCAAGGAAGATTAACACATCTGTTATGAGGTCTTGCTGACATCTTTTCAAGGCTGCTCATCCACCTTTTGTATCTACTCTTCATCCATATCTCATTTGTGATGCCAAACAGCTATATTATTCATGGCAACCACACTCTGATAAAACTATCTTAGTAGACATCCTAACCATGTTGAGGTTAACTGATAGGTCTCAAACCTGTCAGTGATTTAATGGGATGTCTAAATCAAGCATGTGAAGACTTCCTCAGGCAAAATGGGCAGATGAGATAGTTCTAATAGCCATGAAGGCAACTGAAGATGAAAGTAGGGAGCACTATGAGTTTAGTCAGATATCAAAGATGCCAAAGTCATCCAATGTATCTTAATCCATCATCTATCATCTTAACTTTTGTCTTGATGCTAAATTTCAACAACTGTAAAAGAGTGAGGCTGAATTTTTGCAACTCTGCCTCATTTTAAATTCCTCTGATTTCATTGGTCCACTTTGAAAGAATGAACAATTATTTCATCAATGTGGTTGATTGTTCCTGTATTGTAGGCTGCAACCCATCCTAATTTACTCATAGTAAAAAGCTTTGGTTACACATAATTCTTGACTTACACTACAATATTTTCTCTATGACTTCGATCATTTCATGGAAATTAGTACACTTCTTATTACACCCATGTATCATCTCTTTCTTTTTCTAATTGGCCAGCCAAGTTCAGAGGTCATGAAGTTCAAAATTTAAAGGACATCAAAAAACATCTAATGTTTAATCCTCAAGCTTTTTAATTTCAGGATGCCTTTAAGCTCTTTACATATTTTGAGGAGAATTTAATGTAACTAAGTAGCATAGAGGAAAGATGGCTGGGAATGGAGAAGGGAAAATCTGCACTGAAATCTAGCCTCAATCATTTACTAGCTGTGTCTCCTTAGGAAAAATCAATTAATTCATGTTTGCCTCAGATTCCTCAGCTATAACATTGGGTAATACTTATAGCTATTCTTCAGAATTGCTATGAGGATCTCATAAGATAGTATTTATTAAGTGTCAAGCAAAGTGACTGGCACATAGTAAGTGCTTAATAAATGTTTCCTTTCTTCCCCAAAACTTTTGTTAATGTGTGTCTTGACTACCAACATTTATCATATTACAAATTAAACATAAGCAATAGGACACACTCTGGTAGCTACCTGAGCTCATCATCTACATGTTGACAACAAGATAATGAGTTTTTTATAGCCCTGTAACTTTAAAAAAGTTATTTTGTTAAATTATGGATGATTTGTTTCCTGCACTTATGTCAAAAGGACATATACAGACCTTCTTATTTACTGAAATATTGAATTGTTTTGAGCAAAGAGGCATAAAAATAAACTAGAATATTTTAAATGATTTTTGCATCTTTTGAAACAAAAAATAAATGAAGATGTAAGTATAATGATGAGTAATGGTTATTTTTACTGTCGGAATATATTCATAATTACTTATAAGAGATAA
>NC_058132.1:608747761-608773716 GCF_016433145.1 Gracilinanus agilis | reverse complement strand
AGAGAGAGAGAGAGAGAGAGAGAGAGAGAGAGAGAGAGAGAGAGAGAGAGAGAGAGAGAAGTAGGTGGGAGGGAGGAGGATTTTTGGAGGAGGCAGGCAGAAGAAATGAAAAGAGAGGAGATTATGATTAGGGAGGAACATTTCAGAGTGATGTGGTGGATAGAGGGCTGAACTTGAAGTGTAGAAGAACTAGATTTTAATCCTGCCTCTGACACTTACTAGCTATGAGTGCATATCATTTAACCTCTCAGCCCCAGGCAACATTCTAAGACTATATTATCTGGGAAGTTTTCAGGTTGGAAAATTCCACCCACTGGAATAAATCACTTGAATTTAGGAATCTGCTGGTGGAAAAGTGGTATATAGGGGTAATCATATCAGGAGGGTTCCCCTGATACCCTCCAACCACAGCTAGTTTTAAAAAAAAAAAAATTATCACATGTTGAAAGAGAGTCTGTGGTGGTGTCAATAGTATAGTTTTAGCCTAAACTAGGAAGTGGCTTAATAAAGCTGTAGTTTTTGCCCTGTATATAAACCCTCCTTCTCAAAGACCTTAGTCTTATATGAGGTGGCAAGAGTTAAATGCTGTACTTCCTGACAGCCTGTTCCCTCAATTGGCCTTCACTGGTATATTTCATGCCTCACTAGTACTTCCCTTCTCTAAACAAAAATTATATTTTCTTGCTTAATTAAAGCCTTTCATTTTTCTCATGTTCAACTTTATACATTCTATGAATTGTATAACGACTATTAGGGCATCTGGGTGGTACAGTGGTTAGAGTGCCAGGCCTGGGGTAAGAAAGACTTGTCTCCCCGAGTTCAAATCTGGCCTCAGACATTTACTAGCTATATGATGCTGAGCAAGTAATTTATTGCTGTTTGCCTCAGTTTCCTCATCTGTCAAATGAGCTGGAGAAGGAAATGGCAAACCACTCTAATATCTTTACCAAGAAAACCAAAATGGGGTCCTGAAGAATCAGACACGACTACAAAGTGACTAAGCCACAATTAAAACACAGCTCTTATTAGGACCATAGGATGTTTTTAGGTCGTTGGCCATCTCTCATCAGAGTGAGGTCTCCTGTTTTCCTCTTTTGTGACTTATTAGAAAGAGAATGTCAGGGATCACTAGTTCATATCTTCCTTATTATCCTGCTTCTCTTTAGCTTTCATCGGAATTAGAGATGCTCAATTTCTAATACATGCTGACACTCACTTCAGGAATTTTCTCAGGAAGAAGAGAGGAAACATCCTAAGAGAAATTGCTATTATTATCCCTATTTTGTAATTGAGGAAATTGAGGTTAACAGAAGTTAAGTGAGGGGGCAGCTGGGTGGCTCAGTGGATTGAGAGCCAGATCCAAAGACGAGAGGTCTTGGGTTCAAATATGACCTCAGACACTTCCTAGCCGTGTGACCCTGGGGAAGTCACTTGACCCCCATTGCCTAGCCCTTACCAGTCTTCTGCCTTAGAACCAATACACAGAATTGATTCTAAGATGGAAAGTAAGGGTTTAAAAAAACACAACAGAGGTTAAGTGACTTGTCCAAAGCCACATAGCAAGTGCCTGAGTTCACATCTTCCTGACTTCAAGCCCAGCACTCTCTCCACTGTATTACTAACCTGTCTGGAACCTAAAGACCATGACCTTTTGCATGATTTACAGGTGAAACTTCCTCTATGTGTGTTGTCTCCCCCTATAAAAGATGAGCTCATTGAGAGCAAGGGTTGTCTTGCTTTTCCATTTATAGATCCACTATTTAGCACAATAATTTGTATACATTGAACATTTAACAAATGCCTTTTCATTCATTTGTTCACTTTAAATGCGTAAACTCCCCTATCAAGGAATTGGCTGGCCACAAAACTTCATGGGATTCATAGTTCTTCCCAGTTTGAGAAGAGAGGAAACTAAACCCTAAAAGAAGTAGTTCTGTGCAAGTTGTTTTTTTTTAATAAATTATTTTTAAAGTTCTGAGTTGTCCTCCCTCCTTCCCTTCTGAGCTTTCTTCCTCCCTCCCTATCTACCTCAAACTAGAGAAGGATATCATCTGATGTATCTAGATCTAGATCTAAAGATAAATAGAGATATAAAGAGACTGAGAAATAAATAGATCTAGATAGATAAATAGGGAGAGACAGAAAGATATAGATGAATAGATAGAAAGATAAAGATAGGTAATAGAGAGAGATAGAAAGAGATAGAGAGACAGAAACAAAGAAAGATAGATGGATAATAGAGATAGAAGTAGATAGATACATAAATAAATATATGGATAGAGATTTGGAAGCCATTTACATATGGATAATAATTAAATTCATTGTATAGAAAGAACAAAAGGGAGTTGAAGGCAGCCCTGGAATATATCCACAGTTGGAGTTGCGTATGTATGCGTGTGTTTATATGTGTTTCTGCATATGTGATATAGGAAACAATTCAGCAAAGAGACTAAGAATTAAAAAATTATTTAAAATATAATAGAATAGATTATATATGTATTTATGTCTTCTGTGTGTTATCTAGATCTCCTATACCTCTCACCTCTTGTTTTAGTGGTAAACCCTTGAGAATAAACCCATTTTATCTACAAGAGGTATTGTTCCTGGCATCCCCAGTAGTTCTCACTTCTCTTCCCTTCCCCCAGTCCCTTCCATCCTTATATACACACTTAAAGCTTAAAATCGTGGGAATATATGATTTGGGCTGGTTGTTAGCTCTCCCACGGATACTTAGTAAACCTACAAACAATGGTCTCCTAACTAGCATTTACACCAAGAACAAATGTGTCATGAGGAATGTAAAGAACAGAGAAAAGGAAATTCACCTAAGTCTGGTGGTAAAGAAACCAGTACTAGTCTTCCCTCTCTAGGGGCTCATGTTAAACAAACTCATAACATCCATATGAGAAGTGGCCCGATTGGAATTGGACATCTCCATATGTCCATGTTACTTCCTCCTCTCAGGAGTCCACATTCTTTGTCATCTTTATCGCTGCTCCTGGGTCACCATCGCCTGTGAGTACGCTTTGTGTTTGGTTTAAGAACTTCTCACCCCCTTCCCTGGCAGCTGCTGCCTCTGTCTACTGGATCGAATTCCTGAACACCATCACCCAGAAATATACTTCCTCCCTCACGTTCAGCTGAGCAATCAGTATGCATTTATTAAGCCCCTGCTATGTTCTTTATCTCAGAAGTCCCTCTGCCTTTCCATTGCCCACACATCATGGTTGCATGGCCATATGGGAAAGGAGTTTGTTCACTTTGTGGCTTGTTAGGTCTTTTCCAGAGGTCCAAGCGCCCTTCCTAAAAGCTCGAGCCTGCAATTAGCACATCTGTTACAGCTATATAATGTGAGAGCTCATCATAAAGAATATACTTAACATGAGGTAATGACCAGGGGGGAAGTGATTAAATTCCATGCTGTACCTACGAGGGGATCTGAATTCCGCAGGTTAAAATCAGAAAGAGCTATTTCTAAATAAGCTATTCCTAATCCACTCTGCATTATATGAAGAAAAAAAAAGTTTGATGAAGTTAAATGAGAAATAAATTTAAAAATAACAAGAGAGGATGTGTTTGGTAATATTAAATAATACACAGAATTCACGCTGTAGGAAATAATTATAACAAATAATTTATCTGGGCTTAAAGGATTAGACAGTTATACAAGGACTAATAACATAAGTACTGTATCTAATAGTAAAACCAAAAGGAAGCCAAAGTTCATACTTCATGTTTGGCTGTTATCTTATTTCTTTAGGGTTTCAAAGCTGCATATCTCTGGGGGGCATCCCCTTGGAAGCAGAAATTCATTCTTAAAGATTCCAAAGGAGCAATGAAGGTTCCAATACACTCTTTCGAATCAGATTAGGGTTCCTGAGACTTTGCAGGGTGCCCCTGTGGTTCCACAGTCAGATATTATAGTTGATTAAACAAATTCAACCTGCATGCTGCTTCCAGATTTATTTTAGAACCATTAAATCTAGCTATATACACCTAAGAGCATGTTGCCTTCTCCCCTTATGCACCCCCCTCCAAAACCTAAAGTGGCCCCTATTATCTACCAAATAAGTCCAAACTACTTAGTGTGACCATTCAAGGTCACACCTTACATTTCTAGTTTTTTTCTCTCATTCCTTTAAGTATGCCCCATCCCTTATGTGAACAAGACTCATTCATTCTCTTATTATTTTCATAGTCCAACACAGCAGTTTTCAAAGTATTTCACCACATCCTTGAAGTTAAAACTATTTTCATAATATTAAGAAGTTTTAATTCTAATATGGTAAGCTAGGTGGCACAGTGGATAAAGTACTGACCCTGGAGTCAGACTCGTCTAGCTGTGTGATCCTGGGCTAGTCACTTAACCCCATTTGCCTCAGTTTCTTCATCAGTAAAATGAGCTGAAGAAGGATATGACAAATCATTCCCTTATCTTTGATAAGAAAACTTCAAATGGGCTCACAAAGAGTCAGACATGACTGAAAATGACTGAATAACAAGAATCATAAAGTATTGGTAGATATAATTCACATACACAAAAGGTCTCCAATCATTTTTAGGAGTATAAAGAAGTTCTAAAGCAAAATGTCTGTAAGGGTTTAGCTTTACCTAAGGTCATACAACAACTTAGTTGTACAGACAGGATTAGAACTGAAGTCTCTTGGCTTCCTCTGTTCTTTCCTCTATATTGCTTTCCAAAATATGATGGCACCAAATATCTTCCTTTGTCAGTACCCATATTGATCAAATGCCTAACTTCCCTCCAAACCCTGGACTCCAGATTATTCCATTAAAGATTCAGTACAGAACAATGGCATAGAAATAGAAAAAAAAAAGTTGTACCTGCCTTGGAGTCGTTGAATAATAGTGTATTTATGTTTTTACCACTAAGCTATGATTTCACATTGCCTTGCATATCGACAGTAGAAGGACAATCAATGTTTTCATATACAGTATTAACCACCTCATTCTTCACAATTAAACTACTGCACAGATCTAAAATGCTGTTTCTCCTGCCTGGAATGACTTACTCTCTTTTGTCTACCTCTCCAGAATGTATTAGTATTCTAAGATCCATCTCAATATGCAGCCCACTCACCCCTTGACATCTTACCCCTATCAAGTCCTTTCCCGTTCTACTCTTAAAATATATCTTGAACACTATCTCCTTTCCATTCCTGCTGTTACACTCCTAGTGCAGGCCATTGTTGCTTTTCTCTTGAATTATTATAACAGCTTATTAGTCTTCCTACTTAAAGTGTCTTCCCTCTCAAATATCCTGCAATTACTACCAATTTAACCATCCTACAAGTCAACTTTAATCATGTCTTCCCTTTTAGTGACTACCTATTGCCTATATGATAAAATTTAAGCCCCTTAACAACATTTGAAACCAGTTTCTTCAATCTTATTCACCATAACTCTTCTTTAGACCATCTATATATTAGTTAAACTAGACTGTTCATTATTTTCCAAAAATGCTTTAGCCTTTTCCACCCTTTGGTCTATGTTCAGGCCAGTCTGTTGGCCTCAAGTACCCTAGTGCCAATCTCTAATTCTTTAAACCCTTCCCTTCTTTCAAAGTCCAAATGAGGTCCTATACTTCATTGAAATCTTATGTGGTCTTCCCAATCAGGAATGATCTCTTCCTCTTATTCTATCTGACCAGTCTCTCATTCTGTCATTCATCTTGCTTTGGCTCCCTCTAGACCACTGATTCCCAAAGCGGGCGCCACCACCCCCTGGTGGGTGCTGCAGCAATCCGAGGGGTGGGGGTGGTGATGGCCACAGGTACATTTATCTTTCCTATTAATTGCTATGAAATTTAAAAAAAATTAATTTCCAGGGGGCTAAGTAATATTTTTTTCTGGAAAGGGGGCGATAGACCAAAAAAGTTTGGGAACTACTGCTCTAGACCATTGGACCTTTTGAAATCATGTTCTATGTAGCAGTCTCTTCAGTTTTAGAACTACTGCCCTAGAACTATGTTCCTCTGAATGATGAGTTTTCTAACATTGGGAACTATGATGACGATGAATAGTTAGCTCCAGATCATTCTTTGCATCTAAACTGTCTGTCTACCCTGTCCTTGATGTCTGCTCTGTGAATGCACCAATCTTCTCTAACTTTCTATCTCTTGCTTTAGGAACATTAATGAAATCAAGATGAATAATAATAGCTTGTACTGTTCTTTAACATTTCCACACCATTTGGCATATGTTTTCTCATTTGATCCTTCAAACTCTGTGCATCAGATGCTATTATTATCATTATTTTACAGATGAAGAGATAGAGGCTAACATAGGTTAAATGACTTGCCTGGAGACACAGAGCAAGTACTATCCAAAGGCAGCATTTAAACTCTGGTTTTTCTATCTGCAAGTCCCAAATGCTATCCACTGTGTCAGTTATTGTTTCTTAAAAGAGTATCAGTGGATTTTGCTATGGCTCCACTCATCATCCCAGTGACATCCCAAACCAAAATCACCTCTATCTTATATCCCCTTCTAGAATGTAAGTTTAAGGGCAGGGACTGGGCTGCATATAGATCTGTATCCTCAGAGAGAGCAGAGTACTTGGCACATAGTAAGTGCTTTAGAAATGCATTACATTCATTCATTTATTCAGTCTTTGTCGGAATCCTTGGCATATTTTGCCCTTATATACCTATCACATTCTTTTTTATGACTAAAGTGTTTTTGTACCCACGTCTCATTTCCCTACTAGATTAGATAGGAGAGCAAAAATGTCTTCATTCATCTTTGCATCCCACTCAGTCTCAGGCTTTGCACATTGCAGACCTCAATGTGTGCCTGTTGAACAAATGAATAAATGTCCACAAGACCTCCATATATGTTACTGAATAAAGGAATATTGAATGACTATTGCTGAATTAATACATGAATATTTATAAACCTTTTTTCAACTATTTAAAAATACCTTTTTCTGAACGTTTCTCAAAGTCATAGTAAGTAGGAGGAATTACTCAAGGAAGGAGCAATGTTGGAAGCTCAGCTCAAATACTCTGTCTACCATAAGGCCTGATCCACTCTTCCAGTCACAGTTATCTCCTCATCCTCTAATTATATTGTGCATATACTTATATACATGTGTACATATCTACCCCCAACAGAATGAATGCAGCTTCTCAACCGTTTTGTTTTTCTATTTGTATCCAAAGAAACTAGCACAGAAGAAATAAATCCATATTGATCAATTATATTAATGCTTGTTGATTGATTTCATTTTGATTACCTTTTCCCCAAAACTCACTCTTCTTTCCATGGATCAGATTGTTTAGTTATCCTTGGTAGTATTGTAACTAATAGTTAATATCTACTAGCTGTTTGTCATGGGGACATTGAATCTTGTGAAATTTGTTTTGTCTCTTCCTCCTCTCTCTGCTTCTTCCTTCTCCTTTCACACATGAAAAGAAGGGATATATATATATATATATATATATATATATATATATATATATATATACTATGAGTTTGTATACACATTCACACACATATTTGAACCTGAGTTCAAATCCAGACACTTACTAGTTGTGTGACTCTGGGTAAACCTCTTAACTCTTTTTTTATCAGTTTCCTCATCTGTATAATGAGCTCAAGAAGGAAAAGGCAAACCACTCCAGTATCTTTGCCACAAAAATCCCCCAAAATTCTATTGAGGACATGAAGACATATATTGAGATCATGACTAACAGGACTACACACACAAAAAACAACACCAAAAAACAAAATAATATACATATGTATATGTATAAATGCATGTATATATATGATGCTCACACATATATATGTGTGTTTGTGTGTGTATATACATACATATATTTATCCCCCTGAGAAAATCCTTGGTTATTTGGAGGGAAGGGGCTATCAAGTCATGGAGGGGAATCAGGAAAAGTCTCATGAAGAAGGTGGCATTTGAATTGTGCCTGGAAGGAAACTAGAGATTTTAAGGCAAAAGTGAAGATGGAGGTCATTCCAGGCATGAACCATGGTTAGTGCAAAGGCCTGGAGGTAGGGTGATAGGATTTTCTGTATAAGGAACAACAAAACTAGTTTGGGTGGATTACAGTGCCAATATGCCAACAGAGGAAAACAATGTTCACTGGGTCTGGGAATATAAATTGGGGCCAGATTGTAAAGGTCTTCAAATGCCAAAATGAAGAATTTATTCTTGATCTTTGAGGTAACAGGGAGACACTTTAGTTTCTTGATTAGAAGAGTGACATGGTTAGGTTTGCTCTACAGGGGAATAAACTTGGCAACTTTGTGATGGATAAATTGGAGAGAGAGGAAGTACTTAAGGCAGAAAGCTCAATTGGGAGCCAATTGCTGTAATGTTAGAGAGACATGATGAACACATGAACTAGCAAGTGGCTGTGTGAATGGGAAAAGAGAGTGAAAGGGTAATGGAGATGTTCTGGAGAGAGAAACATTACTGGCATGTGATGTGGTGTATATATGAGCAGGAATTTGAGAATGGCATAAAGGTTGTAAACCTGGGTGGCTAGAAGAATAGTCATGTCCTCAATAGAAAACTAAAAGGGTGCAAAGGAGGAGGGGACAGGGAGATCATGAGTTTAGTTCGGGCCATGATGAATTTGAGATGTCTATGGCATCTGCTTGGAGATGTCTATGGCATATGTCAAATGGATAGCTGATGATGGTTCTAGAGCTCAGGGAGGAGACTAGACTGGATCAAGCCATTCTGAAAATGATCTGAATAGTGATGATAATTAAACACAAATGAATTGTTGTGGTCTCTGAGAGTGAGTAGAGAGTGAGAAACAAGAGGGTCAAGGGCATTGAAGGGCATAGTTTGGAGTGGGGATGTTATGAATAAGTATTGAACAAAGGAGTCTCAAAGAGAATAGTCATATAGGTAGGAGGAGAACCCAGAGAGGAAAGAGTATCTTCAAGAGTGTGAGCAACAATGTCAAATGCTGAAGGGTTAAGAAAAGATGAAGATTGAGAAAAGGGTCTTTAAAATTCTAATAATTTTGGAAAGGACAGTTTCAGTTTCATGATGAGGTCTGAAGCCAGATCGTTGATGGTTTTGAAAAGAGAAAAGGAAAGGATCACCTTCTATGTGCCAGGCATATCATACTGGGATAAAGGAGAGAATAGTGTTGTGTGATGAAGAAAAGAGGAAAAGAAGAGGCTCATGGTTATTAAATGGCCTTAAGTTTCTCAATAAAGTTTAAAGTTATAAAAATCATGCAGAATGTGGAATGAAAGATTGAAGAGAGAAGAAAAGATCTGAAAATTGATTTTACCCTCTCATAGTAACCCTCTTCTGATAATCTCTTCGCTCAAATTTTTGTGACCTTGCTGTCCTGATTCTCTTCCTACCTGTCTGACTGTTCCTTTTCAGTCTCTTTGCTGGATTTTTATTAACTGTGGGTGTCCTCCTGGTCTCTCCCTTAAGCTTTCTTCTCTTCTCCCTCTACTATTTCACTAGATGTTCTTATGAATTCCCATAGACTCTGCTATCTCTTCTACGCAGCTGAGTCTCAGATTTGTTTGTTCAATCCTAACCTTTCCAGTCTTGCATCTCCAGCTGCTTATTATACATCTCACAATGGCTGTTTCATAGATGTCTTGAGTACAAAGTGAACTTATTATTTTTCTCCTAAAATCCTCTCCTAGGTGGCTAAGTGGATTGAGAGCCAGGTCTAGAGATGGGAGGTCCTGAGTTCAAATTTAGTCTCAGCTACCTCCTAGCTATATATCTCTGGACAAGTCACTTAATCCCCATTGCCTACTCCTTAGCAATCTTCCACCTTGGAACCAATTCAGAGTATTGATTCTAAAATGGAAGGTAAGAGTTAAATAAAAACTTCTCTTCTTTCTCACTTTTTTGTTATTTACCACTTTTCTCCTAGTCTTACAACCAAAGTGTTTTCCTCAACTTCTCATTCTCTCACTCTCATATCCAGTCAGTTGCCAAGACCTATTATTTCAAACCTTGTGACATTTCTTTTATGTGACCCTTCTCTCCTCTGACCCCTGCTACCACCCTGCTCCAGGCCCTTATCTCTTTATTCCTTGACTATTGTGATAGCTTGATAATTGGTATCACAGTCTCAAGTTTCTCCTACTCTAGTTCTTCCACTCAGCTATCAAATGATCTTCTTAAAGTACAAATCTAACCATGCCACCTCCCTTCTATTTTGTCAACTCTAGTGGCTCTCTATTGCCTCCAGGAATACATATAAAATCCTCTGTTGGTCTATGAAAGCCCTCTATGACCTAGCCTCTTCCTATCTTTCCAGCTGTCTTACTTACTCCTTATCTTCCTCACCCACTTTGATCCAATGACACAGGCCTCTATATTGTTCTTTGTGATTATTCCATCAACCAATGCTATTTCTATCTCCCACCTTTTTAATCTGACTGTTCCTCATGCCTGGAACTCTCCTTCTTCATCTCTGCCTCCCAGCTTCCTTTAGGTTTCAACTAAAGCCTTTCCTAGTCCAGCTTAATTTTAGTGCTCTAAATATAGATTTATGATAAATTGAGAGTAATCTATATATAAACATGTATATATATGTACATATATATATATATTTCTTTGCATGTTGTCTAACTTCTTAGACTGTGAGCGTCTTCAGATCAAAGACTGTCCTCAGCTTTTCTTTGTATCTCTAGCACTTAGCATTGGGCCTGGCATATTGAAGGTCCTTAAAAAATGCTTTTTGATTGACTGCTTGAAACAGCCATTCTGGGTTTGAGATAGAAAATTGATCAAGGAGGACCTAGTTGCCATTCAGTAACATAAAGTAATAGTAGACTCAGTCAACATTCTGCTCCAATTAGTAACATCTCAGTAGGAGCAGAGGAGGTAGATAGATGGCAAAAGCAATCCAGGTTAGAATTTGGTAAAATAGGTGCAGCAGTAGAACAGGGAACATTAGATTCAGGAATAACATAAATATGGAATTGAATTGGTCAATTAGAACCTATCAAACAGGAAGTAAGAAAGTAAAAGTGTAATGGACTAGCAAAGTACTTAGGGATGAAGGGACTAGTATATGGTAAAGACAAAGCATAAGATTAAGTGGCATAAGGCATATAGAAATATAAAATATGGTCATGTTTACATAAGGAATTTCAGAGGTCTTGATCATGAAAGTGGAATACTTGGTGGCAATCCTCTTTTCATAGCTGAAGTAGAGAGGGATATCATATTCCACACCTTTGGTAGGCCACCACACATTTTCTTCTTTGAGCTGTGTGTTTCCTTTTTTAGAGAGTTATTTTCCTGTGTGAAGTTTTAGATTTTCTTTTTTTAGGACTCTGTTTTCTCTGAAGAGTTTTTGCTCTATGTTGTGGACTTTTCTATCTTTTTCTTTTCTAATTTTTCTTCTAAGTCTTTTATTATCTGTTTTTTGATCCTTTTTTGGAGTACACTTTGGACCTGACATCCTTTCACATTTGCCTTTGAGGGTTCATGCATTTCCATTTTGGCACTGCTGTCCTCTTCTGAATTTGCATTTTGGTTTTCCCTGTTGATGAAATAGTTTTCCAGGGTCAGGCCTTTTCTTTGTCTTTTACTCATTTGGAGGGGGTGCTTTTTTTCTTTTGCCTACATTTTGGGATTCAGTTTTACTTTTGGGGCCAAAGGAGTACTATCCCTGGATTCTCCTGGATGCCACCTCAGCTGACAATTCCCTTAGGTATTATGAGTGCTGGGGTTGGACAGTTCCCCTGGGTGTGCTTGCACTGGGTCCCTCCTCATGCTGCTCTTTCCATTGCTTTCACCTCTCACCCCAGCAAGATGGATCCTTCCTGCTGCCCCTTTACATTTTTTGGGCTGAAACCCTGCTTCACTTGGTCTTCTGTTTGTTCTGTCACTCTAAAATTTGTTTTGAGACACTTTTTTCTTTGGAGGTGGGCTTGGGTGAACTTGGAATGTTCTTTACTCTGCCATCTTGGCTGCTGGAAACAGAACTTCTCAGATTCCCTTTTCCTTAATAAGCACTTCTTTGATTATAGAGTGTGAATTCCAGAGTGCACAGCAGGAGTGGTCAGCAGAGATGGGATACATGATTTCAGGGATAGGATTGAATAGGGGAATGGAGAATTGGCAGAGGAAATCGGGAGAGGGTGCCTAGGGTTTCAATATCACTGAAACAGGGAAGTAAGAATGAATCAATATCCTAATAAAAGGGGAAGAGTCTGAGCAAAGAAATGACAACTATACCTTATTGGTTAAGAGGCAATTCATTGGTTGTGCTTTTCTTCATTTCTGAAGAATGGAGGAGTGACCAACAGTCTTTTCGTCTCTTTTTTTCTCCCTGGCAGGAATTTGAAAGTCCATATGACTTCATATCAAAGTAGGTTCTATGAAGCCCAATCCATTGCCCTTTTCTCTTTAGAAATGATTACATCTCACACTTTTAGAATCATTCATAGAGATCCTAATTTCATTAAGCAGCAGTTCTTTTTAAATTTGTGCTTTGCAAATTTGTGCTTTTGTAAATGTGTACTCTGTTAGAAATTTCCCTTGATAGTGCTCGATAATTAATCATCCTCTTTAACAAAATTGTGTGTGTATTTTCATGGGATTCAGTCTGTCAGACAATTGCCAACAGATACCTAAGAGAAAAGAGTACTGACCCTTAGCAGATTTGGGGTGCCGAAGCCTTGTTAATAGTTTCTGGTGGAAGGATGTGGGTAGTCAGATAATTGATGGAAAAAATCGAGCAGTCTTGTTAACATCCGACTACACTATTTCTATCTATGGCACCACCAGTCACCTTGTCTCTTGTGTTGGAAACCTTGGTGACTGTTCCCTTTCCCTTGTCTCTTGTATCTGACCAGTTATGAAGTCCTGTCAATTCTGCCTCTCTAATCTGTCTTGCAACTGTCTCCTCCTCGCTATTTCCACTGTCACCACTCTAGTGCAGGCCTTCATTACCACCCACCTGCACCACAGCTTATAGCCTCCTAATAGAACTTCCGGACTTTATTCTCTCTCCTTCTGCATTGCACCCCCTCCCAACTATCCTTTATTATCTAATGGCATATTAATCTTCCCAATGCATATAGATAAGATCATGCATAACAATCTTCTTAAAACTGTTTGGTAGTTCCCAACTGCCTACTGAATAAATTTAAAATTGCTTGGTCTGGCATTCAAGGCCTTCTACATTTGGCACCAGAATATCTTCCTAGCCTTATCTTGTATTGCTCCCCATCATCTGTCATACAATCATAGAGGTGTAAAGGCCTCCTAGGCCAATGAGTCCAACCTACGCCTGAGCTAGAATCCTTAGTACAACATATCCAGTAAATGATTATCAAATCTGAACTTGAAGTAGTTCAAAGATGGTAAATCCACCATTTACCATTTGAGCTCCTGAGGCAGTCCATTCCACTTCTGATGTTACCATACATCAAGCCTACATTGATTGGCTTCTCTCCAATTTCTTCTCATTTGTCATAGCTCTGCCTCCTGGGGCCAAGTAGAACAAGTTGATTCCCTCTTCCACATGACAACTTTTGAGACAACTATCATTTCCACCCCCATCCCCTTAGTTTTCTCATCTCCAGGCTAGAAATTCCCAGCCCCTTCAACCTTTCCTCATTTGGCACCATCTGTAGCCCCTTCATTATGCATATTACCTGCCTCTGCACATTACAGTTGATTATTGTCGTTCTTGAAATGTGGTACCTTTGCTCCAGCCAACTGAATTCCCTGCTGCTCTCTGTATGCCCCGTATTTTCAGGCTTTCTCTATATTCTGCCTCATTGTCAAATTCTTTTCTTCTCTCTTTTTGAATCCAAATTTTACCTCCTTTGTGAATCCTTCCTCATCTAAATTGGGAGTGGTCTCCTTGTCCTCCCATTTCACTTGTCTGTTATTTGGTTTATGTATATGTCACATCATATTCTAAGACAGTAAGCTAGTAGGGCACTGATTAGGCCTGAATTAATTTTTTATTTCTTCCAGAGTTAAGCAGTCCATGCTCTGAACACAGTAGACAATTAATAAGTTTGTTGCATTTATTAAATAAATTGTTAAAACTAAATCTCTTAGAGGCTACCAAATCCAACTCCTACATTTTACAGGGAAGGAAACCAAGTTCTAGAGAAGTAGATACCTTGCCTTGCTCAAGGTATCTGCAAAATATTACATGAAAGTTTTTTCCACATCATAAAAATGAGATCCAGGGAAGCACAGTGAATAGGAATTGTCCTCACAGTCAAGGAAATCTGAGTTCAGATCCTATCTTTGACATCTGACCGAGTTATCCTGGGTGACTAACTTAAACTCTTAGTTTTTCAGGCACTTCTTTAATATTACATTATAGAAAAGAAGTAGATCTGCATTGGAGAGAAAGTTCTTCCCCAGAAACTTTCTTACCTAATAAAATCACAGGAGATGGAGAAAAACAGAGAAAAATAGAAATAGAGAGATAGACAGAAAAAGAGAGACAGAGAGATGGTAACAGAAAGCAGGCAGAGAGAGAGAGAGAGAGCGAGACAGAGACAGAGACAGAAATAAATACAGAGAGAGAGAAAGATAAGGGACAGAGACACAGAGAGAGGATGGAGGAAACAGGGAAAGAGGACTGAGAAATGAGTACATTTATAGTCAAATTGCCTAGCAAATAACTAATCTGAATAATTCAGACAGAACAGATCTTCCCTACCAACTTCTTTTTTATTTGGTTTGCCCATATGGGTGGTTACTAAATTTATTAGCGAAATGTACTGTCTTCTATCTTATTCCCACAAAGACAGCAAAATCACAGAATGTTATAAACTGCAAAAGAAATTAGAGATCACCTAGTCCAAATCTCTCATTAATTCTGGCTCCAATTTTATAGCCATTTACATTGTCTGCCTAATATATATTGAGGGATATGCTGGTAAGTGTTTAACAACCAGCTCTACAAGAAGGGAATGTACAATCATACTTTAAAATTTGGCCTGTATTATTTACATTTTCTCCCTCACTTTCTCAAGTCTGAAAATCAGTTAAAAAGCAAGCCTTAATTTGTGGCAGTTGTTGATTTTGAAAGTGTTAATGCTCACACTGAATATAAGTCAGCTTTAAAGATGCTTTGGGTTGGCTACAGCACACAAATGTACACACATGCACTGTTACAATTAAAATTCTCTGCAGACTATATCTTAATTTATTGTTATTTATTAAATAATAAAAAGCAAGCCAGAGAAAGAATACCAGTCCTGTGTGCCTGGCTGCTCTCTTAGTCATCTCCTCCCTAAGCAAGCTGGACCAGCCCCAAGCCAGACAGTGTGCATCTTCACTCTCTTAGTCTCTTCTTCAGTCCTCCTCTTCAAGGAAAAGGCCATTACTTCCTTTCCCCACTTCGACTGATGGTCTTCTTGACATCCCTTTCCCAACCCTCTTTTATTGGAGGACTCCAGCTTCAATAAGGACAACAAGTGGGTCTTCTGGATGCCAAGAGTCATGTGATATTTAGAATGGTGGCACAGCATGCATGTCCACTTTTCTGTGCCTGACTTTTCCTAGCTTACTTAGTTGCTTTGATATCCAAGAGGCTTGTTTAGAGGCTAAAAAATTGTCTCTACCCTCATTTAGCAAGGGACAGCAGCACATTGTAGCTTCAGTCTTAAGGTCAAACTTTTTCCCCTTTAAAATGTAAAGGTTGTCTAGGAGTGCCCAAAAGGAGTGCAGATTAATATTAAATTTCCACAATATATTCCTATCTACCTACCTATCAACTTATCTATCTGTCTGTCTGTCTATCTATCTATCTATTGAGGTTTGACAATTCTCAGATTAATAGGAAGTCACTGGATAGGCTGCTGGGATGAACAACTCCCTCTTTTTAATTCATTTCAAGAGTAGCATAGAAGAGAAAGGAGACCTATGTAGGCTAAAGATATTTGTCATCATTATGGAGAATGCTCAGCAAAGAATCCAAAAGGATTCTCTAGTTCAGGTTCTCCAGAAATGCTCCTTTTTCTTGATGACATTTTGTTGATTGCATTGGGTGCCAAACTATTGCAGAGCTTCCTAAATGAATGAGACTTGTAATTAAAATACTCATAAAAGTTAATCTTAAATATTAAGGCTAAAAAAATGGAGTAGGTCAGATGGCCAACAAGAGAGATGTCTAGACATTTTCTCTGATCCTTACAACCTCTCATACCTCTTTAAAACAGAAAATATGCACCAAAGATAAAATAACTTCAGCTGTCTCCATGGTCTAGAACACCAGAAAACCCTCGCCGCCCCCACCAAAAAACCCCAAACTCCACGAACTAGCACCTATCTTGAGCTCATTCAGCAGCCTTTCCTCCACCACCCACTCTGCTACTGGCAGTGAGGCTGCCCTGACTCACCCATTTGTTTGAAACAAAATGCACTCTTTCTAGTGCTATCAAGAGCCAACTTCCAAATTGCAGAAATTTGTTAAGCCATGATAGGCAATGCTATGAGCTGTAAAAGATTTCTGGAAGAGAGCAGAGTAAAAGAAGGATGTACATGATACATTTCTGGACTTGAAATAGAATTGAACTCCAATCCCTAACCCATTTCTCCTCCTTTCAGAACCTCAGAGATCCAAACTCCAAAATAATAGAAATCACCTCAAACCTAACTCAAACTCTAAGAAACTGAAGAGCAGAGGGTACAGGACAGGGAATCATATGGAGGGATCTGTGCAGCCATGCATGAGTCCATTAAGCTTGACAGAAAGAGCTGAGCAGTCAGTTGAGGATAGTTTTGTTCTCCCTTGCCTCTCCATAACCTCCAAGTCTCTTGGGTGAATCATGAATTGCCCTACATGGGAGATGCTTTGAGATCCAGTCCCTAGGGAACCACCATCAGTGGAGAGGGAGTCGGGAAGTGAGTATAGGGGAAAATAAGGTGAAAAAATTACTTAAAACTAGCAAAAAGCTTAAAAGGAAAGAAAAACAAGCAGATAAATAATGCTCATTGTTCAGATTCAGAGATGCAGTTTGATTAACAATTGATGAAAAAGGTCAGTCAGCATATATATCTCAGACAGGTAAATAGATAATCAGCTGGGCCCAGAATTGAATAGGGGGAAGAGTATGACTTATCTGGCACATGGTTTTAATACCAATGTTCTTCTGGTGATGCTGTATGGCTGAAATATCATAGGCTCAGAAAAATTAAATTTATGGCTCTTCCAAAAGGAGAGATGTATGAGGGGTATAATTAGGCTACAACATATTACCCATGTGTGGTTGAGGTAAAAGATATCAGAGAGATATATAGCCAAAAAAGAAGTGAGGGAAAACAGATGGGTTGTATTAAATAATGTGGTATCTAGGCAAACTCAAGAGTCCAAGAAGAAGACTTCCTTCATATGCAAAGCCTATGAATTATCCAGGGAAGATATGACAAAGTTTGCATTAGATACAGAAGTATTAATGAGTTGTAATCAAAGAAGGATAAATTGAGTGTTTATATTAATTAGAGTTCAGATCCATTAAAATAATGAACTATGCTATTAAGTAGCAGATATATAGATATGTATTTACACACATTCTCCCCCACTATATGGCATAAATATATTCAGAGATATCTATCTATATTGATATCCCTCTATCTATATAACTTTACTGCATTGAAAAACAGACTGAGTTTCAAAGTTTTAAATCAAAGCAGTATCATTAACATCTAATCACTACTATAAGAAAGTTTAAACCTCTGCTTCCAAGTCTTTCAAAATTAAATTTGGCCAAGTATATCTACTTATTTGTTGGATAGATCAATATATCTACCTACATATTATGGTTCCTTGTACTAAGGACTCAGGAGACATAGATTCCATCAATCAATCGGTCAATTGATAGCAACATAGACTGATAAGCATAGATAGATAGATAGATAGATAGATAGATAGATAGATAGATAGATACATACATACATACATACATACATACACACATACATACATACACACATACATACATACATAGATCTTTATTTGTATATATTGATACAGATCCATATATAATAAAGTAGAAAGAACACTGGCTCTGAAATCAGAAGACCTGATTTCAAATCCTGCCTGTAACACTGACTGCCTGTTTGATCTTGGACAAGTCATTTAACTTCCCTGTGCCCTAATTTTTTCATCTGTAAAATGAGAAAGTTGGGTTAGATATTCTCTGAGGTCCTTTTCAGCTTTAGGCCTATCATCATTCTGTGGCTTACTACCTCTTTCTAGTTAATTGATTAGCATTCATTGCTGTATTAGGAAAAACATTATCTGCTTTTCTTTTCAACCTTCAAAATAAAAGCTTATTTTTCTTTAGAATATTGAAAGTTTAGTCTATATATGAAAGATGGTTTAGATTTTAGAAATATACTTTGGAATTTTGCAGATGTGGGTTAATTTGCATAGTTATGTTAGGTTCTTGAGAGCTGACTGCTCCAATTCATAATGTCTAAAGGCTATGCTGGAGCCCCTGGCATGCAATTAAGTCCAAAACAGCCCGAATGAGGCCAGTTGAAAGTTTCCCATGTAGATCTATAGAACATTTCATAGAGAAAAGTACATTAAAGATGTAAAGGAAATTTTCGAGGTGGTTTAAAACTAGAATTGTTTGTGGCTCTGCTTTTTGCTCCATTGAAAAACAGACTGAGTTTCAGTTTTAAATCATAGCAGCACCGTTAACATCTAATCTCTACTGTAGGAGGTTTGAACCTCTGCCACCAACTCTTTTGAAATGAAATTTGGCCAAGTCTTAGACTAGGAGCAAATGTGGGGTCATGACTGGTCTATTTAAATGAAGTATCCAGACTTGAGTGGTTTGGCAGTAACAGTGTATATTGCTGACTCTGGAGATTCCAAAGTTCCTCTTAATAATACCAATAAAACACTTGTTTACCATGTCTGGAGAAGTTTGTAGCATTGCTGTTCTGGACAATCATAGCTTTATAAAATCATAGGCTTTAGAGCTGGATAGCACCTTCGAAATCACCCACTTTGCATGGATACGCTCTTCTTTAAGGAAGTTATGCTAACCTTCTCCTTAATTTTCCTCTTCAATTCTTTACATTTTTAAAATTCAAATAATAAGCATTTATATTTTTTATCTCCCACTTCTCTCACTGGAAAAGAAAAAGGGAAAACAGAAGCCCTTGTAACAAGCTTAAGCATAGTAAAGTAAAATGAATTTTCACATAGGCCATGTTTATATCTATGTTTATATCTGTCTATTTATCTATCTGGCTGTTTATCTCTCTATCTCTATCTGTCTCCTTCTGAATCTTGAGTCTATCACCTGTCAGGAGGTAGGTAGGAATCATGGGTTCTTAAAGATATCCAAGTCACTTATCTTTACAATGTTGTTATCTTATATATTTTTCTGTTGTTTTTTTTTTCCATCTTCACTCTGGATTAGTTCATACAGATCTTCCTAGGTTTCTCTGAGCTCAAACTGTCAAATACTTCTAATATAATAGTATCCTATTATATTGTCATATCAAATTTTTCCAGTCATTCTCCAATTTGTAGGTACCCCCTAATTTTCTAGTACCTTGTTATTATAAGAAAAAAGCTATTAAAAGCTTTTTGTACACATATATCTTCTTCCTTTATCTCTTTGGAATATAAGCATAATAATGGTGTTGCTGGGTACACACAGTTTAGTTTTGAGTTTCCACTTATCCAAGTATTCCCTTTCAGCCCCTTTTTCTGAATCATCATTTATATCACATCACTCAATTATGGGTGTTCCCTAAAGTTATCTCCTGGTGGCTCTTTTCATCTCTCTCTATGGTGTCTCACTTGACCTCATCAGCTCTTATTTGGATTTATTTCCTATCTCTTTGTACAAAACTCTTAGATCTATGTATTCTACCTCTAGTCTCTCTCCTTAGCTTCATTTCCACTGCTAAGTCTTACATTCATGAGCATGTGAGATAAAAAATAATGACATGTGCCACTCATTCAAATAAATAAAAGTTGGAATCAGAAGGTAGGAGTAAAAAGAGCCATTCGTTTATTCCCTTCATGAAAGAGAGCACTTCAGTGATGGGAAAAGAAGTGCTGACTAACTAGGCAGCAAACAGGCAATATACACTGATCCCTCATCTATTGTGGGAGTTACTTTGCAGACACCCCTGTGAAAGGTAAAAATCTGAGAAATAGTGGGAAAGCAAACAGACCAATGCTACAGTCACTGAGCTAATCAGCACTCAGGATACAGATCACAGTGCTGGTGAGGGGCACCCATGGGTCCCTAGTTGTTGGTTAGGAGTTAGTTCAACCCTACCTCAACCCAGGAACATCATCTCTGTCTCACGTCAGCTCTACTTTCCCGAGCTGGACAGAAGGGGTGACCTGAGGCCAAAGAGATGGAGTTGGCCAGCCAGCATGAAAGGGGCAGTCAGAGTGGCCAAGCCTCTCCATCTCCTGGATAGCTGGGCATGTTAGGGAAGTGCCCCCTCTGTCCTTGGGCCCCACTTATATGGGCCTTGCCCAGCATCCCCAGTGTCCTCAGAAGTGTCCTGTGAGTTGTGCATGTGTCTTGGAGAACTCATTGGCTTCTGCTCTCACCACCCTGCTCTAGCCTGCTCTCTCCTCTCCTGTGTGCCAGGCCCTGCCTGCTCCAGCTTCTCTGCTCCCAACACTTCTGCCCACCCACATTCCATCCTAGTCCTGCCTCCCCCAGGCTCCCACACTAGCACCTGTTCCTTGCCCCTCTTCTCCCTCTGTGGGCAGCCTCCCTGATCAGGGGAGCCTCTGCTAGGATCCCTCCATCCTTTGATCTTGCCCCAGCCTGGCTGTGGGTCCACTGGCCTCATTCCTCCTCATGGTAAATCCACATCTGAGCCCTAGCTTTCCCCTCTCCCACCCCAAAGATGGGGGGATTGAACTCCAGGTGCTGGGGCTACAGGCCTAGGTCCTCCAGTCAGTGTTCTGTCCACTGAGAACCCCTTCTTGCCCCCAAGCTCATCCCCATCCCAGAGATTTGGACAGAAAGGCTTTCTCCCTTCTTAGCCCTCCTGTGCCCCTGGGTCCTGATACTCAGTTCAGCTGTCCAAAGCACCTTGCCTGGACTTAGCTGCTCTCTTGTTTGGGCCATGGGTAGGAGGGGAGTTGCTTTTGGATTTCTCTTTCAATAAACTGATGGTTTCTTACCAAAAACAAAACAAAACAAAATCCTGAGATATAGTGAAAAATCCATTATACAGAATTAGATATATGTTTTTAAAAATCCGTGATACAGTAAAACCGTGATAAGTGAACTGCAATATTACAAGGGACTACGATATACAAATTCCCAACACAAGGCACCTCCTTCCTCCCCCCCACCTACAATCCAAAACACCTGTGACTGGGTTGTAGATTCTTCCAACCCAGTTCAGGTGAGGTAAGGGGAGTAACCGAATTGTTTATTGCCCTTTCTGTCTTTCAGCAGTTTCCCTCCCAAACTGGTCCCAGAGTCCTCAATCAACAAAAGGTAATACTCATTTTGAAAATAGCAATTCGGTCTCACATATGAGTCTACACTGGTATACTTTCTATTAGCAATCAGCTAGTAGACTTAATTTCTAACAAAGGCATTTAGTAAATAAGTATAGTAATATTTGGTAAAAACCATTACCTACAAAAATCTGTATAAAACCCTAAACATACCCAGCATCCATAAGAGAAACAGACTTTAATTGTAGAACATAAAAGTACTGAGGCATAGAAAAGATTTACTCACAACTCCTAGAATTACATTTCGAGGTCCTTTCTCTCTTTGCAGAGTTTTCTTATAGCTTTCCTGATGTTGATAATTAAAAGATCATTAACAAAATTATCTTGAGGCATCAAATGACATAGTGGCTGTTGTTCAGTTGTTTCAATCATGTCCAATTCTTAAGTGACCCTACTTGCGGTTTTCTCAGTAAAGAGACTAGAGTGGTTTGACTTTTCCTTTTTAAGCTCATTTTACAGATGAGCAAACTGAGGCAAACAGGGTTTAATGACTTGCCTGGGGTTACACATTTAGTAATGATATGAGGCCAGGTTTGAACTCAGGAAGCAGAGTGTTCCCGACTCCAGGACCAGTGCTTGATGAAGGGGGGAAGAGGGATAAAATATGACTAAACAATTTTTAATAAATAGGTCTCCCCTCCTCATAGTTACCCCCTTCAGGACAAAAACTGTTTTGTTTTGGGTTTTATTTGGTTTTTGCTGTGCCACCTGGTTGCCCATATCACATGATGAAATACAGGCAAAACACATTATAACTTTAAAATGCCCAACAAGGGTAAATGTTTTTATCTAGATTTCCAAAGAAGAAACAATAATGATAAAGAGTATGAAGTTAGCCTTACTTGCAGGTACAATAAGTGAACATCTGCATTCTTTCATCTTAAGGGCATTGTGAAGGTTTTATTGTCCATCAAAATCCTTTTCTTTAAACCTTTCTTCCATCTTAGAATCAAAACTATGTATTGGTTCCAAGGCAGAAGAGTGATAAAGGCTAGGCTATGGGAGTTAAGTGACTTGCCCAGGGTCACACAGCTAGGATGTGTCTGAGGTCAAATTTGAACTCATAACCTCCCTGTCTCTGGGCCTGTCTCTCAATCCACTGAACAACATAACTGCCCCCTTAGGAAATTATTTTTCTCTCTGGTTACTGGTGCCTGAAATAATAGGGCCCCAGCTTAATCATTGAGATAATTTTGATACTTCCGAATTGCTTCATTCATTTAAACCTAAATGTGAAAGAAGTATCAGTAACCAGAAGTGCCATCTGGTAACTGTTTCATTCATTTAAACCTAAGTGTGAAAAATGCCAGGAAGGATTGTAGCAAAGAGGTTTAACTGGAAAAGGAAGAGACAGGGAGGAAGGGCAGGTTGTAGGGAGGTCATTCACTGAAAAATATCAGATAGATAAGTATAACAGGTAGTTCACCTATAAAATGTCAGAGGAGCCAGAGAACAAGCTTCAACTGGTTGGGCAGGTAGTTGGTGGGAAATTTACATAAAGATCAGGACAGAATCTCCATGGTGAAAAGGAGGAAGAAAGGGGTTTCAGGATGTAATCAGTACTTAAATTAATGCAATCCAAAATCCATCCAAATAAGAGAAAGACAAGGAAGTATCTTCTGATAGGAATGTAAGAGGAAAGAATAAGTTAACTGGAGTTGGGAGCTGGGTTTCCTAACATTTATTTTTCTCACTCTCCTTCCATTTCTAATCAGTGGCAATGTTTTCTCAAGCTTTATCATTTGCATCTTTTCCCTGGGAGAGCAACTTTTAGTATGTCTTTCAACGTTTGCTTTTAATTGAATTCAAGATGTATTTAAGAGTTTACTCTCTGGGACTGGGGTTACAAAGGCAGAAAAACCCAAACCAAAACCAAACTAAATAGTCTTTGTCTTAAAGGAGGTAACAATAGGTGGGGAAAACCCATTTAAGAAGATTGTTCAATAATATTTTATCCCTTTCCTCCAATTACATGTAGAAGTAATTTTTAACATTTTAACATTCAGAACTTCTTTCCCTGGTGGTAGATAACATTTTCAACATCCATCATCATGGAGTTGTCTGTCATTCACTGTTAATTATTGCACAATATTGATGTTACTATGCACACTGTTCTCCTGGTTCTGCTGACTTCAGTTTCTATCAGTTCATGTAAGTCTTTCCAGGTTTTTCTGAAACCATCCTGTTCATTTCTTATAGCACTTTAATATATACTACTATATTACGTTACATTCATACCACAGTTTGTTCAGCCATTCCCCAATGGATAGGCATCCCCTCAATTTCCAAATCTTTTCTACCACAAAAAGAACTCTATAAATATTTTTTAAACAAATAAACCCCTCCTCTTATTTTTTTAATCTCATTGGGATACAGACCTTGTAGTGATATTGCTGGATCAAAGGATATGCACAGTTTTATAGACCTTTGGATATAGTTCTAAATTGCTTTCCAGAATAGTTGGATCAGAACAGCAAAAACCTTTTAAACAATGTTTATGAAATAATTTGGAAAGAGGACACAAATAATTTAAAAGAAATGTCTCCACTCCTGAGAATCACAGATTCCTAGAGACTAAAGTCAAGAGGGGGAGCTTTCTAGGTCTGGGGGATAGTTTGTACAAATGCACAGAGAGAGGAAATGAAATATTTTGTATGTGAACTTTAAGTATCTCCACCCTCCCCCCCCAGCACTGTGTTTAATAGTGTGAATTAAATAGTGTGAATTAAACAGAATTGACAGGTTAATGGGAGTGGAATAAGATAAGGGAGCATCTCCCAGAAAGAAGTTAACAAACTGGAGAGATCAGGGGATTTGAAGAGGAAAATTTAATTACTTTACATTTTTGCCTGAGGCAGCATTTCTTAAAATAAGGGATTCCATGAGAATATTTCAAAGTAGAGACTTCCCTACCTTCCTTCAGGTCCCAACTAAAATCCTACCTTCTATAGGAAGCCTTCCTCAATTCCTCTCCATTCTAAAGCTTTCCCTCTCTTAATCATTTCCAGTATGTGGCTTGCTTTGAATTTATTTGTTTGAAGGTTGTCTGCAGCTCTTTTCCCATTTACTGAATGAATGAAAGTAGTGATATTTCTCCCTGTAAAATGTTAAATCATGGAATTATATGAAATTGTAGTCAATCCAAGTGACCTTGTTGTTTCCAGTCTTGCTTATTTTTCCAGTATATGTCAATAATTCTCCTGAAGGAGGGTGATATGTACTTTGCTCCCATCGTCCAGTCCTCTGGGGGGTATGATGGACAGAGCACTAGGTCTAGAGTCAGAAAGATCAGAGTTTAAATCAAGTTTCAGACACTTACTAGCTGTATGACCTTGAGGAAGTCACTTAAACCTGTTTACTTGTGTTTCCTCATCTATCAAATAATCTGGAGAAGGAAATGGCAAACCACTTCAGAATTTTTGCCAAGAAAACCTCAAATAGGGTCACAAAGAGTTAGACACAACTGGACAACACCAACAACCTGGTCCTCTGTATTTCCTGCTAGTCAGCACTGATTCTTCTTCCCCTTTTTTCTAGTTCTCATTTCCCTATGATACAGTGACAGGGGAAGAGCTGAGACTCAGTAACACATGCCCTTTCAGAAACAGGTACCTCTTATTATAAAAAGTTCAAAAGTTGTCTATAAAAGCAGGGGTGGTTTGAAATCATCGCCAGGATGCTTTCAACACCTTGTTGCCTTGAGCTGCTTAATAAAGTCCTTTTAATTTTCTATACCTGAGTTTGCTTCGTTATTGAGGACAAGGCCTGATAAAGATTTTTATTAACAGGCTTATAGGATAGATTCAATTAGATTCAATCAGCATTTCTTAGGCACTTAAAGGCACTGTTATGAGGAGCCTGTCAGTAAATATTTATTAAGTGCCTACTATGTACCAGAGTAAACAAAAAAAAGGGGAAAGAGAGAAGGAGAAGCAATCTTAGGGTTGGGGGGCTGTTAACATTCTATCACTGGGAAGCATTATGAACAGAAATTTAAATATAAAATATCTACAAAGTAATTTAAGAGGGGAAAGGGCTTATAACTGGGGAGAAGGGTCAGGTTAAGCGTGCTAGAGGTCCTGAGCTTCAGCACTGAAGGACGTAGAGATTCTGTGTGGTAATAAGGAAGGAATGGATTCTAGGTATGGATCATAAATTATTCAGAGTTTAGTTGGGAGATTTAGAGGTCATCTATTTCAAACCTTCATTTTATAGATGAGAAATTTGAGATGCAGACTAATGAATGATAAGGTAGACAAGTGGCTTGACTTTAAGTTAGGAAGACTCGAGTTCAACTCCTGCCTTAAACATTTATTATTTGGGAGACTCTGGGCAAGTCACTGAACCTTTCTCAACATTGGTTTTCTCTGGCTGTAAAAGAGGGAAAATCACAGCAACTATCTATCATGGTTGTTTTGAAACTCAAATGAGATTTTATATATATATATATATATATATATATATA
>NC_058132.1:608658098-608743115 GCF_016433145.1 Gracilinanus agilis | reverse complement strand
TAAAAATACTATATTATATATACATATATACACACATATAATATATACAGTGATCTCTCACTTATCTAGGGAATTACATTCCAGAGACTCCTGAGATAGGTGAAAAATCCACAAAGTAGTGGTGTTATATTTATTTTATTATATATCTATGTATCTATATCTATATATTTATACATATATATATATCTTAAGTCTTTATAAACCCTTTCCACTCTCCTATAAACCCACTTTTATTAACCTTTCACACACTCTTATAAACACTGAGCCAATCAGCACCCCGGAAACAGAACACAATGCTGTGGTTGGTTGTCTTTCATTCCATCAGCCAATCTCACCTTGCACAAGTGGTAGTGGCATACTGCATTTCCATTGTGTAGAGTACAGTATTCATCCTCAAAATCCTACAATATAGCCAAAACTCTGTAATACAGAATTGGATATATAGTATTTTAAAACTCACAATATAGTGAAGTTGCAATAAGTGAACTGTGATACAGCAAAGGAAAACTGTATCCAATACATACATATAATATATACATATATACAAGCACATTCTACACACACACACACACACACACACACACACACACATAGCCCAATGAAAATATCACTCTTAGCCAAGAAGAGATTTGAACATTGGTCCCTTGACTTTAGATACTAGAGAGGCTAAGTGAATAAAAAGGATGTAACCCAGTGGAAAGGAAAAATTTGAGAAAACTTTTTTCCCTTGATTATTCTATAGAAAATGACACTTAATAAGACATTTCTATTTTTTTCTCCTATATTATTTTCCTCCCTCTGTCCAATCAACAGGTAACCTAGTAACCATGAAAAGTAGCTATTTTCCTGACTAATTGGGGGTATTAAGAGATGAGCATGCAGATGTGCAATGGAAATCTTGAAATCCAGATTCCTGTTGCCAAGCAAATCTTCTTGGGTGGCTTATTCCTTTATTTTTGCAAGGGAATACTACTTTTAGATTGTTATAATAATCATCAGGAATTGATGGCTTACTTTCTCGGTCAGCTATATTTTTGATTTTCAGGGTTTATAGTATTCCTCTATGTCAGTTGTCAAATGTGGAAGAAGATATAGTCAGTATTCCAGAGCAAGCTTTGTTTTTGGTTATTTTGAGAGGTTTCTCCTTTATTACATATTCTAAAAGTAACTGTAGTCTATGCTGTACTCTTAAAAAAATGTAATCCATTCTATTCTAGTGATATGAAAAATACAGAGATTGAATTAATGATCAAAAAAGAATCATAGATTTAGAACCAGATAAGACTTTGAGATCACCCAGTACCGTCCTCTAATTTTAAATTTGAAGAAACTGACCTACTGAATGGATTAGTAATTTGCCCAAAATCACACAGGTAGTATGAGGCAGAGCCATCTAGGACCTGAGATTCCAAATCCAGCATTCTTTTCACTATACCATTCTTTCTACCACGAGTGAGATAGGTATAATGAAATCTTTTTTTATATATCTTGTCCAATTTCCCCCATTTATATATTAATAAGTAATATTACATAAGATAATTGACATTTATATAGTGTTTTAACATATGAGAAGACAACATGAGTTGGAAAACTAAGGTACCATATGAAACCAGTTTTTATATTTTATCTTTGTTTTTAATATTTACATTTATATTGTTAGGTATTTTCTATTAGTTTATAAGGAAGGGAAAAAAATTCTCTTGGTCTTTAGAAAAGATAGAATAAGTTGAACAGGTTTGTAAAATGGACTGATCAGTACCTTAGTTCAGACATCCCCTTACCCCTATCTACTCTTTGAGATTATTGGCACAGCCTCCTAACTTGTCTTCTTGCCTCCAATCTCTCCCTCATCCAATTCATTTTCCCCAGAGCTGCCAAAATGATGATGTTAAAGAATAAATCTGACTCTGCAATCCCCCCTCAAGAAGCTTCACTATACTTAAATATTTCTAGGATAAGATTCAAAATTCTCTATTTAGACTTTAAAGTCCTTAACATTTTGGCTCCAGTCTACCTTTTCAGGTTTATTACACACCAATCTCCTATATACATTCTATTTTATCATCCTATTTGTTTATTTGTTTTTCCTCTTATACAGTACAACATTCTCTCTACTGAGTGAGGGTCTTTGCATGGATTCTTCTTCTTCACTTTTCCCTCTTAGAATTCCTGATATCTTTCAATGTTTAACCTATGTGCTTCCTCCTAAATGAATATTTCCCCAATTTTCTCTTGATATCCTTCCCCAATTACTTTGAATTTATCTTATGTATATTCTGTAGTACCTTATATGTGTAAATGAATAAAAGAATGGGAAAAACTCAACTACTTACCAGGTACAATTCTAAATTCTATTCTAAGCAAGCAGGACCCTGCCTTCCAGTAATTTACATTTAATGAGAGGACAATATATAAAGCTAGAGTGAGCTACAAAAGGGGAGAGTACTTGTGCCACTGCAAGGTTTGGAAGTTACTCAATCAGTCAAAAACGTTTATTAAGCTACTACTATGTACCAGGGACCATGCTAAGCAAGGTACATATAAATAGAAAAAAAGGAAAGGAAAGGAGAAAAAAGGGAAAAGAAAGAAAAGGAAAGGAAAGGAAAGAAAAAAAAGAAAAAAGAGAGAAAGAGAAAAAAAGAAAAGAAAGTCAGTTTTTGCCTAAAGGAATTTGCAATCTAATTAGGGAAGACAACATGCAAAAGGAAACTGAAAAGGGGGAGTGAGGCATATTGGTGGTGGTGGTGGGGATGATGGAGAAGCCCAAAGGAGTATATCTGGATGGGAAATTTCAAAACACTAACCTGTGCACTGCCCATAAAAGAAGATTCTATGAAGAACTCTCTGCTTTACCCTCCAATCACATGGGCACCAAGGGTGAAGGGTACTGATAAGGTATGAGTTACAAGGCTAATGTGATTTTGTAGGATGAAGAATTTCCAGGAGTATGATGGACAAATCCAAATGAGCGCAGCCTGGTGGGAAATGAAAAGAAGTGTCCAGGAACTGTTATTTTTTATGATAGAATATAAGCATCTACTTGAATATAAAAGTTCATATCATTAAAATATTAGAAGAAAAGCAGATCATATGCCTTTCTCAGTTATGGGTAGTGATACATTCTTAACCAAAAAAGCAATGAAGTAATTACAAAAGATAAAATAGATCATTTTGATTACATGAACTTGAAAAACTTTTGCACATATACTGGGGGGATGCCATATGCACAAGAAACATCAACTTAGTTGATGTCTCTACAATTGGAGAACAGTAGGGAGCTGCTCCCAGTATAATGGTGACTATGAGGGAAATGTCTTGGGTAGACTAGAGCATACATGGACATTCAGTAACTAGTTTTGGCAGGCTAACTGTGGTTAAGGGAAGGCTCTTTTACTGGCTTGGAGGCATTCAAAAAATGCTCATCATCTTTGTCTACATCCTCTTTGCCATTCTTTGTTTCATCTTCTCTTGCACTTTGGTACTATAATGTTTTGGTAGTGTGACCTTTAATGAAATAGAGATTTTCTAAACATTTCTGATAAAAGACTAGAAATATTTAGACATTTAGAAATGTAAAGATAGGTACCAAAAATAACACAGAAAGATATATGTGTATATATATACATATGTGTATATGTATATATATATATAAAGTTGAAATGTAATATAAAGAGGTCGATATATGGATAAGGGATAAAAAACAAATATCAGAACCCTAGTATCTTTCAAGGTCAGAGTTGAAGGTTAAAATAACAGATGGCCCATGCATGGTTTTGTTCTGCTTCAATACAATAGTTTTAGGAGAAAACAAATGCAAGAGACAAGAAAATATACCAGGGAAGAGAGAAGGAAAAAGAGTATGGAAAACACTTTTGCAAATAAAGGTTCACTTGATAAAGGATATAAAGTCATTCTATCAATTGGGGAATGACTGAATAAGCTATGGTGCATGACTGCAATGGATACTATTTCACCATAAAAAATGACAAAGAAGATAATCACAAAAAACCTGCAAAGACCTACATGAACTGAGGCAAAGAGAGCACCAAGAGAACTTTGTATACAGTAACAGCAATTAAATATAATGATCAACTGTGAATGACTTAATTTTATCAGCAATACGAGGATCCAGGAGAACTCCAAGGGAATCATGACAATAAGGACTATCCACTGCTATATACAAGGAATTGGCAAAGTCTGAATGCAAATTGAGCATGCCATTCTTCACTCCATGAATTTTTCTCTAGTGCAAGTGATGTGTCTTCTTTCACACTATAAACATGGAAATATGTATAACCTATGTCACATTGCCTGTGATCTTGGGGGAAAAGGAGGGGTGGAGGGAGGAAGAGAACATGGATTACAAATTGCCAGATAACAATTATTGGAAATTATACCAATATGCAATCCAGAAAAAAAAAACATATAAAAGAGACTATATAGTCATGGAGGAATATGTTTGGTGGAATACCAATCCCATTAACCTCACTTTCATCTGAATCAGATAAAGGGAAATTAATTATAATTATGTTTTCTCTCTCTCTCAGAAGAGAAATAGAAGGAGATAATGATAACGGAGGAATAGAGACGGGCATGAAAGCTAAGGGGGAAAAACATAAGAAAAACAAATTAGAATGTTGGAGGAAAAAACATGAAGAGAGGATTAAAAGGAAAGGGGGAAAAAAGAAAAACCTGGAATCTGTATAGTTAAGGGAAAAGAACTACAACAGAGAATAGGATATTACATGAAGAAAATTCATCATAAGTATCAGGCAAGTTCCTTCTCTTCTACATTTTTATTTGTAAAGTTTTAGGTGACAACAAAGAGCAAAAAGAGGAGGCAGGATGAATAGAAATACATAATTAACAATCAAAAGAGTAAATGTATGAGGGTATGTCCTTCAATTGGGGAATGGCTGAACAAATTGTGGTATCTTCTGGTGATGGAATACTATTGTGCTCAAAGGAATAATAAACTGGAGGAATTCCATGTGAACTGGAATGACCTTCAGGAATTGATGCAGAGTGAAAGGAGCAAAACCAGGAGAACACTGTACACAAAGACCAACACACTGTGGTAAAATAGAATGTAATGGACTTCTGTACTAGCAGCAATGCAATGACCCAGGATAATTCTGAGGGACTTATGGTAAAGAAAGCTACCCACATTCAGAGGAAGAACTGCAGGAGTGGAAACAGAAGAAAAACAACTGCTTGAACACATGGGTTAAGGCAGACATGATTGGGGATGTAGACTTGAAACTATCACACCAAAGCAACTATATCAACAAATTGGAAATAGGTCTGGATCAAAGACACACGTTAAAACCAGTGGAAATACGCATCAGCCATGGTGGAGGGGGGAGGTCGGGGGGTTAAGGGGAAAGTAAGAGCATGAATTATGTAACCATGTTAACTTTTCTAAAAAATAAATATTACTAAATGTTTAAAAAAAAGAGTAAATGTACATTATATGGTATGAACTCACTTGTAAAACAAGGGAATAGCAAGGTAGACTAGAAGGTAGATTCTAAGTAGCTGTTTCCAAGAAACACATTTGAAATACAAAGATTCATACTGAATTAAAATAAAGGACTATAGCAAAATTTGTCATAATTCAGCTGTTCTCAAGAAACTATGAGTAGCTATCATGATTTCAGATAAGGTAACATTAAATATAGAAAAGATAAAAGAAATAAGCAAGGAAATTACAATATGCTTAAAGTCACCATAGCTCTTGAGTCAATCTCAATGCTTAATAAAGATGTACTTAATAATAAAGCATCTAAATACTTTGCCAATTGTAGGGAAAAAGAAATAGTAAAAGTTGTAATTGTAAGGGATTTTAATATTTCGACCATTTTGGACCTAGATAAATATAACCAAAAGATTTACAATAGAGAAGTTAAGGCCTGGAATAGAACCTTATATATTAGAGTTGCTGTATCTCTGGACATTGCTGAATGGAACTTGAAAAGATCTTATAGAACACTAAGCCGTATGTGATCCTATTAAAATAATTTACCATGTACTAAAGTGAAGATGACCAAAAATTTAGAAAAGCAGAAATGTTAAATATATCATTTATTGATCAAAATTCAATAAAATTATATTCAATAATTATTTCCTTAAAAGGAATTAATAACTAATTAGAGACTAAATAACAAAACTCTAAAGAACCATTGGTTCAAACAACAAACTTTAGAAACAATAGAAAATTTTGTTAGAGAAAATGACAATAACGTGATAATATTAAAATTTATGGAACATAATTAAAGCAATTCTGAATGCAAAATGTATAACTCTAAATAACCTCAATAAAAATAAAGACTAAGCTAATGAATTGGACATGCAAGAAAGAGAAATCTTGAACAAATACAAATTTAAAATCCTTAACTAAGTAACCAGGTAGAAATTAGGAAAATGAAGAAGGGATTAATGAAATTGAAAGCCAAAAGATCATTGAAATGATAAATGAAAGTAATAAAAAAATGTAATAAACAAGTAGTTTTTAAAAAGAGAGAGCCAAATTGTTTTTATAAAAATAAAAGAGATATCTTATATTAGGGAAAAAAGATTATTTGAAACAATTTTGATCAAAGAATTAAAAACTACAGACCAATATTTCTAACAAACATTGATGCAAAATATTTAAAGTGAAATATTAGCAAATATGTTATAACAGCATCTTATAAAGGTTATATGGTATGACTATTATATACTATGAGTCTACTATAGGTTTTTACAGGAATGCAATTTGGTTCAACATAAGGCATATTAAAGGTTTAATAAACTATGTAAGTAAAACAAATAATAATAATGATTTAATTATGTCAACAGATTATAAAAAAATTTAATTTGATAGAATTCTATTAAAAACTCTAGTAAAAAGTGAATAAATGGACCTTTCCTTAATATAGTAAATATTTTTCTAAATCCAAGAGCATTGTTATATGTAATAGAAAAACATTAAATGCCTTTTAAATAAGATCAGGAGTAAATCAATGGTGTACATTACCACCACTATTATTTAATAGAGTGGTGGAGATACCAGTTATAGCGATAGGTTAAAAACAAAAAACTGAAAGAAAAAAATGATTACCTTCCGTAGATGATAGTATGGCACACCTAAAAAGTAAAAGAAGGTTAACTATACTTCGTTGAAATGATAATTTAAATAAAATCACAAAACAGAAGGCAAAAACACATGAATCATCAGTATTTCTATATATAATCAACAATACATAGCAAGAAGACCTAGAAAGAGAAATACCATTTAAAATAAGTACAAAAGCTATAAAATGTTTGGGAATGTATTTTACAAGATTCACTTAGGCACTACATGAATCCAAGAATAAAACACTGTAGAAATAAATGCATCAAAATAATTGGAGAAATGTTTGTTAATCATGGGTAGGTTGATCCAACATAATAAAAATGATAATACCATGTAAATTGTGGTACTTCTTAGGTGCCATACCAGTCAAAGTCCCCAAATTATATTTTACATAGCTAGAAAAATATTCATAAAATTCAAAGAAAGTGATTAAAGGGCAAGAATCTTAAGGGTTCTAATAAAAAAAGTGAGAAAGTAGGGCTCTATTTTGTTTTTTACCAATCTCAAACTATACTATAAAGCTATAGTTATTAAAACAATTTGGTATCAATTAATTTTTAAAAAGAGAGAGTAAAGTCAATCAGTGACACAGAGAATGATCACATGTATAGAAAGAAACAGAGTGGCATAGTGTTTGATAAGCTTCCAAATCCTAGTTTCTGGGGAAAGGACTCCTTATTAGAAAATCTGGATCATAGTCTGGAAGAAGTTAAGTTTAGATCACCACCTCATATACTACAGCAAGATTAGCTACAAATGGATATACAAAAGTTCATATTATAAATTAAGAGCAATGAAAATTTGCCTTTTTGATCTATGAATATGAGAAGATTCCATAACTAAACAAATGATTCAGAAGATAATACAGGATAGATAATTTTCATTATAAAATCAAAAAGGTTTTGCACAAACATAATGTGGTCAGAATGAAAGAGAAGCAGAGAACTAGAGGAAAATTTTTGCAAAAAGTCTTTTTATGAAGATTTCATTTTCAAGACAGAAGGAACTGATTTGAATTTATAAAACCAAGAAACATTCTCTAATTGATAAACCATCAACAAATGTGAACAGGCAGTTTTCAAAGGAAGAAATCTAAGCTTTCAAATATTATATGAAAAAATATTCTAAATCACTTATAATTGGATAAATTGAAAATTAAAGGAACTTTGAAGTTCTACCTCATATCTACCTGACTATCAAAGATGACAAAAGAGGACAATGACAAATGTTGGAAGGGCTGTGGGAAAACAGGTACACTAGTGCACTGTTGAAGCAGTTGAGAATTAGTATAGTCATTTTGGAAAGCAATTTGGAACTATGCCCAGAAAATTATCTAACTTTACCTACTCTTTGAGCTAGATATACTATTAACAGGCCTATACTGTCAAAGAAAACAAAGGAAGAGACACCATATTTACAAAAAAATATTCATAATATTTCTTTTCACTGTAGACAAAAATGAGAAAATGAGAGCTTCTTTAAGAAATTACTAAATGAATTATGGCAAAAATGAGATATTATTTTGTTACAGATTATGCAGAACAGAGTGAGCACAACTGGAAAATAATCTATACAATGAGAATTTTATAGAGAAAAATAACTTGGAAAAGATTTTAGAATTTGATTAATAAAATGAGAACAAAAGGATAAAGATGAAGCATGTCACTAACATCTGACTAGAAAGGTGATGAAGGGGCAGCTAAGTAGCTCAGTGAATTAAGAGCCAAATCTAGAGACAGAAGGTCCTGAGTTCAAATTTGAACTTAGATACTTCCTAGCTGTGTGTTCTCTTAATCCCCATTGCCTAGTCTTTACTACTCTCCTACCTTAAAATCAGTACATAGTATTGATTCTAGGATGGAATGTTTAAAAAAAAAAGTGATGAACTTAAAGGGCAGAGAAATACATTTTTGGCCATGGCTAATAATGTAGAAATTTATTTTGCTAGAGTATACATACATGTATTTTATGCTTTATTTTTAGGATTTAAAAACTGGTCAATAGAGGTAGAAGAGGGGGAAGAAGAACAAATAATGGTTTTAAATTAAAAACTAAAATTCATTATATTAAAAAAAAGAAGGAAGTTCAGAAGGAGACAGTTAAAAAGGGTCATTTTGATACTTTGGTATAATATTTGATGGACATTTACAAAAGCAAGCTTTAAATGGCAGATTCATAATTTCATATGCAATCCTTTTTCTGCCTTTTTATATGAAAATAATTCTATTTGTCGATAATGGCCAACTTCATGATAAAAATATTCACTAAAATTAAATCCTATAATTTTACCAAGAAAAAAAATTGCAGATGACAAATAGCTAGAAAAAAATAGGATAGAGAAAGTTCTTGATAATCTCCAAAAATTAACCAGAATCAATATCCACAAGTTTGGGCAAAATCTAATAAGATGGGGCAGCTGGGTAGCTCAGTGGAGTGAGAGTCAGGCCTAGAGACAGGAGGTCCTAGGTTCAAATCTGGCCTCAGCCACTTCCCAGCTGTGTGACCCTGGGCAAGTCACTTGACCCCCATTGCCCACCCTTACCAATATTACCACCTATGAGACAATACACTGAAGTACAAGGGTTTAAAAAAAAATTTAAAAAAATCTAATAAGATGGAATTTAATAAGAAAAATGTTAATTTACTCTTACTCTTAGGATCAAATAATCATTGTTACTAATACAATATTAGTTTGTACAAGGTAACAAAGCAGTCTGATTAAAAGATATTGGAGTTTTAGTGTATGATAAACGTGAGTCAGTAGTATGATATGACAACCACAAAAGCTAATGCTGGAATAAAGAACGGAGAAATTACAAATTTTAAGGAGTAGTTATTTGGCTGTCCCTGATTTTTATCACACTATACCTAGAGTATTGTGTTCAGTTTTGGGAACCATAGTTTATGGAAAGATATCGACAAATCAATATTCAGAGGATATCTATCAGGATGATAAAGGCCTTTGTGTTCTAACCATATATGAATCAGTTAAAGGAACTAAAAGTATTTAGCTTGGAGAAGACTAGAGAAAGAAGGGATGATAGTTCTAATAAAATATAGTCAAACTTTGGTATTCAACCAATTTTGGAACTTGTCAAATTTGATATTTTCCACATTTTGATGAGAATAAATTGCCACAATATTCAATGTTTGCTTTGTACTCTATGGACTTGCTAGAACTTGGCATCACACTCTCTGGCAGTATATGCCCACTCCAGTGGAAACAAAGGGTCATGTACTAATTCAGGAGTATAAAAAAGAGCTCAACACTCAGCAACAGCTAGTAGTGGGGTGAGGAGCTTTCTTCAGGTGAGGAAGAGGCAAAGGAAGATGTTCCTCCTTTATTAATCAAGGAAATGTATGCAAAATGAGTGGATGTGCAAAACCTTGTTGAAAAATATCACCTGATAAAGCTTTAACAAGCAGAACTGTAAATTTCTGTGTCCAGACTATTTCCCATTTTAGAGGAATTTTGAAATGCAGACAGAAACAAATATCATTGGATAGGTTTCTTGTGAAGTTTACACCTGGTGAATCATAAACAGGGTTTAGTGGTTATAAGGGACAGAAAAGACAAAGAGAAAAAACCCCAGAGAGACAATTATCCTCATATATTATGGAAGGGGACTCCTCTTCCAAATAATAACATTTCTCTTCTTGACCATCCCCTTAGGCTATGAACTCTCAATAAAGTTAAGTTAAAATTATTTTATTTAATCTAAATTTTGTTTTTTAAATTTATGTTTATGATTATTAATGCTTATTTTTAAAAATATAACTCTATTAATGCATATAATGCCTTATAAAATCTGGGTTTTCTAAGTGTCTGAAAAGAATTAATTCAATTTATGTTATTGCTTTTGGGAAAAATTTATTTGGTACTCAATCTGCTTTCTGGAAGTAATTAATGACAAGTACCAAGGTACCACTGTACTTGAAAATCTTTCCCATGGAAACAGTACTAGACTTGTTTTGCTTGGTCCCAGAAGATAGAAATAGGAGGAATGATTGGAAATTTCAAAATGGCAGATTTAGGCTTGATATCAAGTAAAACATCCTTTCCTAAATGAGAGCTATCCAAGAGAGCAAAAAGTTCTCTAGGAAGACAGTGGGTTCTAATTCCCTGGAGGTCTTTAAGTGAAGGTTGGAGCACAAGTTATTACATGGGTTGTGAAGGGAATTTATTTGGGGGGGGGGGTTGGGTTGGTCAAGATAACTGCTGGGGTGCCTTGCAATTTTGAAATTCTGAGGTTCATTGATATGATTTTTCTTTCCAGTAGTATAGATGGCAACACATCCACACCTTCTTTTCTTGTGAAATTGTTCATTTTCACCCATAAATGCTTATTAGGGGATCTGTTCCATGTATGGTGGGACTTACTCAAGGTCTTTTACAATTCTTTGGGTAGGAATTTAGCACTCAGACTTCTGGACATGAATACATAAGAAAAATTTGAAATCATAGTTCAAGACAATAGTAGAAGAGTTGTTACAAGGCCATCCATGAGTAACTTGTCAAATGCATAGAATAGATTAGAATAGATAATAAATACTGTGGGAATTGAGAGGAGGTAGAAAGAACTTCATATTTTTGTGGTTAGAGAAGATTCTCTCAACTCTCAGAGAAGTTGAGATTAAAGCTGAGTAATGATTAGGATCTGGAAAAATGGAAAGAAGCAGAGAAAGCATTTCAAGAGGTAGTTAAGAACATGAGCAAAGGAGGCAGCTGGGTAGCTCAGTGGATTGAGAGTCAGGCCTAGAGACGGGACGTCCTAGGTTCAAATCTGGCCTCAGCCACTTCCCAGCTGTGTGACCCTGGGCAAGTCACTTGACCCCCCATTGCCCACCCTTACCACTCTTCTACCTAGGAGTCAATATGCAGAAGTTAAGGGTTCAAAAAAATTTAAAATAAAAGAACATGAGCAAAGACTCAGAAATGGAAAAGCCTAAAGTGAATTTGTGTTTAAGATGTAGTAAAGCTTATAATATGATTTGAATTTTATTTTTACTTTTTATTTTTAATTAATTATTTCAGTTACATGTAGAAACAAATTTTGACAATTGTTTTCTGATATTTTCGGATTCTGATTTTCTTTTCCCTTGCTATCCTAACCTCCCTGAGGTGATAAATATTCTGATATAGGTTATAGTGCTGATTTCATGTAATGCATATTTCCATATTGTTCATGTTGTGACAGAAGAAGCATCAAACATAAAATAAAATTGAAGATGGCATGCTTTGATCTGCAATCACACTCCAATTGTTACTTCTTTGGCTTTGGAGAGCATTATTCATCATGAGTCCCTTGTTGGCCTGTACTTTGAATTTTGAGTTTTGGTGGTGGTTGTTATTTTTTTTCAGTGATGGGGCAATAACAAAAGACTCTTTTGAGTTAATAGCAAGAGACAGGTAATAAGGGTAGGTCAGGCCCAGTTAGGAATAGTTTTGAATGCCAGGTTAAGAAGTTTGGATTTTATCCTATTGGAGATAGGTATAATTGAAGTATATTAAATCAGGGGAAAAACATGATCAAAGAGGTGTCATAGGCAGATTAATTTGTCAGTAGTGTACAGAATGGATTACATAGTCTGGACTGGTGATAAGGAGAACAGTTAGAAGGCCATTATATTGTTCGTCTGTGGTGATAAAAGTCTGAGCTAAGGTAATGGTAAAAGTAACAAAAAGGAAGGAAGGAATAAGAGAGAGATTATGAAGGAAAAATCAATAAAACTTGGTGACTTAATTAATGTATAAAGTATTTTCTTCTCTTTCTTAACTTATATTCCCATAAGGGATATTTGTAAACCACTATAAAAGTTAATTAATTTGCAAATGGATTTTAATATAGACTATTATTTTTCTCTATATGTGAAAAAATTATAAATGTATTTTGAATCAATGAAGCAAAACAAGAAAAATGAATATATCCTATGACTCCAATTTAAAGCAACAATATAGCATAGTGAAGAAAGAGTACACAATTTGGAGCTAGTCAATCTAGGTTCAAAACTCAACTTTCCTATTGTTAGTCTTGGCCAGGTAAATTAACTTTTCTTTGAAAAAAATTACTTTCTCCTTCTCTGTCTCTGTGTCTCTGTGTCTCTGTGTCTCTGTGTCTCTGTCTCTGTCTCTGTCTCTGTCTCTCTGTCTTTCTCTCTCTCTCTCTCTCTCTCTCTCTCTCTCTCTCTCTCTCTCTCTCTCTCTCTCTCTCTCTCTCTCTCCCCAGTNGCTTTAACAAGCAGAACTGTAAATTTTTGTGTCCAGACTATTTCCCATTTTAGAGGAATTTTGAAATGCAGACAGAAACAAATATCATTGGATAGGTTTCTTGTGAAGTTTACACCTGGTGAATCATAAACAGGGTTTAGTGGTTATAAGGGACAGAAAAGACAAAGAGAAAAAACCCCAGAGAGACAATTATCCTCATATATTATGGAAGGGGACTCCTCTTCCAAATAATAACATTTCTCTTCTTGACCATCCCCTTAGGCTATGAACTCTCAATAAAGTTAAGTTAAAATTATTTTATTTAATCTAAATTTTGTTTTTTAAATTTATGTTTATGATTATTAATGCTTATTTTTAAAAATATAACTCTATTAATGCATATAATGCCTTATAAAATCTGGGTTTTCTAAGTGTCTGAAAAGAATTAATTCAATTTATGTTATTGCTTTTGGGAAAAATTTATTTGGTACTCAATCTGCTTTCTGGAAGTAATTAATGACAAGTACCAAGGTACCACTGTACTTGAAAATCTTTCCCATGGAAACAGTACTAGACTTGTTTTGCTTGGTCCCAGAAGATAGAAATAGGAGGAATGATTGGAAATTTCAAAATGGCAGATTTAGGCTTGATATCAAGTAAAACATCCTTTCCTAAATGAGAGCTATCCAAGAGAGCAAAAAGTTCTCTAGGAAGACAGTGGGTTCTAATTCCCTGGAGGTCTTTAAGTGAAGGTTGGAGCACAAGTTATTACATGGGTTGTGAAGGGAATTTATTTGGGGGGGGGGGTTGGGTTGGTCAAGATAACTGCTGGGGTGCCTTGCAATTTTGAAATTCTGAGGTTCATTGATATGATTTTTCTTTCCAGTAGTATAGATGGCAACACATCCACACCTTCTTTTCTTGTGAAATTGTTCATTTTCACCCATAAATGCTTATTAGGGGATCTGTTCCATGTATGGTGGGACTTACTCAAGGTCTTTTACAATTCTTTGGGTAGGAATTTAGCACTCAGACTTCTGGACATGAATACATAAGAAAAATTTGAAATCATAGTTCAAGACAATAGTAGAAGAGTTGTTACAAGGCCATCCATGAGTAACTTGTCAAATGCATAGAATAGATTAGAATAGATAATAAATACTGTGGGAATTGAGAGGAGGTAGAAAGAACTTCATATTTTTGTGGTTAGAGAAGATTCTCTCAACTCTCAGAGAAGTTGAGATTAAAGCTGAGTAATGATTAGGATCTGGAAAAATGGAAAGAAGCAGAGAAAGCATTTCAAGAGGTAGTTAAGAACATGAGCAAAGGAGGCAGCTGGGTAGCTCAGTGGATTGAGAGTCAGGCCTAGAGACGGGACGTCCTAGGTTCAAATCTGGCCTCAGCCACTTCCCAGCTGTGTGACCCTGGGCAAGTCACTTGACCCCCCATTGCCCACCCTTACCACTCTTCTACCTAGGAGTCAATATGCAGAAGTTAAGGGTTCAAAAAAATTTAAAATAAAAGAACATGAGCAAAGACTCAGAAATGGAAAAGCCTAAAGTGAATTTGTGTTTAAGATGTAGTAAAGCTTATAATATGATTTGAATTTTATTTTTACTTTTTATTTTTAATTAATTATTTCAGTTACATGTAGAAACAAATTTTGACAATTGTTTTCTGATATTTTCGGATTCTGATTTTCTTTTCCCTTGCTATCCTAACCTCCCTGAGGTGATAAATATTCTGATATAGGTTATAGTGCTGATTTCATGTAATGCATATTTCCATATTGTTCATGTTGTGACAGAAGAAGCATCAAACATAAAATAAAATTGAAGATGGCATGCTTTGATCTGCAATCACACTCCAATTGTTACTTCTTTGGCTTTGGAGAGCATTATTCATCATGAGTCCCTTGTTGGCCTGTACTTTGAATTTTGAGTTTTGGTGGTGGTTGTTATTTTTTTTCAGTGATGGGGCAATAACAAAAGACTCTTTTGAGTTAATAGCAAGAGACAGGTAATAAGGGTAGGTCAGGCCCAGTTAGGAATAGTTTTGAATGCCAGGTTAAGAAGTTTGGATTTTATCCTATTGGAGATAGGTATAATTGAAGTATATTAAATCAGGGGAAAAACATGATCAAAGAGGTGTCATAGGCAGATTAATTTGTCAGTAGTGTACAGAATGGATTACATAGTCTGGACTGGTGATAAGGAGAACAGTTAGAAGGCCATTATATTGTTCGTCTGTGGTGATAAAAGTCTGAGCTAAGGTAATGGTAAAAGTAACAAAAAGGAAGGAAGGAATAAGAGAGAGATTATGAAGGAAAAATCAATAAAACTTGGTGACTTAATTAATGTATAAAGTATTTTCTTCTCTTTCTTAACTTATATTCCCATAAGGGATATTTGTAAACCACTATAAAAGTTAATTAATTTGCAAATGGATTTTAATATAGACTATTATTTTTCTCTATATGTGAAAAAATTATAAATGTATTTTGAATCAATGAAGCAAAACAAGAAAAATGAATATATCCTATGACTCCAATTTAAAGCAACAATATAGCATAGTGAAGAAAGAGTACACAATTTGGAGCTAGTCAATCTAGGTTCAAAACTCAACTTTCCTATTGTTAGTCTTGGCCAGGTAAATTAACTTTTCTTTGAAAAAAATTACTTTCTCCTTCTCTGTCTCTGTGTCTCTGTGTCTCTGTGTCTCTGTGTCTCTGTCTCTGTCTCTGTCTCTGTCTCTCTGTCTTTCTCTCTCTCTCTCTCTCTCTCTCTCTCTCTCTCTCTCTCTCTCTCTCTCTCTCTCTCTCTCTCTCTCTCCCCAGTTAGAAAACATTTTTTCTCTTCCTCCTACTTATTCTCCACTCTTCTCTCTTAATTGAAAAATAAAGAGAAAATGAAAACCTTCATAACAATAGGTCTAGTCAAACTATACGAATAGCCCCAGTGACCATGTCTAAAATACATATCTCATTTTGATTTTTAAGTCCATCACTAAAATTATCTGGGCCTCAGTTTCCCTATCTAGAAGATAGAGATTATATTCAGTTCAATTCAGAAAACATTTAGCATTTATTACATGCAAGATACTTCTAGGTACTGGGGTCATCAAGTCAAAATGAAAAAACATCTGGATTCTCAAACTTTTGAAGATACAACATTTATATGAAGAAATGGACATAATATAATTTGTTTATTATTATATGTAATTTCTTCCTAAGTTGCTTTCAGCTCTGAATCCATGATCCTATGACATTTCATTCATTTAGTTCCTGGTCACATCATAATTCTGCAGGACTGAGCACTAACAGAAACCACAGAAAATAACTGAACACCCAGGTAGCTAACTGCTTTATGGGAAGATGAGGTAAGAAATTTGAAAGTGGGACAAGAGAGAGAAATGCTTTTAAAGATGGGTTGAAACAGTTTTTAATGACACGGCATGGTTGTCAGTTTCTGGGAATCAGACAGGACAAGAATAAGAAGAGAGGAAGGAGGGGGGAGTCTCTGTGAGCACAGAGCACAATGCATCTAAAAGTCTGAGTCATCATCAGTACCAAGATCAGCATTTAGCTGCTAAGCCACAAATCAAAGGACAGGTTATACATGCATGTCATGTGGGAAGAATGACTGACCACACATCTGTCTTTTCAGTCATACCCACACATTTGAAGTAAAGAGTGAATTAGAAGAGAAGTCAAGAGTTTGTTTTTACTTATTCTCTCACTAACCGACTTGGGTAAAGTCATCTTGCTCTGTGACTGAGTTTTCTCATCTCTAAAATGGGAATAATAATTTTTGGACTGCTTTACTTTACTAGCTTTTTGTAAAATTATCCTGAAATGAATGTATGTGAAACTCTATGAAATACAAATGATTCATTCATTCGACTAACATTTAATGGAAACCTTCAACTATGATAATGTCATCTAAAAATTTTACAGTTGGGTGGAGAAGGTATAGATCCTTATCTGATCTTTACCAAATTAACCTCCAATAAACTATGATATCAAGTCTTAGAATGAATTCTGGAGCAACATAACCCACAAAAAAGTGAAGTCATTTTCTAGCACAAAACAACTTGGAACAACTCATGTGGCATGGGTGGAGGTGGAGCTCAGCACACCAGGTTAGACCTTGGGCACAGCTGAAGCAGCAGCAAAGGCTTCTGGAGCTCTCAGCCACAGACTATAAGGGAGCATTGTATAATTGCTTAGAAGGTGGTTAAAGGGGTCCCTTTGCTGGCTCTGGGCACAAGTCTCTTGTTGTATTGCCCATACACAGAACCAGGTCACAGTCTGGGGGCACAATCTCATGGTGTCTGAATTTGTAGCCACAAGGAAGCAGTAATAGTTCCAAGGAGGAAAAAAAAGGGCTTGAGGTTATTCACAGACCAAAACACAGGCAAGGAGAGCATTAAATATACCTCTCCTTACATCATACCACCTTGGAAGAACTGAAAATGGATAAGTCCCCAAAGCTGGCTCTGAAGGCAGCTACACAAAGAACTGAACCTTGGCATCATTCTCCCTTCACCTTGAACAGGTTTTTAAATTAAATGAAAAAAAGGCTGAAAAATGAGGAAACAACAGAAAAAAGAAACTTAACATAGAAAGTATTTTGGTCAGAGAAGACCAAAGCAGAAATTCAGAAGACAACAACTAAGTCAATACTGCTGTGTCCAAAGTCTCTAGAAAAAATAGAAATTGTTCTCAAGCCCAAAAAGAATTAATGGAGGGACTCAAAAAATTATTTTAAAAATCAAATAAAAGACGTAGAAGAATAATTGGGAAAAGAAATGAGAATGATATAGGAAAATCATGAAAAAAGACTCAAAAATTTGGTAAAGGAGAAACACAAAAATGCTGAATAAGTTAATTCCTTAAAAAACAGAATGGGCCAATTGGTAAAAGAGGTATAAAAATGCAAAGATTTTCTTAAAAAAGAAGAATTGTTGAGATCCAGTTTTATTTGTTTGGAAAGAAAGTGTTTTGTAGTTGTTTTCGTATAATTGCTGTGTTTGTTTTAGTAGATAGATTCCCAAGTATTTTATATTGTCTAGGGTGATTTAAAATGGTGTTTCTCTTTCTACCTCTTGCTGCTCTAATGTGTTGGAAACGTATAGAAATGCTGATGATTTATGTGCATTTATTTTGTATACTGCAACTTTGCTAAAGTTGTTGATTATTTCTAGAAGCTTCTTAGTTGATTCTCTAGGATTTTTAAAGTATATCATCATATCATCTGCAAAGAGTGATAGCTTAGACTCCTCATTGCCTATTTTGATCCCTTCAATTTCTTTTTCTTCTCTAATTGCTACTGCTAGTGTTTCTAATACTATGTTGAATAATAGAGGTGATAATGGGCATCCTCGTTTTACTCCTGATATTGGGAAGGCTTCTAATTTATCCCCATTGCATATGATGTTTGTTGATGGTTTTAGGTATATATTGTTTATTATTTTTAGGAAAGGTCCTTCTATTTCTATACTTTTCAGTGTTTTCAATAGGAATGGATGCTGTATTTTGTCAAAGGCTTTTTCAGCATCTATTGAGATAATCATGTGATTTTTGTTTGTTAGACTGTTGATATGGTGGAGTTGTGAACTGATCCAAACATTCTGGCTGGCAATTTGGAACTATGCTCAAAGGGCTCTAAAAAAATACCTGCCCTTTGATCCAGCCATACCATTGTTGGGTTTGTACCCCAAAGAGATCATAGATAAACAGACTTGTACGAAAATATTTATAGCTGCACTTTTTGTGGTGGCAAAAAACTGGAAAAGGAGGGTATGTCCTTCAATTGGGGAATGGCTGAACAAATTGTGGTATATGCTGGTGATGGAATACTATTGTGCTCAAAGGAATAATAAGTTGGAGGAGTTCCAAGTGAACTGGAAAGACCTCCAGGAATGATGCAGAGCAAAAGGAGCAGAGCCAGAAGAACGTTGTACACAGAGACTGATATACTATGGTAAAATCGAATGTAATGGACTTCTGTACCAACAGCAATGCAATGACACAGGACAGCTCTGCGGGATTTATGGAAAGGAACACTACCCACATTCAGGAGAGGAAACATATAAGAAAAAACAACTGCTTGAACACATGGGTTGGGTTGGACATGATTGGGGATATAGGCTCGAAACTACCATACCAATGCAACTAACAACAATTTGAAAATAGGTTTTGATCAATGACACATGATAAAACCAGTGGAAATGTGTGTCGGCCATGGGTGGGGGGGTGGGGGGGTGAAAGGGAAAGTAGAAGCATGAATCATGTAACCATGTTAAAAACAAATATTAATAAATGTTTTAAAAAAATAAAGAGGGGCCAAAAGAAAGAAAATAAAGAAGAATTGGCCAAATGGAAAAAGATATTTTTTAAAATTCACTGAAGAGAAAAACTTCTTGATAGATAGAACTGACCCTATGGAAAAAGTGATACAAAAATTAATGAGGAAAAGAACTCTTTTTACAAAGTAGAATTGGCTAAAATGTGGTACAAAAGCTTACCCAAAAAAATTATGCCTTAAAAATTAGAATTGCAGAAGAGGAAGCTAATTTGTCCATGAGACATTAATAAACAATCAAAATCAAAAGAATGAAAAAATAGAAGAAAATGGGAAATATCTCATGGGAAAAACAACTGATCTGGAAAATAAATCCAGGAAATATGATCTAAGAATTACTGGACTCCCTGAAAGCCATGGTAAAAAAAAAGAGCTTAAACATTTTCTTTCAAGAAAATTATCAAGGAAAACTGCCCTGATATTTTAGAAACAAAGTATAAAATAGAAATTGAAAAAATTCACCAAACACTTCCTGAGAGAGATCCCCAAAGGATAACTCCCAAAAATATTACAGCCAAATTCCAGAGCTCTTGGGTCAAGGAGAAAATATTGCAGGCAACCAAAAAGAAATTGTTCCAATATTAAGGAGTCGCAGTCAGGATAACATAAGATTTAGCAGTTTCTATATTAAAGGATCAGAGGACTTGGAATATGATATTCCAGAGGGCAAAGGAGCTAGAACTTCAACTAGGAATCAGTTCCCCCAAAAAACTGAGCATAAGCCTTAAAGGGAAAAATGGGTATTCAATGAAATAGAGGACTTTTAAACATTCTCAATAAAAATACCAGTGCTGAAAGGCAAATCTGACTCTCAAATACAGAATTTAAGAAAAGCGTTAAAAGGTGAACAGGAAAGAGAAATCAAGACATTTGGTAAGATTAAAATGTGTACATCCTTAAATGGAGAGATGATTTTTGTAACTTCAAAGAACTTTGTCATTATGAGGGCAGTTAGAATGAATATACATTGACAGAGGGTAAAGGTGTGAGTTGAATATGATGAGGTGATACAAAATTAAATTAAATTAAGGTATGAAAAGAGGAATGCATTGAGAGGAGAGTGAAGAGAAAAATAAAATGAACTTAATTATTGCACAAAAAAGAGCTTTTATAGGAGAGTAGAAGATGGGAGATTTTGAAAGGAGAGTACATGAATCTTACTCTCATTGGAATTGGTTCAATTAGGGAAGAACATACATGATCAACTGGATATAGAAAGCTATCTTATCCTAGAAGGAAGTAGGAGGGAAAGAGCAGAAAAGAAGGTGGGTGAGATTGCTAGAAAAAAAGGCAAATTAGGGGATATAGAGGTCAGAATCTAAATAGGGGTAAATAGGATGGAGAGATTGTATATTAGTTTATATTAATTTTGTTTTTACAATGGTGAAAAAAATTCATAGGTCTCTCTATGAAAGGTCCAATTTCTTAAGTACATAGAGAAATGAGTTGAATATATAAAAATACAAGTCATTCCCCAATTGACAAAGGGTCAAAGTGTATGAAAAGGCAGTTCTCAGGCAAAGTAATTAAAGATTGCTATAATCATGCAAAAATGCTCTAAATCACTGTTAATTAGAGAAGTGAAAATTAAAAGAATTCTTGTATCTGAGTTTCTGGTTCTAGGCAGGGCCATGAAGTTAAAAGAACTTGTGTCTATGGTTCTGATCCTGAATCATCCGGCAACAGTAGCCTTTCCTTGTATTGGCCTTGTGTACAGTGTTTTGGAGAACCGTGGTGGTCATGGTGAGTAGGTTTCAGGGCCATCAGGTTAGGTTTAGGAAAGAGGCTAGGAAATCTACTCACAGTTCATGGAGACATTGCCAGGCTTCTTAATGCTGGGTTACTTGGGAGCTGATCAATAGCCTTCTAAAGCTTCTCCTGAATCTCAAGACCTTTACTTTGTTGACACTCTCATAGTCACCATGAGAAACAATAGGGAAGAGCTTCTTTTAATTTCTATTTTGGAAATATGGCCAAGACCATGTTAGAAAGGTTTAATGATCACAGGCTCACTTAATATAAGAAGTCTGACCCCATACCAAATATAATCACAACCCAGAAGAATGGAGGGCCAGAGAAACATAGCATACACAGCTCCCCTGTCTGATTTGCCAAAGGTCAGTAGTCCAGGAAAAATGCACAGAGAAATGCCAACATTAGGAGAGTTTCCAAGGAATTCTCACAATGATGCCATACTGTTCCCACACCATAGGGAGACTTAGATAGAAATGAGTCATTTTCTGAAAATCACACAAATTGTTATAAGGATCCACAAAAGAAGACAGTTTATTACTCCTGGCATTAGGTTGTGCTCTTCCTCCTATAATATCCAGCTCAATGCTATATCAATCCAATACACCTCAGCTCTACTTGGAATGAGTTAGCACTGTCCTTTGTCACAGTGCTGACTCATCTTCTGTGCTGCACTTAGTCTCTTCTCCAGCCCATGGTGCTCACTATTTGCCCTTTCCTTTATTTACCATATTCTCCTTTACTTTTGCTTCCTTTATATGCCTGGCATTCCAGCCAAACTAGCCTATTCAACATTCCCTTAATTCATCTTGTGCTTTCAGTCAGTCAGTCAGTCAGTCAGCAAGCAGTTTTTAAGAATTTACAATGTTCTGAGATCCTGTTAAAATGTGGAGAGATGCTATGAAGGGAGTGGCAACAACCCTTGATAATACATTGGGTATGTGGGGTGAGTTTTAGGGAGGAATGCTGGTTATGCAAAGAAAGGCAGAAACATGGTCCTTGACTTCAAAATGTTCAATTTTATTTTATGTTTAAAACTCTTACCTTCCATCTTAGAATCAATACTATGTATTGATTCCAAGGAAGAAGAGTGGTAAGGGCTAGGCAATGGGGGTTAAGTGACTTGCCCAGGGTCACACAGCTAGGAAATATTTGAGGTAACATTGGAACCCAGGACCTCCCATCTTGAGGTCTCGCTCTCAATCCACTGAGCTACCCAACTGCACACTATGTGCACATTTTAATGAGGAAGACAACATACAATTACGTATGTACATACAAGATACAGACAGGGGAAGGGAGAGCTCATCTCAGGGGAAAGGCACTAGGCATGCAATGGTGGAGGGGGAACCCAGGAAAGGTCTCTTGCAAAAGGTGGAATTTGAGCTGAGTATTGAAAGAAGCCAGGAAAGTCATAGTGCAGAATCGAATCCAGCACATTCCAGAAATGGTGAACAACAGCCAAGGAAAAGGCATGGTAGTTGGGAAATGGAGTAATATATTGGAGGAAATGCAAGAGAACCAGTGTCACTGGATTCAAGAATATGTGGAGTGGAAAAAAGTGTAAGAAGCCTGGAAAGATAGTAAAGGACTAGGTTGTGAAAGGCTTTAAAAGTCAAACAAAGGGGGCAGCTGAGTAGCTCAGTGGATTGATAGCCAGGCCTAGAGACAGGAGGTCTTAGGTTCAAATATGACCTCAGATACTTTCCAGCTGTGTGACCCTGGGCAAGTCACTTGACCCCCATTGCCTACCCTTAACACTCTTCTGCCTTGGAGCCAATACACAATATTGACTCCAAGATGGAAGGTGAGAGTTTAAAAAAAAATTTTTTTAAGTCAAACAGAATTTTTTTCTATTTGATCCTGGAAGTAATAGTGAGATATTGGAGTTAATTGAGTAGAGGGTAATCACATGGTCAGAGCTTTGGTTAAAAAGGATCACCTACACAGATGAACAAAGAACAGAATGGAGGGGGGGAGAGAGAAGAAAACTATTAGGTAAATGCGTATCTCTGGTATGAGGAGATTAGAACCTACAAAATGGTGGCATCTGTGTGACTCAAAAGAAAAGGAGATGTGGAGAGATGCTATGAAGGTAGAAACAATATCCTTTGACAACACACTGGTTACATGGGGTGAGTTTGAGGGAGGAATCAAATTGGCCCTGAAATTATGTGTCTAGGTGTGTCTGTGAGGGTTCAAGTACTCTTGAGAGTAGTAAGAAAGTTCTGAAAAGGAAAGGGTTGGTTTCTAGCAGATCGTGTTCCTTCTTTGCCTCTGTGTGTATTCTTTCTTCCATCTGTAACACCCTTTTTCTGATTTCTGCCCAATTGTTTGCTACTATGCTTTCACAGAGCAACTGTAATATTACTTCCTTTGTGAAGCCTTCCCTGATCTGAATCAAAAGCAATGAATTCATCCTGGAATCATGACCCCTGCCCCAAAATTTAGGTAACTTGCCCAAGGCTATGCAAATGGTTATTGCCATTGCTTATACTTATGTTCTTTGTATTAAAAAATTAGTTTAGTAACAGCTAAGTGGTTCAGTGGATAGAGATCTGGGGCTGGAGATGGGAAGTCCTGGGTTCAACTGTGATATCAGCCACTTCCTAGCTATGTAACCCTAGGTTAGTCACTTGACTCCAATTGCCTAGCCCTTAGGACTCTTCTGCCTTGGAACTGATACTTAGTATTGATCCTAAGAAAGAAAGTAAGGTATTTTTTAATAGTTTGGTTCACCTTGAGGGAAAGATTAAATATTAGTTAAGTTGGCAAAACTGGGCCCCTGACAAGTTTTCCATACTGAAAACAGAATAGATTTGTTATGTTCAAATTTTCTCTCACTTTCCCCCACTGAGCGAATAACTCTTTCATGTTAACATCTCCTTTCACCTTGATGGCAAAATGAAATTACAATTTCAAATCATATCCATAATGGCAAGGCATGTGAGTACTCAGCAAAGCCTTGGCTGTTTGCTGATATTATACCTTCTAGTTACATTAGCTTAGTTCCTACTTCTTATGAAGAAAAGATTAAGAGATGTCACCTTCCTAAAAAATGGAAAGGGGTGGGGGAAGAACATGCAATATTTTGCCTCTGTTGTTTAGAGAAAGTCAGTATCATCTTATGGGACAATACCTAATATATGCTTTTCTCATCATCATTTTAAAATTATTTTCTATTCTATATTCTAACATGTCCCCCTCAATTTAGGGTGAATCAAAGAGAGGATTTCTTGATTAAATCTACTTTGCTAAACTTTTTTTTTAATTTAAATTTTCATTTTGAATATTTTCACATAGTTACATGTTTCATATTCTTTCCCTCTCTCCCAAACCCGTACATGAGCTCCGCCCCCCCCACCCCATAGCTGACACACAATTCCACTGGATTTTACAAGTATCATTGCTTAAGACCCAATTCCATATTATTGATAGTTGGACTAGATTTATCATTTAGTGTCTACATCCCCAATAATATTCCCATCAGGCCATGTGATCAAGCATTTGTTTTTCTTCTGTGTTTCTCTTCCCACAGTTCTTCCTCTGAGTGTGGCAAGTTTTGTTTCTCATAAGTTCCTCAGTCTTGCTCTGGATCCTTGCTTTGATGCTAGTAGAGAAGTCCATTATGTTCCATTGTACCACAGTGTATCAATCTCTGTATACAATGTTCTCCTGGATCTACTCCTTTCACTCTGCATAAATTCCTGGAGATCATTCCAGTTCATATGGAATTCCTCCATTTCATTATACCTTTGAGCACAATAGTATTCCATCACCAGCAGATTCCACAATTTATTCAGCCATTCCCCAATTGAAGGAGATTCCCTCATTTTCCAATTTTTTGCCACCACAAAGAGAGCAGCTATAAATACTTTTGTACAAGTCTTTTTCCTTATTATCTTTTTGGGGTATAAACCAAGCAGTGCTATGGATAGATCAAAAGGTAGAAAGTCTTTAAAGCCCTTTGGGCATAGTTCCAAATTGCCACCCAGAATGGTTGGATCAGTTCACAACTCCACCAGCAAGGCATTAATGTCCCAATTTTGCCACATCACCACTTTCCTTTGCTGTGATATTAGCTAATCTGCTAGGTGTGAGGTGGTACCTCAGAGTTTTTTTGATTTGCATTTCTCTAATTATAAAAGATTTAGAACACTTTTCATGTGTTTGTTGATAATTTTGATTTCTTTATCTGAAAATTGCCTATTCGTGTCCCTTGCCCATTTATCAATTGGGGAATGGCTTGATTTTTTGTACAATTGATGTAACTCCTTATAAATTTGAGTAATTAGACCTTTGTCTGAGTTTTTTGTTATAAAGATTTTTTTCCCAATTTGTTGCTTCCCTTCTAATTTTGGGCTTACCAAGAGCTAAACATTGAAAAGTTTAGTATTAGAAAAATTAGAAAATCAGTTTATTATTAGAAAAATACTGCATTCACAGTAAGGCAAAAATATGTGCCCTGACTTCAAAGAACTCAATTTTTAATGGAGAAGACAACAAGCAAAAAAAACATTGTGCATATAAGTCATATACAATGTAAATGGAAGGTAGTACCAAAGAAAGGCACTAACTGTAATGGGAAATGAAGAAACTGGGAAAGACCTCTTACCCCTCTCCATACTCTTTTATGGCAAGGTGTATGATCTTGTGCTTGTTCCTTTATTTCTGTGAGTCTTGTGGTTTTTTTTATCTGTTAAAGTAAAATAAAATAAAGTTTATACTATATCATCTTGGAGGTCCATCTAGTTCTAAAATTCTATGTATGTAGGTACAGTTATATTTATATTTTAATTATTTAAGAATATCTCATACTATGGCAGTGATGTTTTAGAAAAGATAAGGAAATCTGTTCAGATAAGAATATTAAATACTAACCCTAGGACATCTATTCTCCCAGAGCAATATCACACATACATTTTGCCGACAAAATACTAGATGTTCTCCATTTGTTGAAAATCTAATTTAGATAGGAATTGATTATTTAGGCATATACAGGTTTTCCAAACTCTTTTCTGTCTTTGAAGTATCAGAGTTATCTTTTTCCTGAGTACATCACAATTTCCTAATTATTAACAGGTGCTATATAGTTCAGAACAACAGAGAAGCCATTTTGCTTTTACATACTCTTTTTTTCTCCCCCCCCCCCATAGATTTTTGGCTATAGCAGATATTTACAATAGGAATAAAATCTATTCAGCATTAAATTACAATAGTAGAAAATTCCTTGATATTTTTATGGATCTTTGCTCCTATTCTTATAAGTACTCCCTTCAATAATGCTGATTGCACCTCCTTTATGCCAACCCATTCTTTCTAACTTATCCAAATTCTCTTATAAATTTGTCAGATGTTTAGAAAATATTTGTTATTTCAGTTCAGTCATATCCAATTCTTCATGACCCCATTTGGGGCATTCTTAGCAAAGTTATTTCTTTCTTTTGCTAATTTTACAGATGGGGAACCAAGGCAAACAGAATTAAGTGATTTGACCAGGGACACACAGCTAGAAAATGTCTGAGGCCAGATTTGAACTCAAGAAGATGAGTCTTCCTGATTCCATCTTTATGTTCTATCCATTGTACCACCTAATTGCCCATAGAAAATATAGATATAAAATAATTAGGAAAAATATAAGACCATTTATATATGAGTATAGATAGAGCAGACAGGATTGAAATATATACCCATTCTATTGTGTTTTTCCTACATACCTGTTTTACTTATAGTACCTGTATTAGAAGCACTCATAGTTTCATCTATAGTTTGCTATACAATTCCAGGGTACACGTCTTAAATTAGGACTTTCTTTTTTTCTGTAAGAGATCTAATTTCTAGATTCCTTTTGTAATTATTAATGTACATTAATTGTATTATATGATATATTCTTAAATAAGGAATTTTGCCATTTAAGTTTCCATAATATTTTCATAGTAATTGTGACTCTTTAAAATTATCCTTGAGATACCTATTTCAGCACCTACTGTGCATCTGTCTCTCTGCCTCTCTCAAACACCCACAAACATAGGAGACTCTCCCTGATTCTAGATACCTAGTGAGTCAGTGCTTTCTAAAGCATCTCTCATGAGCTCCCAATGATAACATCTACTTTTTCTAGTCAGTAAGAGGAACCACTGAATTTAAAACATAGACATTTAGTGAAAGAATATAATAATCATACTATTCTCTTTTTTTTTTCTTCTTTAACCTCTATTTTCTGTCTTAGAATCAATACTGTGTATTGGTTCCAGGGCAGAAGAATGGTAAGGACTAGGCAATGGGGTTGAGTGACTTTTCTAGGATCATACAGCTAGGCAGTATCAAAGCCAAATTTTAACCCCAGACCTCCCATCTCTCGACTTGGCTCTCAGTCCACTGAGCCTCCTAGCTACCCCCCCCCCAGACTATCCTCTTTAATCTGGGATCCTATAGCTATGGAAAACATGTGATTAGGGCACCTGCATGAAAGATATACATAAAGAAGTCACCTAAGGTCAGGGTATATAGCAGTGATTCCCAAAGTGGGTGCTACCTCCCCCTGGTGGGTGCTGCAGCAATCCAGGGAAGCGGTGATGGCCACACTTTTTTTTGTATTACATTCTATTTTGAGTTCAGTAAAGAGTTTCATAATTTCCAGGAGGCACTAAGTAATATTTTTTCTGGAAAGGGGGCAGTAGACCAAAAAAGTTTGGGAACCACTGGTATATAGGAACAGGGGCAATGCTGCAAGATTCTTCTGATGATATTATACTATCCACTGCTGGATGTGTTCCCTTCTAGGCATCACATTTCTGCTGTTCCCTGCTGGGCATCATTTCTTCACTCCAGTTATCCAGGAGTGATTACAGCTTTAGTCACTGAATACTCTGTCTACTCTCTCCTGGTGAAATCCTGGTTGATTAGTGTTTTGCAAGTCAGCTGCCCCTACTGGGGGTAATACAGTTAGTAAGCATTTTTAGTAGGGGAGTCCCATTGTTCTTCAGCCTCTTATTGGCCTCAGCTATAAATCGAATGAGGTCGCGTGTTCAAGGAATCCTTGCCCTAACAGGTAAAAGCTACAGCTCTTTCCCATCAATGTCTGTGAACTACCTTTTCTTGGGCCAGCTCTGTTACCAGTGGGTAACATGCCTACACTAAGATCATAGTACTCCTGTTCATAAGTAGGTAAGATGCTTACTCTAAGATTACATTGGCTTTTTAAACTCTATTCTACTGTCTCTTCTGATTCCTTCAGTTCATCTAAAGTTTTTTGTTCTTACCACATTCCTCCTATTTTCAGAACTGTGGCAAGTAAGCTCAGAGTTCTATATTTCTACATTCTCATGGAAAAGAAGCTCGTGATGAAACTGTTTCCTACCTTTTTACATCATATCTTCTGTTCTATACAAATCACAAGAGCTGGGCTGGGAAAAACTGAAAGCCCAGGTGACCTTTGTTCTACTTCCTCTCAGCAATATGTCACAATCTGGTATCCTTTTGTTTTGTTTTGTTTTGTCTTTATATATCTGGCTTAAAATAAAACTTTAACTTAAAATGAACAGATAAAGCTAACAGCTGCAGAAAAAAAATCCTTGTATATTATTTCTTTAAGTAGGGATTCTTAACCTGGAGTCTATAAACTTTGTAAAAAGAATTTTAATAACTACATTATAATACAATTGGTTTCCTTAGTACTTGATTTTTATATTAAAATTTTATATTAAAAATTTTATATTAAAAACACTGTTTTGAGAAATCATAGGCTTAGCCAAACTGTTCTTATAGTGTCCATGACATTAAAACCATTAAGTACTCATGTTTTAAACAATATAGATTTAAAGCTAATCTCAGACATTATGATGATCACAGAAGTCAAAAGACTTCAATTCTATCCACAAATTTAATTTTATAAACTTGAGCAGATTGCTTGACTTTCTCTGAACTTCAGCACCGATTGTCATGCGTACAGAAGGGGTGTGTGCCCGTGTAAGATTCATGTCCACAAGAAGTGTCTAAATGTGTCTTCTAGGTGACATGAATCTCTGAAATCTGCTTTACCTCTCTACAAGGGAAGAAGGTCTGCCCCTTGGCATTTGTTCCTTTCTTCATCTTTCTCTAAAATGAGATTTAGTTTAAATTCTAACTATCTGCAACTTGTAAATGTGGCTACTCTAGGAATGTGGATCTGGTTCAGAATAAAATTGCTTCCCTGGTTGCTAGCCCTCAGTCTCCTTGACTCCTCACTCAATATTATTTAGATGAAAAATCATCAAATTAAAGCAATTAGTGAGAAAACTCATAAGAAAATGGAATTCTCTGGATTAGAATATACACAAACACAAAAAATACACAAGAGTGATTAAGTTCTTCCCTGACAGCAAGATGAGATTTCAGCTAAAGCCATGAGAGAAAGGAAAATTTATGAAGTTTCTAGAGAGGCAAGTTAAAATCAGGGACATATTGAAGACTTGGTTTTCCTGACATGTCTGTAGTTTCCAAAATCTTTCCATATATTTCTCTCCCCGTGCTGTGGTACCACGCCCTCTTTTGAGGGAGGTAGTCAATGTCACATTGAGCTCTCCTTCATTTAAGTCTATTTTCTGCATATATAGCAATATGCAAAATGCCCATATTTGAGTGAAAGCCTGGTCACATTTAAAATGAAGAATTGAGACTAGATAATCTCCATGTTCTGTTCTGTTTCAGACTTAGCAATCTATGATCTAAGTTGTCAAAAACTGCCTTTAGTATTCCTCAATTTCCCTTCGTGAATCCTTGTCCCCATCTATGTAGACTCCCTTTGATCCTTTCTTTTTTTTTCTTCACATCAGAATCTGCTATGAAGAAAGGATTTTACACCAGTTACATAGTGCTTAGTAATAGTTAAAACTAATGTATCCCTTTTGCCACATCATATCAAAGGAGTTCAGAGTTAGAAAAGGATGTAAGAGGTACTCTTGTTCAACCTATACATGTATAAAATACCCTTTCCACCACCCATGAAAAGTGGTCAACCAGTTTTTACTTGATAACCTCTGATGAGAGGTTATCTCTTACCTCCTGAAGTAGCCTTTTACTAGATAACCTCTGAAGAGAGGTTATCTCCCACCTATTGAAGTAGCCCTTACCATTCTTGGATAGCTCTACTTCTAAAAGCTTAGATTTTCTCTGTATCAAGCCAAATTCAACTATTCAGAAATATCCACCCATTTCTCCTAGTTTTAGCCCTTGGAGCCACCAGAGCAATTTCAATCTCTCAGATAAGCTCAGGTACTTGAAGGAAGCTATCATGTCTCCCTTAAAACATCTGTTCCTTAGGCTAAACATTACCAGTTTCTTGAACTTGTATGGCATTCTCATTTCCCTCTTCTGAATGTCCTCCCATTTGTCCTTTCTAATATCCTTTCTAAAATGTGGAACCCCCAAATATAAAAATGTGACATGTACTAATTTGAGTGAAGTAGGAGTGTTTCTTTTCATGTTCTGAAGATTATGTCTCTCCTTCTATAGCCCCAAATCATATTCACTTTTTTGGCTGCCATGTCTCATTGTTAACTCAGATTGAGCTAAAATCTGGGTCCATTTGCTTTCATTATCTAATGATATGCCACCATCTTGCCCTACATGTTACACTTATGAAATTGAATCCGAAAAACCAAATGAAGGACTTTAGGTTGATCTCAATTAAATTTAAACTTTAGTTCCAGAATATTTATTCTAGCTTACTGAGATCTTTTAGGATCCCAACTCTGTAATCTAAAAACTATTGGCTTTACCTATCAGTTTTGTGTCATTGAAAATCTGATCAGCATATTGCCTTTACCATCATTTGCCAACATTTTGACAAATGTTAGCAGTATCAATTGAAAACATTAAAAGTATTAAACAGCAGAAAAAAGCACAGTTATCTAGGTTTCTTTAGTGGAGTCTTTTATCCACAATGGCATTTATCAATTTATACTTACTTCTTGAGACTGTTCGTTCACTGATTTCCAAATCCATCTTATTGTTCTATTGTCCAGCCCACAAGTCTCTATTTTGTCCACAAGGTTTACTTAATGGACTTTGACAAATGTCTCATTTAAAAGTCTGTAAACTATGATTTTTACCTTCCCAAATATACCAGTATAATAACCCTGTCAAGAAGGAAAATGAGGCTAATCTGGTATAACCTGTTTTTGATGAAGCCATTTTAGCTTTTTGTGATTACTATGGCTTTTTCTATATGGTCACAAAACATCCTTTTAATAATATACTCAAAATTTTTCCAGGGACCCATGTTAAAACTCACCAATGTAAAATGTGCAGACTCTATTCTTTTCCCCTGCTTTAAAAAAATGGAATATTTGCTCTTTCCCAGTCCAAGATCTTTAAAGTGGTAACTAGAGATAGAGTACTGATCCTGGTGCCAGGAAAACCTGAGTTCAAACCTGGTCTCACACACTGTGTGACTCTAGCCCAGTGATTCCCAAAGTGGGTGCCACTGCCCCCTGGTGGTTGCTGCAGTGATCTGGGGAAGTAGAGATGTCCACAGGTGCATTTGGGGGCGGTGAATAACCATAAGGGGAAAGTGATAGTATGTGACACGGGATGCTAAGTAATATTTTTTCTGGAAAGGGGGTGGTAGGCCAAATAAGTTTGGGAACCACTGCTCTAGCCAATCATTTAACCCTTTTTTTGGCTCAGTTTTCTCAACTGTTAAATGGGGATCATGAACATATCTACCTTGCAGGGTTTTTGTATCAAATGAAATAAAATGTAGAAGGCTCAGCACAGTGTCTGGCACACACTGTACATAAGTACATAAGTACTGTTATTATTATTATTAAAGACTACCTATGATATTTCAGCCACCACACCTACCATTTTCTTTTAGTAACCTGGAATATAGTTGGCCTTAGCTTGATAAATAGAATTCATTGAGGTATTGAGTTCTCATGCTACCTCTCTGCTTATTCTGAATCATAATTGCCTATCAATAATTTTTCTTCTAGCTAAAAAAATCGTTCTCCTTGACAAAGAAAACAGGAAGAAAATAAGACAAATAGGTTTGCCTTCCTCTTGTTGTGCATTATCACCATTTTACCTTCTCCAAGGAATGGGCCTGCCTCTTCCTTGATGCATTTGTTTTCTCACCTACCTTTAAAAATAAATGTATCATTTTGTTGGTCTTAGTATTTATTGCCATTTTTAGTTTTTTCTCCTGATATTATTCTTACAGGACCATTCCAAGTTTTTGTATACTTTCTCTGGTACCTGAACTTTATGTCTTTAGAAATCATTCTTTTACATTTCCCAGTTCTTTTAGGCCAAGTTCTTCTGTAGAATTTTTAGGTCATGAGATCCTGATTATCCTTTTTCTCAGTCCTTTGAAACATATTCACCCTAAATCTAGATATGTATATTTATCTGTTTCTGTCTTTCCTTTTCATTCTAAAGTAAATGTTTATTGATTGATTGAGAAATGGACTACTTTCCTCCAATGTCCCCATCAATTCCTCTTCAGAAACTAGTTCTTCCTTATCAGTTAGAATTAGGAACAGATTAGTAATTTCCCCATTGTTTCTTTCACCTTTTAAAGAATGATAGTAATTAAAGCAAGTTAAGAGTTGATTAGCTTCTCTTGAAGGTATGTACATGGCTCAGTGGATAGAGTCAATCCTGGAAATGGGAGGTCCTGGGTTCAAATCTGACTTCAGATAGTTCCTAGCTATGTGACCTTGGGCAAGTCAAAACCCCAATTGCCTAGCCCTTACCTTCTTCTGCCTTAGAACCAATACTTGGTTTTGAGGAGACAGAAGGAGAGGATTTTTAAAAGGAATTTATTAGCTACTCTAATGAATTGTACAGAGAGAACAATAGCAGATATCTAGATAATTGACATAACTCACCAATACTATACCTTCATCCTAATATTGTTTCCTGAATTTCTCCTTTTGGCCTGGTGGTCTGTAATGTAATCCTAGTATGACATTACTTCTGTTTTTCCTACCACTGATCTTTGTGCAAATATTCTCCACAATGCTTACCTACTTTGGTTCTAGATTACCTTATGTGAGCATAACTTCTTGATATTCAGGGCATTCCAAAAGCCCTCCTGCAATTTTCTATTATTAAAAGTTTTAAATTGCACCAAGACTTTTGGAACCCCTTATATAAGGCTACTCAGAACCTCCTCACCTTCCCCCCACCCCATTTTATTTGCCCTATTTCTCATAAATGTGAAACTTACAGAGTCCTATTCTGGTCTTGGGTCCCATCCCACCAAACATCAGTGATAACAATAAGGTCCCTTTTGCCTCCTTGTGTTGGGCTCTTCAGTTCACCCTGTTTATTAGCCAAATGGTTCATTTTTTGTTTAGACATATGAGTTCAGAACTTTCGACTTCTTTCTTTTTTGGGATTTTGAATTTTTGCCATTCAAATTAATGCTAAATTAGGAGAAGAAAAGATCTTTTTTTAAGTTTTTAAAAAAGATCTTAGTTGGGAATGCAAGCTGATGCTAAAACCAGCCTTATAGCAGTATAGATTTACTATGTTTATGTGCACTTCCATAAAAGAGAGCTGACATTTTATTTTCCTGTTCTTCAGTTCCCTCTGGACTGGGAGAGCCATTCTTTTAAAGGGGTTAAATAAGAGTCAGTTCATGAATGTAACGGGCACAAAATTAACTTCATTTGTCCTCATCTGAACCTGGAGAGTGTCGGTGATCTCAGTGGCAATATCTAGGGTGTAGCTGAGAAGAATTTTGTTCACCTTACATATTTCCTATATATAAACACATACATATGGACAGTTAGATGCTTATCTGCACTGCCTCAAGCTGTAGCATGCCTGACACTGAGTACTTGGTGAACTACTGAGAATATAATCTTTTTCAAATGGAGGTAGGGAGGGAACCATGGAATCATAGCTAGAAAGCTGCCATTTATTCTGTTTTCCTCATTTTATTAGTAAGGAAACTGAGGCCCCCCAAAGAGGCAGTGGGCTATAATAGGAATAATACTGGTTCTGGCATTAAATGCTGACTTTTCAACCCATTGGGGCAAATCACTGAACGGTTCTGAACCTGAGTTTTTTCATCTCTAAAATGGAGACAGTTGGAGTAGATTCTGATAACTAAGCAACTAAGATCACTCTAGCCCTAAATCTTATTATCTTATGAAATGCTTTGGCCAATATCACACAGTGCCATAGCTACCAATAAGAGGAAAAAGAGATTTGGGGGCAGGGGGGTTGAAAATGAAGACTATTTCGCATCATCATGGAGTTTAAGCACATTCTCCACATTTGTAATGTACTAACTTGATATCTTTTGGCATGACTGTGACGTGTTTGGAGTGCCTTCGAAGTCTTTTGACTTCTAATCCTATTTCTATGATACCACATGTTCTTTTGTTAGAGATCTGATTGGGTTGAACCTATCCAGATGGGAGGAAGGCATAACTTGTTCTGAGGACATTTGACTATTCTCATCTCAGAGGTGGGATTTTTCCTCTATTGGCTTCTATAGTGAATTGTACAGAGAGAACTCTAGCAAATATCTAGAGAATTGAAATTACCCATTGTATGGGATGAAATTGTGCATTATCCCCCAGCATACATTAATTAGTATTAGTAATAGATTGGTTACTTCCTATAGAGAATTAGTGAAAGTTAGGTGCCCTTTAGAAGGGAGATACCAATCTCTCCTTATGAAGAGTAGAGAAATCCCCCCTCCCCAAGCAGCTATATACACATATATAGAAAATAAATAAATATATACCTTTAATTCACTCTTTTCTAACATGGCCAACCCCCCCTTCACCCTTCTTTTCATTCCCAAGGAAGAGTATTCCACTTCCCATGGGAAATATCTCAAATGTTACAATTATAATCTTAACTCCCTGCCCTCAATGTTTCAGCCTGAAAGACCTTGGACATGTCTAAATCCCGACTCAATTTAGAAAATGCAAACTTGAGGAATGTTCCCATGGGTTTGAGAGCTCTGGGAAACTTAATGAGGGTAGGACAAGATAAAGAAAATATAACATACACAGACATTGTATTACACACAGGTGATGTGTTAAACTCCTATAAATTCTGAATTCATGTGAACATCTTTGGGCACTTGCTTTGAGTTGACCACTCAGGCAATGCCCCATTTCCCCTTCCTAACAAAGGCCACATTTTTTTTTTTGCAAGCATCTATCGAAGCCTCCTTATCTGCTCATTATAGTGATTTCTGGGGGTGCAAGCTCCCCCAAAATTCCACTCCACAGACCCATTAATACTCTATCTTCATACCAATCTTGTTATTTGTTTCCTGAATTCCTCATACATTTTCTCCTTTTGGTACACATTTTGTGCCTTCAGAAAATGGCTTCCCCACCAAAAGGCTTTATGATTGTATTTCTATAGAATAACTCAATGGAGGCATGGGAAAATGTTAGAAGCTGCCTGGAGCTCTGCAGAGTTTTGGACTTGGAATCAAGGATTCTTGATTTCAGATCTCACTTCTGATGCAAGTCGTATTACCTACGTAAGTCTTAGTTTCTTCAGTTATAAAATGGGGATAAGAATAGTACCAACTTCAAAGAGCTATCATGAGGTTCACATGAGATGTGTGAGAAATATTTTGAAACTTTATATCATGAAACCTCATATCATTTGAAACTTTATATCATGACATGTATCAGATATTACTATCACAGATAACTCCCTCTCAGTAACCTATGCTTTTTTTTGGAGGGGGGGAATAATGGTGGAAAGTATTTATGAAAGATAATAGAAAAGAAAAGAAATAGAAAAGCTGCTCATTTTGTATTAAAAAATTAAAAAACAAAAACATTGGATCTATAAAGGATCATGGATCTAGAGCTGGATGGGACTTGAGAGGCTCCCTCATTTTAGAGTTGGAAAAACAGGTATTGGGAGATTAAGTTACTTGCCCAAAGATATAAAAAGAGTAAATCTCAGAGGTAACAATCTGAACCTCTGGGGGCCAGCTGGGTAGCTCAGTGGATTGAGAGTCAGGCCTAGAGACAGGAAGTCCTAGGTTCAAATCTGGCCTCAGACACTTCCCAGCCATATGGCCATGGGCAAGTCACTTGACCCCCATTGCCTAGCCCTTACCACTCTTCTGCCTTGGAGCCAATATGCAGTATTGACTCCAAGATGGAAGGTAAGAGTTAAAAAAAAATAGAATCTGAACCTCTGTAATTAGGCAAATTTCCTCTGACTTCAGAGTGAGTGAATTTCCCATGATACTCCATTGACTTCTAAGTTAATGGTGTAATTGGACCTGAGTTCAAATCTACCCTCAGACACTTATTATGTGATTCTTGGCAAGTCATTTAACCAAAGTAGAAAATAAGGGCAAGAAAAGGGTCTATTTTGAATTTTTTTGCTTGGAAATGCTGATTTGGAACTTTTGTGCTTTATTCACTTCAAAAAGGACATTAGAATGCTGTTTATACATTCTTAATCTCCAGCAGTGCCTCAAGGTAATGTATTAAGGTCATATGAACGTGCTCAAATAAAATAATGCTCACAAAGAATCATCAGCATAAGGGCCCTTCTTGATCATGTCATCTAATCCCCTTATTTGGCTGCTAAAATAAAAGGCTGCCAGTCCTGAACATGGGCACAACCAGACCAAAATGAGAGAGATTTAACTTCTGAAAAGTAGCTACTGCAGAAAGATAAGATGCAAATTTTGAGAGGCACTCAACAGATAGAAAATCAATTTTTCTTAACATTTAGAATTATTGAGTGGCTGGAAAAGCATCTTATGCTATGAAATATAGTTGATAGTAGAGCCTTTCCATTTTATTTACTATTTAAAGCACACAAACAGCTAGTTAACCAACTACTTATAAAATATATTTAATGTTTAGAGGCACTCAGTGTGGTTGTAAAATGATTTTTAAGGGCATACAAACACGCTACGCTAACCACATTTCATGAACTATAGTTCCCCCTGGAAAAACAAAAACATTTTCCCTGGCATCCTGCAGCATCTCATCCTGAAGTTTGTAAATGGCCTGTGCTGTTGAAACTGGCTGACTTACTGGCTGTTGATGCAAGCCACTTTAGAGAACAAACCAGAAAGATCAATATAACCCTTCCATAAGTGATAGAGTACCGTGTACTCAGAGGCTGTTAAAAATTCTGTGATAAAAAAAAACTCTGCTTGACAGAAGCAGAAAAATTAAACAAATACACGCAAAAAAAACCAAATAAAGAGGTTGTAAGCCTTCCGTCTCATCTCAATGTAGCAGCGATTTATTTGTAGCCTGTAACTCCCAGGACAGGGAAATGAGAATGGAGCTGGTACCATCTCCCTGTGTACATTAGCGTGTTTATCTCCTATGAAAATGTAGGGAGAGCTTAACAAAGGGTGGGATGAGAGTTGAGCCTCTCCAATAACACTTTAAAAAGCCACCTGACACAGAAAATGCAGCTAAGGAGATGGAAAGTGAAGCAAGATGACTTGCTAAGTAGATTCTCCAGGGAGAGAAAGTTCAGCAGTTATCTGGGTCTTAGAAGCCTGCTACCTCCCAACTCCTGAATCTTCTTCCATCATGAAATTTCCAATACCTTGATTACGAAGGAGAATTTCTGACAATTTCAATCTGCCAAAAGATATATTAAGCATCCTTTATGGGAAAGAGCAAACACAGTATGGTGTCGGAGATAGATGCCTAGCCTTGCATTTAGAAGGAGTGGATTGAATTCTTATCCCATTCTTTGTTAAGCTCTCCACACATTTTCATAGGAGATAAGTATGAAAACATTTTTAGAAGGGGTGAATTCAAAAGATCTGTAGCTGTTCTCAGAGATCTTAGAAAAATACCTCGTTAATATAAAGCTTTACGCTTTGCAAATAATTTCTTTCATAACATAGTCCCATTGTGGGGATATATTTTGCAAGAATGATTCTGCCCTTTTGTAGTTGAGGAAATGGACTTGGAGAGATGTTAAGTTACTTGCCCAATATCAGAAACATCTAGTGTCAATGTCAGGATTTGAACCCAATTAATAAACATTAATTAAGCACCTGTTGTATGCAGAACAACTACTCTTCTCCTTATAGTCTACTTATGAACTTAAAGAAGAGAACATTAGCTCCTGCTCACATGTTGCTTAATTTTTACTATAGATATTCAAAGCAAAGGATACGGAGAGGAATGTCCTAGTCTGTGTCCTTTTTGTCCTCAGTTAGTCATGCAACTCTATATCTTCTGAGCAGCTTAACAAATATCTCAGGCTGATCCTCCTAGTGATAATACATGTAAAACCCAGTGGAATTGTTTGTCAGCTCCAGGAGGGGGGAAAGAAAGAGAAGAGAGAAGGGAGAAAACATGAATCATGTAATTGTGGAAAAAAAAACAAAAAATAAAGTAAAATAAATCTGATCCTCATAATAAAATGAAGTAGGTACTTTTATTGTTCCCATTTTACCATTCAGGAAACTAAGGCAAAGAGAGACATAAGTGACTTACCTGGAGTCATATGTTAAATGGCCCCCATAAGTGACCCATACTAAGTGTCTGAGGCTGGCTCTGAACTCAGATCTTTCAGGCTCAGACTCTGGGCTCAGCACTCTACCTACTGTGCCACCTGGTTATTCCTATGGATTCATCAGTCAATCTACTCTTTCTCTTTTTATCTTAATTATTAACATGTCTCCCATGCCTCCCTTTGGGGAAAGATGTCTTGTATGTCTAAAGCATCTTAATACTAGGATACCTTTTCTGGGTATTAACTCTTTTATCTAAAAAATCATCAACCAACTACACATGTTAAATTCTTCAGTCTTTCTCTTCCCCACAAAGGAAATACTTTGCTTTAGTTATGTGAATGTCTAAACAGTGGGAAAAGAAAGAGGCAAAGACATCTTAGTGCCTATTTTACCTTTTCCCCCATATTCACTTGATTTTGAAGGTCTTGTCACACAAGCTCCATTCAATTCATAAAGTCTGGCTCAATCAAGATTTCTGTTTCTTTATGTCCTGGAACACAACTTGTCAATACAATGAATTAATATTGAATTACATCCTTTGCTTACCCAGAAGTCCTACCTTTAGTCTGCAGAAAACTTCTTTTCCAAAATGATAGATTGAAGGCAAACTTTGTGGGCTACCTTCTTTCTCTATAGGGATTATTGACCTTCATTATTTTGGGTATAAAATGTCCAGGATTGAACTGGATTTTGTGAGTTAGAGGACTAATTGTGTCATACTCTTATCTTAGAAAGAGTGTTGTATGATTTTAGAACTGGAACAGTCTCTAGAAATCTTCAATTATAAACCTCTTACTTAACTGAGGCTCAAAAGGATTAAGTGACTTGCTCAATATCACCCTGCAAATTAGTGAAAAAGTGGGTGTTAATTAGTGAAAAAGTGGGTGCTGCAACCCAGGTCTCCTGATTCCCAAGTTCTATGGTTGTCTAACTAGAATCTTTGTACTCATAGTCATGTGGAGCCCAGGGGGCTGTAATCTTTTCTGTTGATTCCCTTTATCTTTATCCCTATTGTGATACCAAAATATGATTTTTATTAGCCTTCAATGAGAATCAAATTTATTTCTGTTTGCCTTAGTACATAATGAACCTCTATCAGGTCTGAAGTAGGGTGGGTTGTCATAAAATAAACCCATTAGGGAGCTATTTGGAGGGAGAAATAGAGATAAAAAAAAATCTCTTCCCATGTATGACTTTTTAAAAATCCGTTGAACCTATTCCATTTATACTTCTGTAATTTTACCCCTTTTGCCTCTAATTTCATGGTCTCCATAAACAGATTTGGAACCACACTGATGATCCCAATGGCCACAAATTCTGAAGAACCTAAAAGTAAAGTCAGTTCCTTTCTAGGACGATGGAGAGATTCTATACACAACATTTACACTGAATAGAATTAGAGGTATCTAATAATAAATAGAATTAGAGGAGAAAATGTGGGACAAAATTTCAGAAGGCCTTCTTCCTAGACCCCTGTCATATAGTTAATATTTTAAGAAATCTAAAGAATATGTATTACTGCAACTCTTCTAATGTAATTCCTTTTTTTTTAAACCCTCACCTATCTTAGTATCAATTTTAAGGTAGAAGGACATCAAGGGCTAAGTCATTGGAGTTACGTAACTTGCCCAAGGTCACAGAGAGAAGAAGGATATGAGAACAGATTTGAATCCAGGATCTCCCAAATCTAGGCCTAGTGTTCTATCCTTTATGCTACCTAGGTGCCCTTCTCTGATATAATTCTTACAAAAAGATTTGCAATAGCATATTATTTATATTTTTTAAATCTAGTATTATTTTAAATATCTTAGAGCATTGTGTTCTGAACTCTCCCCCAAATAAAGAGATCTTCAATGTTATATCAATGAAGAATTTAACAAGAGAAATTTCCTAAATGATATATTCAAAAGAGTAGAAAAAAATAAAACAGGAGGCTCACTTAGCCTTCTAATTGGATTCCATGCTTCCATTTTTTTCTTTATCATTTCTATTCAATAAGCATGGATTAGGTAACATCTATGTACCAAGGGGCTGTGTGTGTGTGAGTGTGTGGAGGGGGTGCTGGTGCTAGAAATAAAAACAAAACAAACAAAAAACATTCCTTTCCTTGTCCTCAAGGAGCTAATATTCTACTAGGGAGAAATAAGTGCACAGGTGAGTAAATGGAAAGGTTATATAAAATAATTTGTTTGAGGTGGGGAACGAAAGGCCACCAACACCTTGTAGGGATCAGGAGATGTCCTTTCAGGAGAGAGCAGTTAAAAGAGAGCTGAGGATTCCAAAGAATCAGGTGAGAAGAGAGAGAATTCCATGTATGGAGGGGGGGAATAGAAGTTGGGGCACAGGGAACAAGTGGACTACTTTTACTGGAATGTGGGAAGAGAATGAAGGGGAGTGACATGAAATTAGTATAGAGCTAGATTGTAAAAGACTTTAAATGTCTATCAGCCAGAGGAATTGATATCTCATCTAGAGCACTAAGAGGCCATTTATGCTATATGAGGAATATCATTGTTGTTCTTTTGGAGTGTCAGTTTGGCAGTTGTGTTGAGGGTGGTTTGGAGAAGAGGAGAGGTTGGGAGACCAATTGTGAAGCCATGCCAATAGGCCAAGTGAGGGAGGGTGAGGACCTGAACTAGGTTGTGTCTGTGTGTTTTAAGAAGAAAATGGATATGAGCAATATGGAAGTAGAATTGATGAGATTGGGCACCTGACTGGCTATAAAAGTTGTAGGATAGTCAAAGAACCGGTTAATGGCAGGAATGGGTGTATCTTTCTCAAAAAAGAAAGCTTGAAGGAAGGATTCAAGTTGGGAACTAGTTAATGGGTTCCATTATTCAAGGTCCCATTCCAAGAGATTTCCTTGATAAAAGTATTGAAAGGACACCATTACAAAGAAGCCTTAGAAGATATTCTGAAACAAGGGGCAGGCAGGTGGCTTAGTGGATTGAGAGCCAGGTCTAGAGATGGGAGGTCTGGAATTTAAATCTGGCCTCAGACACTGCCTGGCTGTGTGACCCTGGGCAAGTCACTTAACCCCCATTGCCCAGCTCTTGCCACTCTTCTGCCTTGGAGCTGAGATTTGGTATCAATTCTAAGACAGAAGGTAAGGATTAAAAAAAATTTGGAGACATTCAACACATAATAAAAGATATGCAATCCTTCATACATCAATAATAATATTGTTAATGATCTCTAATAGAGTAAGCATGAGGTTGTATGGTAACCAACGTTTGGTATGTAAAGAACTCTCCCTTAGTGACTACTTATGCCTTTGTTGGATGTGTGTGTGGTAGGGTATTTGGGAATAAGTCAGAGGCACAAGTTTTCCTTTTTAATATTGTTTCTGAGTCCCCCCAAATTTCTCTTTTAAGTAGGTGGTTCATTTTTCGACATGCCTTCAAAATGTCATTGCAAACTATTCCCTTTAATTTAAAAATATATATACATATATATAAGAAGAAACAGATACATATAGACTAGCTACCCCCTGAATATTTTGCTTTTCCTAATGTCAGTTGCAGAAAAATCCCATTTGACAAAAAAACACAACAACAAAAACTCAGTCATCTTGGTCCACCAGCTCAGGTTTAGCTCTGAATCTAATTCATTCAGACTCTAAAACTCCAGCAGTGATCAAAGGCATAATTATAACATATTCATATCCTATTATTATTGTAACATTCTGAAGCAAAAGGGGAAAATTCCACCCAGTGAACTTGTTCTTCCTGTTACCGACACTAAGATTGAGACATTTAAATGCTAAGACATGGATCCCTGAGGCAGAACATAAAATATTTATAATGAAGGGAGTATGGACCAATAAATTTCAGTTATGAATGTTTTTAGCTACATGTAGTAATAAATAACCTTCCAAAGGCAATATTTCAGTTTGCACTTATTGCACCTCATCAGAGTAGATTTTCAGGAAACAATAATGATTACATAGTAGGATACTAAATTACTCTCATGTTTAATGAACGATTACCCAGCTTAGCTTTGATTAAGTCATAGCTGCTAAGCTAATTTGACTGGGGGCGAAGTTTGCTTGGAAAGGTAGAGCTGTTATTAGCATCAGTTTGGGGCACGAAAGATGTGTGCCATCTCCAGAAATTTGCAATTTCTGTTGTAGGTCAGCTCTGGAAAGAAAATACTCATATTATTATGGTAAAATAGAGGTGGGGCAGGAAAAATGGGGCAGAAGATCCATGATGATATTAGGTGAATCACATGCTTTCCAATTACCATCATCTCCATTATGAAATAATAACAAATATTCTTGAAAATGGACTAAATTGTTTGATGTTGGGGACAGAGATGAATGAAGATTCACTCTATACGTTGCCCAGATTATGCTCTTAATAAATTTTTATCAGATGGCTGAATGGATAATAGCTTCTCAAAAGGATGATTAGAGATACATTACTTAGAATTTGTTAGGAAACAAAGTTCACGAACTCATCACATTTAAAAAGCATAACCACAAAATAATAATGACTAAATAAAAAAGAATTATAGATCTAGAACCGGGAGAAGCTTAAAAGGTCATCTCACCCAAACCTCTAATTTGACAAATAAAAAATTAAGACTCAAAGAGCTTCAGATACTTGACTCAAGGTCAAACAGAGAGTAAGAGTCAGAACCAGAATTTGAATCCATGTCTCCACTTAAGATATAATTCTTTTTCTACTTTATCATCATGATTCCATGGTCCCAAACTCAATCATTCCATTCTTGAATAAGGAATAAACAAGGAGAAGGAAGAAGAGAAGAAGAGAAAGAGGAAAGTATTTTAAATACTACTGTATAATAGTATTTATATAGTAGTAGAAGCAGTATATATTTAATGCTTTAAGATTTGTAAAGTTCTCATATACTAACTAATTTGACCCTCACAAAGTCAAATTGTGAGGTAAATGCTAATGCTATTCCCATTTTCCAAATGGGGAAATCGAGCCTAAAAAAAAGGCTTTTGTTAATAAATGTCTGAGGCAGGGTTTGAACTCAGGTCTTCCTGACTCCAGGTCTCATGCTCTCTCCATTAGCTAGAACAAAAAGGGATTGAGGTAGGCTCTTAAACTAAGCAAACACCTTTTTTCCCCCTTTATTTTTATAACCCTTACTTTCTATCTTAGAATCCATTCCAAGTATCAGTTCTGAGGCAGAAGAGTGGTAAGGGGCTAGGCAATTGGGATTAAGTGACTTGCCCAAGGTCACACAGCTAGGTAGTATCTGAGGTCAAATTTGAACCCTGGACCTCCCATCTCCATGCCTGGTTCTCTTTTCACTGAATCACTTAGCTGCTCCCCATCCCCAACCACCTATTTTTAAAATGCAAAATAGTAAGTGAAATTTAACTTCAATGAAGTAATTTAAATGAGAATACATATGTGATACTCTCCCATTATATTTCTTTCCATATGCTGTACTCTTCCCCCAAATAATAACATGGTAATTGGCCCCAAATTCTAGGAAATGCAGTCTTCTTGGAAAAGACTCCTGAACTGGATATACCAGGAATATGAGTAATTTACATGGTCACATGAGACACTCTGATGGTTATATATTTGGTTATACGAGACCACGAAAACTTTCTGTTATATTTGCGGAGATGTTGGGTACAATCACTATATTTCAGGAGCAAGTGAAAGGCTTTGTGGATTGGTGAAAGTGAGAATCAGTGAAAGGAAGTGTGGTTTATGTGGTCAAAGCCATGGAGTCAGGAGTCCTGAGTTCTTTGACATGGTCGAGTGTGGATGTGATTAGGAACACACAATCCCACCAAAGACAGTAATGGGGAACAAAGTATTCTAGAATGAAGTGGGTTGACCGAGGTGCCTCAGTTGGAAGTTTTGGTTTTTTTTGTATAATGCTGAAAGTTAACCTTAAAAAAGAGAAGCTTCTCCACTGTGAATGATGAAGAATGATTTTTGCAGCAAACATGATGATTCCAAAAGCTGTTTGCTCCAGCAGCCCTGCTGGCAGGGCTGAGATGTGAATACTAAAATTGTAGGCTTTGCCCAAGTCATCATTTAATAAGTACCTTATTTACCTAATAACTACCTTATTTACCTAATAACTGAGAAGGGGGAAGCAAGAAGAGACAGAAGCTGCTGCTCACCCACTATTTAGCTTTGTGTTCGGCTTTGGCAGTGAGCCATTTCCAGGTGTTTGGTGAGGAGCCAGATTCTAAAATTAGATGTTTTGGTCCTCCCCTAGATGTGATGCATGGGTTACTGAAGGAAAATTTGTTCAGTCTTAGGCTCCTGAAATGGCTACCAGAGCCTCCCTTTCCTGGGCTATTGAATTTACCCACCAATTTAAAAGAAAATGAAAATAAATAAGGAGGAAGAAAGATAAAAAAAATCATGAAGTTTCAAGAGCTTTTAATTCTTCCCTCGACTTTTCCTCCCCACCTTAATCTGTAAAAGTCTTATTCAGGAGAAGATTCACTGTTTACTTTTCTTTTTTAAGAAAAAAAAAGGATGCATGGCATTTACTTAGCTTTAAACTTTAGGACAGTTAAGTATGTAAGCACCATGTGAATGAGGTTTTGACTAGCATGCCAATATTGTGAGAAAATGTTTTTTATTTCAAGATGTTTCTTTCCTTCCATTCCTGTCATTCCTACACCTCTCATCTCCACACTCTTCCCATGTGCACCTTATCAGAAGTTAGACAGCATAGTAGATAAAATATGGGTGCTAGGAAATCATGAGTTCAAATTCTGTCTCATCTTTCCTAGCTATGTGACTATGAGCAAGTAATTTCATTTTTCTCTCCCTCTGGCTCCAAACTCACTACTTTTTCTTACCGTGCCATGTGGTTTCTGCAAATGGACAGAGTACGAGATCAAGAGTCAGGATTCTTTGGCTTCATCCCAGGATCTGACACGGAATATAATTACAATTATAGAATTCTAATTAGATGGCACAGTGATTAGAGTGCTGGGCTTTGAATCAGGATGACCTGAATTGGGATCATCCCTCAGATACTTACTAGTTGTACAATCTTGGGCAAGTTATTTGACTTTTCTCATCTTGAGTTCCTCATCTATAAAATGGGGGTAATAATTGCATCTACCGTACAGGACCAAATGTTATGAGGACTAGATGAGATAACATATGTAAAATGTCTTGGAAATGCTAAAGTGTTCTCTAAACGCCATATTCCTGCATCTTTAGAGAAGTCTCTGGAGTCCTGCTTGGGATCCCCATAGAATACCATGGTCGGGCCCCAAAGGATGCTGATTAAGCAGTCAGGGATGAGAAGATGGGTGGCCTCCTGGCTGCCTATGATAGCAACTCATTGGTCTTCTCCAACACAACCACACATCACTTCTGCAGTGCTGTTCAGTTCTCCCCCGACTCTCTGTGTCCTCCCTTTGTCATGCAAGATGTCAGTTCTCCTTCTTCCAAGTTGAGTGTTGGCCTCTGTCCATGCTCTTGGACCAGGGATGCTTACCACCTGAAATCTGAATTGAAGGGATGACAAATCCCAACATACAACAGCTCCCAATGCCACAGAGTTTGTTCTCTTCCTAGTTTGTTCCTAACCTATTGATTTGCTCAAGTTATACTCTAACCTGAGTCAAGGCACCCACTTTAATTAGCAGCAGTGGTACCTTTGGAGAAATACCTCCTTTACAACCAGAAAATCCACCCTGATTTTTTTCTAACTTATAGGAATGTGTGATGACTACTTATGAGTCTGTAGCATAACTGTCCCCAAGTCTATAGGGTCTTTCCAAGGTCTCTGGGGCACTTCCTCTATCAGTCCCTTGCCCCATACCCGACTAGTACACAGAACTCTCTCTCCTGGTAGGATTGTTCTGTGAGTGCTCCCATGGTACTTTGCTTGAACCCTAACAAAATGTGTTCCCTCACAGACTTCCAGCTAAATATAGGCATGTTTCTTCCTAAATGTTCCTTAAAAAAGCAGCGAACAAAAGATGGAAAATTTAGAAAAATCTCACCAGAGTTGAATACATAAGATAATAATAAAAACTCCAGACATTCTCCTTCCATTCCGAGTCCTTGCCATGTTTATTGCTAGTTAATAATAGCCAATGGAGTAAATAGCTGGCCATTTGTCTTTGTTTCACCAGATCACTTAATTTGAGGGCTTTAAAAAAATACAATTCAGATTTCTATCCCCTGAATAAATAATGAGTGAAGAACATGAAAATTCCCACAAGTCCTGACCTTGACTTAGCAATTTCCTCTAGAACATTGGTTCCCAAACTTTTTTGGCTTTCCTTTCCAGAAAATATATTACTTAGCCCCCTGGAAATTAATTTTTTTAAATTTTAATAGCAGTTAATAGGAAAGATAAATGTACCTGTGGCCATCACCACTCCCATGGATCGCTGCAGCCCCCACCAGGGGGCAGGTAACACCCACTTTGGGAAGCACTGCTCTAGAACAATGATTATACTACTTAAAGGAGCAGGAAGTGTTGATGTAGAGACAGGTAGACCTTCAGAAGCATTCTCATCCAACCCCTTCATTTTAAAGGTGAGAAAACCAATGTTAAGTGATTTGTACAAGGGAACTGTTAGAAGTGGAATTTGAAGCCAGGTCTTCTGATTCCAGATTCTTCCTACTGTGCCAATCTGCTGTTGTGCTTGTCTTCAATGTCCTCTTCAAGTTGTTCCTTAAAAGAGGAACTGCATGATTTTTGTTTTTGTGCCTCTAGTGTCTAATCCAGTGCCTGGTAACTAGTAGACACTTAATGAATACTTAATGCTTGACTGATGCATCCCCTTGCCAAGCTCCTGTCAGATTTTGCTCCCCAAAACAGAGCTCTGTATTTATGACAAATAAAGAAATGAGGATAACAATGGAACAAATTAAATTCACAAGTTATAGAGGGAGATCGGTGTTGTGAGTTACACAAAATGTCTTCTGGGCACCGAGTCTCATTACAGACAGGAGGAATAATAGGGAGTTTGGGGGGGGGGGAATCTTTGGAGTTGAGTTCCTTCCCCTAAGTATTTTAACACCTCAGCTGAATTCACTGGTGCAAAAGCTCTCAGGTGTGAGATTAACTCTTAACCAATGTCTAACTGGGCTTGCAGGCCTCTAGGGCAGGCGCTGAAGCTTCAATGACTAGTACACAGCCAAGGATGTAGTTGAAAGTAATAACAGTCCCAGGCTGGGAATCAGAGTTCCATCTTCCTAGGAGCCTGCATGCTGTGTCTATTTGAAATCCCTTCTGTCAATGCTCTTGGACCAGGGGTGCTTAGCACCTGAAATCTGAATCGAGGGGATGACAAGTCCCAACATACCACAGCTCCCAGTGCCTACAGAGTTTGTTCTCTTCCTAACCTATTGATTTGCTCCACTTGTTGCCCCAGGCACAATGAGAGCTAATTAAAAGAAAATAAAGCTTTGAAAAGCTCAGAGAATCTCTCTGAGATGCTGCCACTAACCTCTGGAATTTGAATCCTGGCCCAACACAGGAGCTAACAAATCTTTTCCCCCTGCTGCTGAACTGGGAGGGAAGCCCTTGAAAAGGAGAAAAGCAGACACCTCCCTCATGCTGAGAATCTTCGCCTAAGGTTGTGAAGATGGCAAAGAAGCCCTCAGAGAGGAGGAGGTGGTGAGGCATTAAGCCGTGATTCTCCCTAATGACAGTCCCAGCCAGCACTTATAAATGTGCGTCGATGAAGATTTTGATTAGCACCAGTTAATTGTTTGGTGACAGGTGATGGGAGATGGGGGTTCTAGGCTTCACTTTGCCACTCACCAGCTTTGGGGGGACCCCCTTCACTTCCCTGGACCTTTCTCGAAATGGGGGAGGGAGGGGGGTCATTGAACTTGCTGATCTTGAAACTCTTTCTATGAATCATTGAGATGACTTTTATTACTCCCATTTTATAGGTGGGAAAAAGGCAGCATGGAACAGTTAGCTAATTTCCCTCAAGTCAGTTGGGACAGACAGGTGGATAGTATTAGAACTAAGTTGTTGACACTTAAGGACCTATCAAAAGAATTAGACCAAATCATTTGATTTTCTATTTGAATCTAATAATAATAATAATAACAATAATAATATGAACAGAGCCCTTATCAGCTTACATAATCCTTGCCTGCTTTGTTTTTATGTAGGCATAACAAATAGCTAGTAAATTTTTTTAAGTAGTGAATGTCAGTTTAGGATTATAGAATTTGAAGAGACTTCAGAGACCATCCCTTCATTTAATTTAATCAGTTAGTTAATTTACTTTAAACCTTTACCTTCAATCTTAGAATCAATACTGTACATTCCAAGGCAGAAGAGTGGTGAGATCTAGGCAGTGGAGGTTGTGACTTGCTTGGGGTCAAACAGCTAGGAAATATCTAAGGTCAAATTTGAACCCAGAACTTTCTGTCTCTAGACCCGAAATCCTTTCATTTTAAAGATGAATAAAAGGTCTAGAAAGTTGATGTGAGTTATCCAAGGTGGGCGTGGTTATTTTGGTGCTCTTAAAACAGTGGGAAAAGTTCTGGATCTGGAGTCTGTAAGACCCAAGTTCAAATCTAGCCTCAAAAACTATTTGTGTGACTGATTAAATCATCTAACCTCTGCCTACCTCAGTTTCCTAAAGTGTAATATGGGGATAATAATGGCCCCATGAGATAATATTTGTAAACTGCTTAACATAGTGCCTGGCCCATTTATAATTATTCTATTTCTTATTTCCAATTCATTCTTTTGGACTGGATCTATGATTTTTATTGGTACAGAAAATCTCTCTCTCTCCCAATGCAGTTTTGCAACGTGGAGTTTAGAGAATTACTTGGGTTACATAAAGGACCCATGGTCACATAGCTAATCTGTATCAGAAGCAAGACTTGAACCTAGGTCTTCCTAACTGGGATTCATTCTCTCTCTCTCTCTCTCTCTCTCTCTCTCTCTCTCTCTCTCTCTCTCTCTCTCTCTCTCTCTCTCTCTCTCTCTCTCTTTCTCTCTGTCCTTCCCTCTCTCCCTCCCTCTCTTTTTCTCTCTCTGCCTCTCCCTGTCTGCACTAGGCAGGTCCATTGGAGGCTGTGTGGTACAGTGGAAAGTATTGTATTTGGAATCAGAAGACTTGGATTTGAATTCTGGCTTCTGTTCTTTATTACCTGATTCTAGGTTTTCGGTTTCCTTAACCATAAAATGAGGGAATTGGATTAAACTCTAAGGTTCATTCCAGTTTTAAATCTAGGATCAAATAGATCAAAAATGGAAAAGCAGAGATTTGAACCAATATCCTCTGATTCCAAAGCTATGGTTTAAACAACTACTCCACATCTTCACCATGAGAATTTGCTACTTTCTTTCTGAACCCAAGTGTTTAAATGAGACCAGTGTTTAGAAGACATATATTTACAATTGCATTAAGTCCTTAGCATGTTCATAGTCTTGGGTAATTTGCTGAAGAATACTAGAAGGACCAGAATGGTGTTTGTCCACGTGAAGTCTCTTAGGGAAATTCCTAAGATACAGAATCATGAGGTAAAAGTTCTTGAAAACTGTATCTCCCTTCCCTTGGAAAAGTGTATAGTCTCTGGGATTTCGTCATGGTTGAGGATTCAGAGCCTTTTTGCCTGTAGGATATTAAATTTAATAGGACCAGGCAGCTTGCCATCCACCTGGGGTCTATCCAGCCTTCCAGTTTCTGAATGAAACTGAGAAGGTCAATACTTTTGGAAAATAGAAGAGAGTCTATTCCTGAATAGCCAGATTAAGCTGTCCTTAATGATGGAAAATAATCTCTATACGAGATGCAAACTAATCAACAAAAGGGACGAAAGTTTCAGCTATAAAGTTTCAAAATTGAACCAACAGATCTGGAATACGGTCAATCCCATTTCACGCTAAAACCAAGGAAAACACAGATGTGAATCCAGTGAAGGCAAAGATCTGTAATGGGAACTCAGGAGCAGAAGTGAAGAAACAGAAAAAAAATCCAGTAGAATTGGAAGAAAACAACCGAGTACAAGGGAACAAAGAGAAAAGAATTGTCTGACAAAACAAAGTTACCTCCTATGAGGTGAATAGTATAGAAAAAGAGGCTTAAGTTCAGCTAATGTAATATACCTACATTATGTTTAGGATTCTAGCCTACCAAAAGGAGAGAGAAGAGGAAAGAGCGTGGTTTTATCTTCTTCAATGATTATCAAATATGTACAGTTTTAGAAAGGTCAGAAAACTTTCTGAAGAAAAGTAAATATTTCTTTAGAAAAAAAGTTTAGAAAGCACATTTAGAAATGTTCAACTTTAGAAAGGCAGGACTAGAACTCAATTCTTCCTTGACTCCCAAGATAACCCTCTAATCACTAAAACATGCTGCTTCTTTGGTCTAAAATTCCCCCTTAAAAAGAATCTGTTCTTAGTACTTGAGGTTTTCCCAGAAGATGGAATTAGAATTATTTCCTCTCCTTCAGTTTATGTCTGATGCCCAGAAGCTTCTGGGATTCCTGGAGTTTTTTGGTTAAGCCATCCTATCCAGATAAGGCAGTAATAAGTTCCAGACATCAAAGCCACTACTAAGACCTGCCAGCTCCTCTGATTGGCCCCTGAACCAAACCTGTGTATGCATGCCCCCAATTCAGAGTCCTATTATTGACCAAATTTTCCTAACCTATTTTTGATAATCAAGGAAGGGTTAAAAAATGAAAAATTGTCAAGGTAGAGCTTTACATAAAGGCAGGGCAAGGAAGTTAGTTTAAGAATTGAAAGAAGACTATCCTAGAAGTGAGAAGTCTTGGAGTTCAACCTCTGAGGCTTACCAAATGTATGACCTTGGACAAGACAACATTCCTGGGCTTCACTTTCTTCATCTATAAAATGAAGGGGTTGGACTGGATGGCTTTTAAGGTTGCTTTAACTCTCGATCTATGGTCCTACCAGAATTCTCTTCAGCTGAAGATGCCAAAGCTCTCTATAAACTAAACTATACACATTATTGCTGGCATACTCATTTTATAAGAGAAGTAACTGGTGAGGGAGGGGGCAGAAGAAGGGATGGGGCTAAGTGACTTCATTAGAAATAAATAAATAACTCAGTTGCAGAGTAAGGAATAAAATACTTCAACACCCACTAGACAAAGCTTAGGCAAGAAGAGTTTTACTGTATAATACATTAAGAACTTAATTTGGAATGGGCTACCCCAGGGATATTTCTGTCAATTCCATTTACCTTGTCCTTTGTTTGGTGGGCTCAGAGAGCTTTTCTTTTTCCTTTATAGAAGAAAGATGGAGATTGAAAAATCCACCTGGCAAGTTGAATGTTCACATCTAATTGCTCTGGGAAGTTAAACCAGTTAGTTTACCTTTTGGGAAAGGTGAGCCATTCAGAGCCTTTGATCTATACTCAAACGACAGGAATGTTAAAATATGGGAAAGGTAGAAAATGAGAAACAGGCTATTATTTGGATTGGTATACTGTAAAACCACCTGAAGAATTCTTGAGAGTAGGAATTATTATCCTGAAGTACATGCATTTTTTAAAAAAGAATATTTTGTTAACTGCATTTTAATATAATTGGTTTCCTTTGTAATCCTTTATGCTTTGTATTAAAAAACATGATTCTAAGAAGAGGTTCTATATTTCACCAAAAAGGAAAAGGGGTCCAATACAAAAAAGGTTATGAACCCCCATATTAGAAAAATTTCAAATGAAGAGAAAACGGACCTGGCATAAAACATCAAGTACTGAAGCAGGAATCAGGAAGACCTGTCTTAGGCACTTAATCGCTGTGTGACCCTGGACAATTTAACTTTTTCAGGCCTCAGTTTCCTTATTTGTAAAATGAGAAGGTTAGACTTGATCTTTCAGGTCCTTTCAAGCTTTAAAGTTATGATTCTGTGAATTCTCTGATGATTAAATCTGATACTATGGCAGAGGGCACAAATGTTTCTTGAGAAATAGGTACTTTGACATAATTAGGATTATCCTTTTAGAACCAGAGTTTATTTAATGCTCTTGGGAAATGTGAACTGTGTTTTACTTTACTATATAGACCCCATTTTGAGAAAGGTTTAAAAAAAATTTTTATGTCTTGGGAACTCTGACAGCTATAACTACTTCTTGCATTAATGCTTTATGAGAATTTTGTGACCTTAGTTTTGGGTAATTTAAATTAATCTCTGTTGGATTTGTATGCTTTAAAATGAGTACTATGAAGAATAAAACTACTATTGTAACACAGGTAGTATGAGATAATAGTAGGAAAGGGGAAAATTGATTTTTTTCATTTCCAAAAGATTTTACCATATGACTTTGATTAAATAATATTTTCCTTCTTCATTTTGGTTGTCACCAATAATCTCAACATGTAGTTTTTCTGAAGAATCACAGAATATCAGAATGGAAAAGGACTTTGGAAATTATCTATTCTAGCTCAGTCTTCAACAGGATTCCCTTCTTCCACATTCCTAATGAGGCACCATTCAAACTCTGCTTGAAAATAGTTACTTTGGATGATGAGAAGAGCCTACAATCTCCTGAAGCAGACCATTATACTCATGGATAACTCTAATCTTATGGCCAATTTTTCCTTACATTAAATCTAAATCTGCCTCTCTGCAGATTCCACCTATGCACTGTTAGTTCTAGTTTCTGATGCCAATCCTTTTTTCCACTTGTCATCCCTTCAACTTCTTGACAACAACCATCATGAAGTCCCTAATTCCTAACATTAATCTATTCGCCTGCAAAATGGGAAAATACAAATTCATGAGAATATGTTATAAGGATCAATTGAAATAATATATGTAATATACCTTAAAGCACTGTGTAAATGTTAACTGTATTCATAATTGTTATTGTTACCATAAATGTCATCATCATCACTGAAGCCAAGAATAGAATGAACTTTTCTTATTGCCATATCTCAATGTGGGCTCATATTAAATTTACAATCCACTAAAAACCCAACTTTTTCCCCATTGTAACTGCCACTTATTCATATCTCTCTCCCTCCCACTGGTGATTAAACTTTGGATCTTTCAGTCATTTATGAATCCAGCCAATGGTACAATCACATAGAATAATCACTAATGGTTTGTTGTCATCCCAGAAGGGGTTTTTGAATTAAATATCCTAGGGATTTATTCTTGATTCAATGCTATTTAAGTTTTTCATTTATGATTTAGATCAGTGATTCCCAAAGAGGGTGCCACCGCCCCCTGGTGGGTGCTGCAGTGATCTAGGGAGGCGGTGATGGCCACAGGTACATTTATCTTTCCTATTAATTGCTATTAAAATTTAAAAAAAAAAATAATTTCCAGGGGTCTAAGTAATATTTTTTTCTGGAAAGGGGGTGGTAGGCCAAAAAAAGTTTGGGAACCTCTGATTTAGATAGAGGGATGAATGGCTTACTTCACAAGTTTGCATATGGCTAATTTCCTTGGGATAGAAAATACATTGGCTTGGAGGATAAGCATCCAAGAAGGTCTCAACAGGCTAGAATATTGGTCTGACTCTAATGAGATGAAATTTCAGGTTACATGTGCTATCTCATATTTGATTCAAAGAACTAATTTCATAATTATAAGGACATGGGGCATGATTTGATATTAATATTTATGAAAAAAAAATCTGAAGATTTCAATAGGTTATCAACTAGTTTGTCAATAGTATGGCAAGGCAGCTGAAATCAAGCAAATTGATATATCTTTAGGCTGCATTGAGAACCATAGGGACTAGGATAAGGAATGTAATAGTCCTACTATACTCTGTTCTTGTCAAATCACATCTGGACTATTTAGTATCTGGTAACATACTTGAGTGCAAAATCCCTCTGGGATAGTTTTCCTCAAACTGTACTTAATTTGGCAAGTTAGGTATCCAGAAGGTGGAAGACTAGAGGTAACCCTAAGGGTCATTAGCTTTTCCTGTCACTCATGAGCTCTTGTCTGGTACACTTCCTGGTGTATTGATTGTCAGCTAGATTTACTTAATTTTAGAAGGGCTTTTAGTAAGTGGTTATAGCATAGACGGTTAAAGAAAAAAATTCTCCAAACCTTATTCTACCCTTCCATACTCAAATTCTCTGGAGAGTATAAGTTCAAAGCTATATAGTATTTGTGGCCAAATTGTAAACACATAGTTCCTGGTTACTTGAAGACCCTTTTCTCCTCCTTGTAATATTCCCATGAAGTTTCCCTTACATATAACTAGACTCCAAGGATCAATGATAAAGCTATCCATCCTTTGTATATCAAGTTTGTCCTCAGAATACATCTCTACCCCCAAAACTATTGGCCACTGATTCTATCAGGACTCATTTGCTGACCCTGAAATGAATTTTAGATCTCATCATCTTTCAGAATTTAGAGTGATTTTCACCTGGCCTATAATTTGGAGGTTAAATATCTCATTTCTGAACTTCTCTTCTCTTGCTACATTCTGGTTATAGAGTAAAGTTTCTGCCTCCACAAGATTCTCCTGAGCCTGGAAGCTCCTAGAACTTAATTGATTTGCTGTTGGACTGATTGGACTCTTGAAATTCCTCTACTTTTTAAAGTTCTCAGAGTTCTGGTAGTTAGCTTCTTTGATTAGCCAATCACACCAGTCTTGTTCTGAACCAAAGAGATTCATTCCAAAACAACTCTAAGGAATGACCTCATACCTAGCAGTTTGGCTAATATGGCAGCAAAGGAAAATAATAAATGTTGGAGGGGATGTGGCAAAATTGGGACACTAATGCATTGCTGGTGGAGTTGTGATTTGATCCAACCATTCTGTACAACAATTTGGAACTATGCTCAAAGGGCTTTAAAAGACTACCTGCCCTTTGATTCAATCACACCACTGCTGAGTTTGTACCCCCAAAGAGATAAGAGGGAAAAATACGTGTACAAAATTATTTATAGCTGTGCTCTTTGTGGTGGCAAAAGATTGGAAAATGAAGGGATGGCCTTCAATTGGGGAATGGCTGAACAAATTGTGTTATTGGTTGGTGATGGAATACTATTGTGCTCAAAGGAATAATGAACTGGAGGAATTCCATGTGAACTGGAAAGATCTCCAGGAATTGATTCAGAGGGAAAGAAGCAGATTCAGGTGAACACTGTACACAGAGATGGATACACTGTGGCACAATCGAACATAATGGACTTCTCTACTAGCAGCAATGCAAGGATCCAGAGCAAGGCTGAGGGACTTAAGAGAAGGAATGCTATCCAGAGAAAGAACTGTGGGAGCAGAACACAGGAGAAAAACATCATGTTCTCATTGACTTCATTGAGATGGGGCTACAGAATTTTATCCCTTACATTGAAGAGGATATTGATAAGCGGGAGGGCATTCAAAATGGGCAGTCAGGATGAGGAAATATCTTAAGATCACCAACTATAAGTATTATCCTAAAAGAGAGATGTTTAGCTTGAAAAAAAGATAAAATGTAGGGGGGAGTTAGGGTCACAGCCTTCAAGTACTTAACTACTCTGTTCCTAAGGAGAAAAAAAAAAGACTTAGTCTGTTATTCTGTCTAAACAAGATGGAAACTGCCAGTCCTTGTGCTATGCTTGCATGGAATTTTGATAACCCGGAGTGACCTCCACACTAGATTAAGGCATCAGAGTAGGACTTTGTGGAGTGAAGTCATATTAGTAATAGGTAAATGGAAGATAATGTCAAAAATATTGATCCATGAAGCAATCAACACTCATCAAACATTAGAGCTAAATGTCAACTTGCCCAAATCTTCATTTTCCAGATAAAACAGAATTTAAATGTTAATGAGCAAACCTTTACTTCATTTTAAAGTAATTGATGTTCAGAGAGGCTGTGAATCCATTGCTTAGCCTTTAGTTACAAAGACCTGAGTTAAAATCTAGCCTCAGATACTTACTAGTTGTGTGACCATGAACAATTCACTTAGCATCTGTTTACCGGAGTTTCTTCCAACTGTAAAATAATAAGGATGGCAAATGAGGTAATCTTTATAAAGTGTTTAGAACATAATGGGTACTTAATAAATGCTTGCCCCCCATTCCCCACAAAGTAACTTGTTTAAGGAAACACAGCCAGTTAATGACAGAAGTGAGACTAGAACTCACATCTTTTCTGATTTTTGATCTAATGCACCTCTCATTACAACATGATATACTCTAGCTACAGTTGTTGAGTCAACACAATCAGGCAGATTTGTACCTTTCTCCCACATTTTGAGTGCTGTCACTTATAAACCTCCCATCTGGTATGCATAATGAGATCCTGAATGAATTTGTTAAATCTTGCTAAAATAAAGGCATCCGATATTATATCTTTGTCCTGCTTGAACTGGATGTTATCCTTATTTTTTTGGTTACTGATGTTAATAAGGCTAGCCTTTGTGACTTGTTTTCAATGAACTCAGGCGGGTTCCTTGAAATCACTGTGATTTCAGAGACCCAAACTAGAGTTTTGGGCTTAACCGTTGTTTGATTTTGTCTAAATTACTTTCATTTCTTTAAGCCTCAATTTCCCCAACACTAAGGTGAGCCTTTTAAAAGCCACCATGTATTTAATAAGCAATACAGTATGATTCAGTTCAATTAAACCAACATTTTTAGGCATTTATACTCTGCTAAGTGTAGAGTTATGAAAAAAATGAAAAGAAAAAAAATGTGTAGAGGGAGTTCCATAATGAAGGAATGGAGAGTGACTTTTCTAGGATTCTCCTGCTTTAAGCCCTTCAGCTAGCTTAGAGATAAGAAACAAAATTATGCTGTAAATTATCAATATCTCCAGTGTAATTGAGATATGTCATTTAATGAAGTACTGTCTCCTTATCTCATCTTGCATATTTTATATCTTTTTTTTCTTTCCTTGTACCCTATCATCCTAAAAGTAATAATGGATGTCCTTTTGAGTTGTAAGTGAACAATTTAATGCCCTTATTCCTCAGATGATGCATATCACTTGGTTTTAAATATCAAGGAACCCCAAGGTTACATGGTTACAATACAGCTTCTAAGTATTACTTATGATTAGTACCAAATCATATGCCCAAGAAAGGACAAACCTCTGCAAAACTTATCTGTTCTAGTCTCAGTCTTGGTTATCAAAGGAGTCAGTCAATAAGCATTTATTAAACATCTGTTTTGTTCCAGACATCTTACTAAGTGATGGGGATACAAAGAAAGGCAAAAGATAAACCCTGCCTTTGAAGAGCTCATAATCTAATTAAGGAGACAGTGTACAAACATTTATGTACAAACAAACTTCATATTGAATAAATAGGAAATAATCAATAGAAGGGAGGCAACAGGATTTAGAAAAATTGGGAAAGACTTCCTGTAGAAGGAGGAACTCCAATTGGTACTTGAAGAAAGCCAGTAAGCAGAAGTGAGGAGGGGGAACATTACTTACATGGGTCACATACAGAGAAAATGTCCAGAACCAAGAGAAGGAAGATGTTGTTTGAGAAACAGCAAAGAGGTGAGTGTCATTGTATAGCATAGAGGAATGGGTGTATGATATGATTTGTAAGAAGACTGGAAAGGTGGAGGGAGGGATACATTATGAATGGTGTTGAATGCCAAAGAGAGAGTTTAATTTGGTGTTATGGAGCCATCAGAGTTATCTAAGTAAGGAATAACACATTAGGTTCTGTGCTTTAATAAAATCACTTTAGTGTATAGAGGATGAATTAAAGTGGGAAGAGACTTGTGGCAGGCAGCCCCACCATCAGGCTATTGCAGTAATCAAGGTATGAGGAGATGAGGTCCTGCTCTAGTGTGGTGGCAGTGTCAGAGGAGAGAAGGTAGCTTCAGATATATTTTCCCTTTCTGGTAGGAAACGAAGTTCTCTTATCCCTTTGATGCAGTGTCTGATTAGAACCTTCCTTTTAGTTTAGTTGAATTATCATCTTTGGCTAACATTTCTGCTCATTGTGTTGTCTCACAGAATTTATCCTTAAAGGATCCTCCATGGGAGAGAACACTGCCCCATTTATTTAGTAGCTAACAAAGCACTCCAATTTCTCCTAATTTCACTTCTGTTTTGCTCAGAAAACCAGGAGGGATTATTCAGATAATCGAGGTTACTGGCAATTTCTGCTTTTCAGCAACGTCACCTAAGAATTTGGAGGAGGGAGGAGAAGGAAATGAGAAGAAGGAAAGAAAAGGAGGGATCTATGCTTCTTTGGGTCATTAAATGCTAATTCCCTCAGGGAATATCATTGGAGTAAAGAAGAAAGAGGTAGAGACACCAGAACTGTTCAGATTTGTGTTCATGTTTCTGTCATCCCCTTGCTAGACTGTAAATGTTAGTGGGGCAGAGAGTGTATCTGATCTATACTTTACCTCTTCCCCCAGAGTCCAGTATGGTGTTTTAAACCCACTGGGCACGTGATAAACATTTGCCCTTGTTAATTTGCAGTATAGACATCCATTTACAAACATCTAACTTGAGTTTGAATCCTACCTGAGACAGTTAACTAGCAGTATGGCTCTGAGAAACCTCAGTTTACCTCAGTTTCTTCATCTGTACAATATATTGAATAATACCACCTATCTCCCAGGGTTGTTGTGAGAATATAAATAATATTCATAAAATTTTTTGCAAACCTTGGAACTCTAGATAAATGCTAGGTGTTATTATTGTTATTATAATATATACCATTCTTTTTATCCAATCATCTTACCTCTTCATAAAAAATTTCATTTATTATATGTGACCTATAAGATATCATATTAAGGTATAAGGAACACATATTATAATATTATAGATTACATATTATATTGCCATATGCTATAGATCATGTATTATATTGCAATATATTATAGATCATATTTTATATTATAATATATTATAGATCATATATAACATAATGAAAGATTTTTTGAGGAAGTAAAATGATTGGGCAAAATATAATACTTTCTTTTTTTCATCACAGCAACTCAAGAAAGTTATGTGAAGATAGGATTAACTTTAGCTAAAAATAGAAAAGGGGAGAGTTAATCCTGTCTTCACAGTTATGAGAGTAATCTATGCAGATGGATAGGTAACACAAATTACTAAATTGTGGATTGATGATGTATCATCCATATAGGGTTGGAAGGCATTTCTAGTCCAACTTCCTCATTTTAAAGATGATGAAAGGACCAGGAAAAGACCAGGAAAGGTCGAAGGGCCAGGAAAGAGAATAATAATAATGATGATGATATTGGTAAGCAACCCTACATATACTGCTGCCACCAATGCTTTCCTATCATTTTACTCATACAAAGACTGATATCACACAAGGGAAGAGATCTAGTAACTCCTCCTGGAATGTTGGAAAATTAATTACACCAAAGGGCCAAAGATCTTCCTATTCCCTCCTAGTTTGGTACTTTTGACTGAAGATCAATGAAATAAGAGACAAAGCTAGAAAAAAGTTTTAAGTTTAATTAGTTTAATTAATCAGCTGATAAGAAGTTGCCAGGTAGGTAGCAATACAGGAAAACAAAAGGAGACAACACTTATATAGGGTATTGCCCACCTTTAGGGTGACATTACAAGAAGAGCCAACAAGTAAGGCTGTTTAGCCACTTTCCTTATTCGGGAGGTTGTATAATAGGGATGGAATATCAGGTGATTTGGGAAAAGAAAGTATTAACCTTGGGGTTTCTGGAGTTCCCAAAGACCTGCTTTGTTTCTGTGGGATGCTTTCTTTGTAGTTAATTTTATCAGAGATCCCCAAAGAAAATCTCTTAAGATAATAGAAGGTTTCTTCAAGACAGAAACAAGCAAGGCTCATCTTGTCCTTGTCAACCTGTCAAAGACTGAAGAAGAGTCTGTCTCTATTTACACAACCCTATAACTCTTTTTTTTCTCTCTAAGGTTTTCTGGGGAGAAGATATTTCTGTCATTCTCACAATCTACCTTTTCCCTAGGCACTCATGACTATGATCTTTCCCTTGGTTCCTGCTTACTAGATCCTCTAAGCCACCTCCTCACTAAATGACTGCTGCCAGTTTCTCCTTCCCTCCTAGCTTTGCCAAAACTTTTGTCTTCCCTTTCTCCCTCCTCCATTTTTCCTCTCTTTTCACTGAGAGACCTGTCTACACACACTAATGTCTGCTTGGCCTCTTACCCTTTTGCCTTTTCCTAGAAAAGATGTTACAGAGAATGGTTCCTTAGTACAATTAATTTAATTATAATGCTTTTCACACACAGTCAGATCTAAAGGATTGGAAAAATGTTAATTGCTCATGGATAGGCTGAGCTAATATAAAAAAATGACAATTCTACCTAAACTAATTTATTTATTCAGTGCCATACCAAAGTGTAAAAAATTATTTTATAAAACAAGAAAAATAACAAAATATATCTGGAAGAACAAAAGGTCAAGAATATCAAAGAAATTAATGAAAAATAAAAAACAATGTGAAGGAAGATAGCAGAGTAGTACCAGATCTCAAACTGTATTATAAAGCAGTAATTAACAAAACAATCTGGTACTGGCTAAGAAACAGAATGGCAGATCAATGGAATAGATTAGATATATACAATCTATGGGGTAAATGACCTTAGCATTCTAGTGTTTGATCAACCCAAAGATCCCAGCTTTGGGGATAAGATCTCATTATTTGATGAAAACTACTGGAAAAAGTGGAGAACAATATGGCAGGAACTAGGTTTAAACCAATATCTCACACCCTTTAACCAACTCAAAATAGGTATATGATTTAGACATAAGGGATGAAACCATAAGTAAATTAGGGAAACATAGAACAGTTTTCTTGTCAGATCTATGGAGGAGGAAAGAATTTATGATCAAACAAGAGACAGAGAACATTATAAAATATAAATGAATAATTTTGATCATATTAAATTTAGAAGTTTTATATGAACAAAACTAATATATCCAAGATTAAAAGGGAAACAACAAACTGGTGGGAAAAATTTACAGAAAATTTCTCTGATAAAGATCTCGTTTCTCAAATATGTAGAGACTAAGCCAAATTTATTAGAATATAAGTCATTCCCCAGTTAACAAATGGTGACAAATGATCAAAGGATATGAACAAGCAGTTTTCAGATGATGAAATCAAAGCTATCAATAATCATATATAAAATGTTCTAAAACACTCAATCAGAGAAATACAAATTAAAACAACTCTGAAGTACTATCTCACACCTATCAGATTGGTCAATATGACAGTAAAGGAAAGTGATAAATGTATGTTGGAGGGAATGTGGCAAAATTAGGACACTAATGTTTTGTCAGTGGAATTGTGAACTGATCCAACCATTCTGGAGGGCAATTTGGAACTACATCCAAAGTACTATAAAACTGCATATCTTTTGATCTTGTAATACCACTATTAGGTGTGTATACCAGAGATTAAGAAAAAGGGGAAAGGACCCACCTGTACAGCTCTTTTTGTTGTAGCAAAGAATTGGAAATTGAGAAGTCCATCAATTGGGAAATGGCTGAACAAATTGTGGTATATGATGTGATGGAATACTATTGTGATATAAGAAATAATGAGCAGAAAAAGTTGGAAAGACTGACACAAATGGATGCAGAGAGAAATAATCAGAACTAAGAAAACATTGTACACAGAAATAGCAATATTGTACAATCATCAGCTGTGAAAGACTTAGCTTTTCTCAACAATAATATGATGATCTGGGACAATTCTGAAGGACTTATGACAGTGAATGTTATCTACCTCTAGAGAAAGTCTGTTGGAGTCAGAATGCATATCAAAGCATCCAAATTTTCATGTTATTTGTGTTGTTATTTTGGAGTTCTGATTTTATATGAATATTCTCTTATAACAGTGGCCAATATGAAAGTATGTTTTGCATGATAAACCAGATAAACCAAATCAAATTGCTTTACCATCTCTGGGAGGGTGGATTGACTGGAAGGAGAGAGGCCATGTGATCTTATAATTCCAAAAAACATGTATTGAAAATTGTCATTACCTATCATTAGGAAAACAAAATATCTTTGATTTTATTTAATTCTATAGTCCTTTGGTTCAGCAACATCCTGAGTCTTATAAAATCTAGGGTTTTTGTTTGAGACCCCTTTGAATCATTTTGTTTTCCCCAAATAACAGTATTTACTTAAAATATATTTTTTAAATTTTAAATTTTTTTATAGATTCCATTTTGGTACAATTTTCAATAATCATTTTCTGACATTTTGCTATCTATATTATCTTCCTCTTTTCCCTTCTCCAATTTGGCAGGTAATATTATATATATATTTTTTATTATAATGTGTTATAATTCTATTATATTTATAGTTCTATTATGAATATAATATAAATATGTAATTATAATTATAATATTATATAAGTTGTTCATGTGTTCTCATACAATACATATTTCCATGTTCCAAAAGAAGACACATTACAGAAAAATTCACTTAACACTGAAGAAAAATTCATGTAGTAAATAAAGTGAAGAATGGAATGCTTCAAACTATTCAGAGTCTGTCACTTCCTTCTATAGCATTGGATAGCCTTTTTCTTCATGAGTTGGAGTTGTCTTGGATCTTTGTGTTGCTGATAATAAATGTTCATTTACACTTGATCATTGTACTTCAACTACTTTTTATAATATTATTTCTATGGAAAAAATTTGACATCTCCTANTTTCTAAGATGAGTAAAACAGTTGTTGACCCCATATTGTCAGGAGATGCTGTACTATTTCAGGAGGGAAGAGATAATAGAGAATGCATTTACCAGAGCAAGAGTCAGAGAACATGTACATTTTGGTTTATAATGACTGAAATTTCTACTTCAGATTTTCCCCAAGCAAAAGAGGTCAGTTTTGCCTGCTGGTCAGACTTGGATTTAGATTATTCTCTTGTTCAGTTTTATACAGAAATGGCATCTTTGTTCAGTCCCCTGCTGGAATTGGTTTGTAATATTGGCTTGTTTACTAGTTATTACATTCCACAAAAGTTGTGCCTTCAATTTTATGAGGAAATAAGATGTTGGGGCAACATATAATGATGTTCTTGGTTACAAAAACTCATAAAACGTATGATAGCAATCTGTGTAGGTAAATGGATATTCAAATGACAAAACTGTGGATTGAAGGGTCATAGATAGAAGGGACCTCAGAGGGCATTTAGTCCAGCCTTATTTTACAGATGAGAAAACTGAGGACCAGAGAATTTAAGGGACTTTTCCAAAGTTAGGTAAAAATAGAATTTGAACCCAGGACCACTAATTCTAAAGCCAATCCTTTTTCTGTTGTATCCCCAATCCTCCTTGTCTCTTAAGCTTATTAACTATATGAATATGGATATCTCATGTAATCACATAATATCTCTGAGCCTCAGTTTACTCATATATAAAATGGGAATATTTGGAGCAATTACTTCACAGGATTTTCTAGACGCTTGAATGAAATAATGTATGGAAAACAGTTTACAAATCATAAAATACTATGTAAGTACCGGCATTTATTAAACTGGCTAAAGATTTCATTGACTTTTTAGGTTACCTTTTATAGCTTTGACCACTAAAACTTTCAGATCTTCTTTCTGGTTTTGGTTAAGGGCCGAGGGATATGGAGATTCTGTGTTCAGTTTTCTTTAATGACCTATAGTACTCCCCTAAAAAGAAGGTTGTAGATACAGCCAGGTGATAGCAAAGGAAGGTGAGCACTTGAAAAATCTTGCCTTGATTAGAGGTGGCACTGTATACTGAAGAATAAATCCAGAATTTGAGTCAGTTGACATTTATTAAGTACCTACTATGAGCTAGGAATGTGGCTAAGCACTGGGGATACAAAAAAAGATAAGCAATCATCCTCCCTCTTAGGGAACTCAGTCTAATGGTGGAGACAATTGGCCACCAATTATGTTCAAATAAGATAAATACAGGTTAAATTGCAGGTCGTCTCAGAGGAAAGTCATTGAAACTAAAGAGGACTGGGAAAGGCTTCTAGTAGAAAGTGGAATTTTTGTTAAACCTTGAAGGAAGCCAAGGGAAGCTAGGAGCTGGAGATGAGGAAGGATAGAGACCCAGGCATGGGGGACCACCACTGAAAACACTTGGATTTGGAATATAAGAGTAACAAGGAGGCAAGTGACAGCCAAGTACATGGAAAGGAGTAAAGTATAAGACTGGCAAAATAGGAATGGTATGAAGTTCTTTAAAAACCCAAGTGAGGATTTTTATATTTGATCATAGTAATAATGGGGAGCTGCAGGAAAAAAATGGAATGACGTATACAGACCTGAATATTAGGAGCTGAGAATGGATCAGAGTGAAGAGAGACTTGGGATAAGAAAACTAACCAGTAGATTATTACAGTAGTTTAGGAATGTGGGGAAGAAGCCCTGCACCAAGGTAGTTGCACTATCAGAGGAGAAATGGGGGTGTATGAGGCAGTTTTATGAGAAAGACCCAGTTTTAAATCCCACCTTTATTGTTTACTAGTAGCCTGACCTTCAGTAAATTGCTTTATCTCTCTAGACCTCAGTTTTCTCATCTATAAAATGATGGCATAGTACTAGAAGATCGCTGATTCCTTCTACCTTTGCATCTATGATCCTGTGGAGGCTAGAGAAGTATCCTCAGAATGATATATGTGCCTCTTCCAGATCAAGATCCAGTTTATACCAAGATCCAGTAGGGACTCTTAATTTACTTTCTTGTCTATTTAGCAGGAAGCAAGTTCTTGGCCCCAGAAAGCCTAGACACTAGAAATGGATTTGCTATTGATGATCTGACAGAAGTATGACATGAGCAAAGGTCCAGTTGAAGGAACATCCTGGTGATTAGACTTTATAACCTGCAAAGGATTATTTGAACTCCTGTAGAAAACAATATGGCATAAAAGAGAAATAATAAATGTTGGAGGAGATGCAAGAAAATCGGGACACTAATTTACTATTGATGTTGTGATCTGATCCATCTGTTCTGGAGAACAATTTGGAACTATGCTCAAAGAAGTCTAAAACTGTGCATACCTTTTGATCCAGCAATACTGTTATTAAGTTTGCAACCCCAATTTTTTTAAAAGGGAAAAGGAGGGATAAAGGGAAGATCAGAAGAAGAAGAGGAAAAAATTGGAACTCAAAACTTTAAAAAGTCTTAAAAATTGTTCTAACAGGTAATGGGGAAATAAAATATTATTTTTAAAAAGTTCTTTAAAAAAGGAATCTGGTTAGTGAGGTAGAACAGTGGATAGGTCATTAGTTTTGGAATCAGAAAGACTTATCTTCCTGAATTCAAATGAACACTCAGATACTGACTATGTATCCCTGGGCAAGTCACTTAACCCTGTTTGCCCCCATTTTGTCAACTTTAAAATACATTGGAGAGAGAAATGGCAAAGCACTCTAGTATTTTTGCAAAAAAAAAAACCCAAATAGTGTTAAAGGATTGAACATGATTGAAACAACTTCACAACAAAAAAAGTAATATAGCCATTCTGGTTTAAATGTTGCCAGAAAAATAGCAGTGCCACCAAAAGAGTGTCCTTGTTAGAATCTTAACTCTTCCAACACAAAAGTCTCCTAGGCAAGTAATCTCTCAGAGAGACCCTTAGCCTTGGTTTCTGTGGTCATACCCTAATCCCATTCATCCAACTATTTCTTAGAACCAAGAGATATTTTTGCCTTTGTCTCTTCCTCCTGTGCACATGGAAATCTCATTCTCTTCCATTTTCATAAATCTTAGGCTGAAGTTTGTCACCTTCCTATATTTTTAATATCAAATTATTCCATCTTCTCACAGAGCTTCACTTTTCTCAATACAGCCCCCAGAATTAGAACTGGGCTGGTGAGCGCATATCAGAATCCAACAATTAGTGCTGAGAAAAATCTCTTGTAATGAAAGCATTTGAACCCTTTCATAAGCCACAAAAATGTCAGTGATGTTAGTCAGTGAACAAGTACTTATTAAATGTGCCTAGTGTATCACACAATGTAATATGTTTGTCTACCAGAAAAGTCTGAATCTTCTAGTGGTCACAACTTCTCTCTCATGCTTTGCATTTCCTGTGTCCTTTTTGCAATGGTGCAAGGCTACTTAATGTGTAACTGACTATATAATTGGTTTCCTCTGTAATCCTATGTATATTATTGTATATATTTGAAAATATGATTCTAAAAAGGATTTCTAAATCTGAAATTGACAAAGGGGTCTGTCTAAAGAAACAAATAAAAAAGTTAAGAGCCTTTAACTTAGAATTAGTTCTCAAACTAATTGAACTACAGTTATGTTAACTGGTATTAGCTAAAGGGACAATACTGTTCCATCATATCTTCACTGAAGACCTTGAAGTTCATTACTGTTCACACAATGTGTAATAATAATATTGCTTCTGAATTTGGAGCACCCTATAACCTCCCATGCTGGAACCTTGCCAAAAAAAAAAAAAAAAGGAGGAAGAATTCGAGGATGTCATTAGTCTGACAAAAGTGGAAGTTTGGAAGTAGAGACAGCATACAGATCTGGATCCCACTGTACTGTGCAGCACAAGGACCCTCCATGCCTGTGGCTTTTCAGGATTTATGTTCATGTTCCCAGTAACCATGGTGATTTTGCATAGAAAGGGGACTGAATCTTTTTCAAACAAATTTATAAAGTCATATCTCTCTTGTGCTGTATTTTTGCAATTTTTTGAACCATCTGTAGGATTTTTAAAAACTCTCCTTTTAAATTTCATTACATCTATTGCCTTTTGATTTTATATGTTCCTTCAAGATCTGTCTGTATCCAGATTCTGTCATCTAGCATGACATGTTGCTCTCTGACTCTTGTCTTCTTCAAATTATAATAAACATGCTGTATATAAATATGTTTATACTCATCTTTGATAAAATGTTGAATAGAACTGGGCATAAGAAAAGAATCTTTGAGTATACTATTAATGTTATCCCTCTAGGCTTACACAGATCAATTAAGTTTTTTTGAGTCTAGCTCATTAGCTAGTTCCAAAATCCTTAGTTTATGCCTACATCATACATACACCCTGCCCACATTTATCTCTCTGTTCTGAAAGGATTGCAATGGAGACATTGTCAAAAAGTCCTGTGGAAATTTAGGGTATAACATATTCTTTGACATTTTCCTGATCTACCAGTCTAATAACATTATTAATAAAAAGGCTACAAGGTTAGTCTGGCATGACTTATTCTTGATGAACCCATGCTGGCTCATAATGATTCTCTAATAGTCTATAAATGCAGTGTGGAAAATTTCTGCTTGATCTAATATATGAAATTTATCATATAATATGTAAAATTTCTGCATTATAATCTGTAAATGCATTATGTAAAATTTCTGTCTTACTAAATCTGTCTAGGACATGTTTCTAATAATATTATCTATTTTGTGAATTGTCAATATGAATTTCAAAAGAATTAGTATTTCCTACTTTTCTCATGAATTATTTCTAAGTATCTATAAATCCAGGCTTTTTGGTAAATCCTTCATTAACCCTTGGTACATCTCTATTTCAAATCTATATGTTCTTACTCTTATTTTTTGTTTGAATTATCATATTCTGATGGTGGGATTTTGAGATTTCCTATCATTATTAATTTTCTCTGTACATTCTGCAAACCTATACTTTTTTCCTAATGAATTTCTTACATGACTGGATGTCTTTAAATTTATAGTTTTACTTTTTAGTATTCATTATTCTTTTAGCATGCTATCATTTCCATGTTTTTCTCTTATGATTTTATTCAAGTTTGTCAGTTATTATCAATCTAATACCAGTTATCATAAGCTAGCTGAACAAGACATTTTTTAAGCTTCCCTTTGGATTGAAATGTTCATCTTTTAGTTAGATTTGTTTACTATAGACAACATATTGTTGCATTCTCTTTTTTTAAAAATCCACTTTGTGGAGGCAGAGATGGTATAAAGACTCATATGATCTCTACAAAATTATCCTACAAAAACTATGATGTAACACATCAATGAATTCTTGAGCAGCATAACCCACAAAAAAGATGAGGTGAAGTAATTTTTTTAGCCTAAAACAACATAGAAGGCCAGCATAAGGGAACTTGTACATCAGGATAGATGGAGATGAAGCACAGAGCATCAGTGAGCACCACCAAGGCAATAAGCCTTCAGGGCAGCTAAAGCAGTAATAAAGGCTTCTGGAGGTCTCAGACACAGAATTGGAATGGGGTAGGGTGGGGGATCAAATAACTGATCAGAAAGATAATCAAAGTCAAATGAATGAATGAAAAAATAGAACAAAATGTAAAATATCTCATTGAAAAAGCAGAATTATTGTATTATCTGAAAGCCATGATCAAAAAACAGCCTAAGATATTATCTTTCAAGAAATTATGAAGAATATTCTAGAACTAGAGTATGAAACAGTATCGGAAAGAATTCACCAATCACCTTCTGAGAGAGATTCCAAAAGGATACTTTCCAGGAATATAATAGCCAAATTCCAGAACTCTCAAGCCAAGGAGAAAATATTGCAAACAGCCAAAAAGAAACATATCAAATATCATGGCTCCACACAAAATTTAGAAACTTCTACATTAAAGGACTGGAGAGTTTGGAATATGATATTCCAGAGGACAAAGGAGCTAGGACTTCAATCGAGAATCACTACCCCACCAAAACTGAGCTTAATCCTTCAGAGGAAAAAATGAGTATTCAATGAAATAATGGACTTTCAAACATTCCAAATGAAGAGACAAGAGCTTAAAGGAATATTTGACTCTCAATACAAGACTCAAGAGAAGCATAAAAAGGTGAACAGAAAAGAGAAATAGAAAAAAAAAACATTCTAGAAGGTTAAATTGTGTATATCCCTACATGTGGAGATGATTCTTGTGACTCCCAAGAACATTGTTATTATTAGGATAGTTAGAAGGATTATACATAGAGGACAATATGAGTAGAATATAATGGGATGTTATAAAAAAATAAAATAAAATTAGGGCATGAGAAAGAGAAATGCATTGGGAAGAGGAGGAAGGGGAAAATAGAATGGGGCAAATTAACTCACATAAAGGAGTCATGAAAGATTTGACAGTGGAGAGGGTTGGGGGAGGCGAGGAGTGGTATATGTGAACCTTATTTTTATTAGAATTGGCTCAACTAGGGAAGAACATACACAATCATTTGGGTATAGAAATATTTCTTACTCTATAGCAGTGGTTCCCAAACTTTTTTGGCCTACCGTCCCCTTTCCAGAAAAAAATATTACTTAGCCCCCTGGAAATTAATTTTTTTTAATTTTAATAGCAATTAATAGGAAAGATAAATACACCTGTGTCCATCACCACCTCCCTGGATTGCTGCAGCTCCCACCAGGGGACAGTAATGCCCACTTTGGGATTCACTGCTCTACAGAATAATATGAGAGAAAGGGGATAAAAGAATGGAAAGTGGACCTGATAAAAAAGCGGGAGAATTGTGGGAGGTGATGGTCAGAAACTAAACTAGGAAAAACTGCATCGAAAGTAATAAACAGTAATCATAATGGTGCAAAAGATTTTTTATAAGTACCCTCTAATAAAGAACTAATTTCTCAAATACATAAAGAAGTGAATTGAATATATATAAATATAAGTTATCTTCCAATTGATAAGTTGTCAAAGAATATGAACAGTCAGTTATCAAAGTAATTAAATTTCTCTATAGTTAAGTGAAAAATGCTCTAAATCAGTATTAATTAGAGAAATGCAAATTAAAACACCTGAGATACAACCCTCCATGTGTCAGATTGGCTATTATGACAGAAAAGGAAAATGATAAAACTTGGAAGGGATGTGGCAAAATTGAGATACTAGTGCAATTTGGGGAGTTGTCAAATGATTCATTCATTCTGAAGAGCAATTAGGACCTATGCCCAAAGGGCTATAAAACAATATATACCCTTTGACACAGCAAAATTATTAGATTTGTATCCCAAAGAGAAAAAAAGGAGCAGGACCTATATATACAAAAATATTTAAAACAGCTCTTTTTGGGGGGACAAAGAATTGGAAAGTGAGGGGATCCTCATTAATTGGAGTATGACTGAGTTAAGTTATAGTATATGATTGTAATGGAATACTATTATGCTGTAAGAAAAGACAAGTAAGAGGAGCGCAGAAAAACCTGGAAAAACTTACATGAACTGAAGCTGAGTGAAATAAGTAGAACCAATAATGAACAAATGTGATTAATAGCTATTCTCAACAATACAATGATCCAAAACTATCCCAAAGATTCATGATTTAAAAAAAGATGCCAACTGCTTCCAGAGAAAAAGAACTGATAGTCTGAATCCAGACCAGACCAAACATTTTTCATTTTCTTTCTTAATTTTTAAAAATTTAAGTTTTGTTCCACAAAAGGATTGATCAGAGAAAATGTTTTACATAGTTGCACACATAAAATCTATATGAGATAGCTTCCTACCTCAATGGGGGTGGATGGTGAGAGGATTAGAGAGTGAATGAATTTAAGACTCAATATTCTTTGAAAAATATTAGAAACTGGTTTTACAGGTAATTGAGGGGAAATAAAATAAATTTTTTCAGATTTAAATTTAAACAAATTTAAAAAAAAACTACTTTTAACTTTTCCTCATGTTGGTATAATTCCCTTTTTAAACTTAACTTTCTTAAATTTGATTTACCTTGTACCTTTATATGCTTTACTATTTGACTTGTTAAAAGAAAATATACTTTATCTTACTACTTGTAAAACAAAATTAAAGAGAACAAAATTTAACACAACCTCAGTACTTTATGCTATCAAATCTGTAAGTTTCACTAATTCTTGCCTTTGTTCCTTATAACATCCTCACACATTGTCCAGGAGAAGAATTTTGATTTGGAATTGCCAGAAAACTGTCCCTCCTTTCCCCATTTGATTGTCTTGATACTTATTTTTTTTCCTTTGTTTACATGGAATGTCCTTTGAATTATACACTTGTATTTATTTATTTCATTTTGCCTTTATATTTGTCTCTTAAAATCCATCTGTAACATTTTATGATCCAACATACCATTTTTTATTTTTAACCTTATTTTGGAAAATTATGAATAATTATTTCAACTGTGTTCATTACCTGAGTATCAATTATTCCAGCTTAAGAGTTCTTTTCATTGTTGTTGTTATCATAGACAGACCCCTTGGGCAAATTAAGGAAGTTCAGAGGTTCCTTTCAGGATTTTAATTTCAAATTGTACAATAAAATACATAGGATTAGAGAGGAAACCAATGACATTGAAACAGTTATCAATAATACATATATATACATATATATTTATCTAAAATGAACCACTGCTCTACATACTTAGAATTGAGGGTTATATTTCTTCCCTCTGAAACTGTAAATTCCCTCCCCTACCATTTGCAACCGTGTTTGAACTCCTTTTAGTTTTCAAATATCCACTGTTTTTCTTTCAAACATAATGCTTAAAATTTGCTCTAAAACGAATTCTGGAAATAAAGTATTTGTTTTAAATGTATACATAGAGACAAACACTATGTAAACACAAGTATATATAGATAGATATATACACATGTAGATCTATCTGTCTATGTACACATGAATAAAAAGAAGCATTCAACTAATTCAGTCTTGTCTGGCTTTTGTGGAAAAATTGGAGAAATTTTTATTGATGGTTTTTGAAATGCAATATCTTTGACAATTGAAAGATTTTTTTTTCTCACCGTAAATTAGTAATTTGATGTCAAAATGCCTGGGTGACTTGAATTTTAGACTTCCCTTTGTTGGAATTCTGTGAATTCATTCCATTTGCAAAGCTTCATTTGTTTCTGAAAGTTCTCAGAAAATTTCTTGAATTATTTTCTCAGTATGTTGTGGAAATAGCTATGAGTCCCTGGAGGCTAAGTCAGTGGAATTTAAGCTCAGACAGATCTAATCAAAAGTATGGAACAATTGAGGAACTTTGTGTTGTCAAAAGATGAGGGAAGCTACCCTTGGGGAGACCAATCAGACAGCCGGCCATAGGGTGATGAATTATTTTTTGTTCATAATAACTTATAAGCCCATATGCTAAGAGGAAGATTTTAAGCTACTTGAGGGTTAAGACTTTCTCTTGCTTCTTTTTGTGTTCCCAGCACTTCACATGGTACCTGGCACATAGTAGGTTTTATTGATTCAAGTCTATGAAGGTAGAACACAAGCAGTAGATAGTTCTATCAGATTAAAAAGGTTTCATAGACATCCCATCTATGCTTGCTTTTAAGGACCAGCCTACTAAGATCAAAGAGGCTCATAAGGAGAGCAGTGACCATGATGTGATTGTATTTTTCCTATAGCTAACTATAAAACCATTTTCTGACATATGCTCCACAAGCAACAAAAAAAAAAAGGAAAAAAGGGGCATGTGACTGCAACATGTGTATTATTATTTATTCATGAAGAATATGATGTGTTTCTGATATATTATAAATATTATTAAACATATAGGCATTAAAACATGAAAATAAAATAAAATAGTATTCACTAGAAGTACTCCTGTTCATTTTTCTATTTTGAAAAATGTGATTAAATATGTTTAATTATTTTTAAATCTAAAGAGATCTTCTGGGAGATAGAAATAATAATTATTTATTAGTAATTAATAATTCCATTAATTTAACCAAAGCTGCTAGAGGAGTCATTTTAATGATTTTTTTGAAGAATACATAAAAGAATAATCTAATAATCAGTCACAGCAGTCAGTGAACATAATAGCTTTCCAGGAGGTATCATGGTTCTTTGTAACTGTTCAGCACATACAATACAGAAAAACTAAAAGCAAGAGTAAATGATTCCTGATTACAGCTCAGCAGAAATCAATAAGAATCCATTCCTTTCTCTTTATGTGGTTCTACTTAAGGGATGCCATCATAACTTAATTTCCTATCTAAGTTTAAATATTTTAGTCGTGTTTTTGCATGTGTTAGGGATAAAAAGAGCAGTTCACCTGAACCTTAGAATGCAGGAACAATGATGAGAGGTGAGGGGTGAAAGCAGTGAGCTGACCTGTTTGGATTTGCACTTTAGGAAAATCATTCTGGCAGGGATGTGGAGGATGGATTTAAGTAGGGAGGTACTTGAGACAGGGAAACCAATTAGGAGGCCATCAAAACTGTCCAGGCAGACCTGAAATAGGGTTGTGGCTATGTGTGAGTGGTGGAGGGGACAGATGTGAGAATGTGGTGAAGATGGAAATAACAAGATTTGGGAACTGATTAGCTATGTAGTCTGAGTGAAAGTAAGGAGGGCAAGATGACACTAAATTTTTGCACCTGGATGCCTGCAAGGAAGGTGATGTCCTTAGCAGAAACAGGAAACTTTGGAAGAAGGGGAGGGAAAGAGAAAGCAATTAGGTCTTTGGTGCATATTGTCAACCCTCCAAGCCTGCCAGTCTTGTATAATTCACTCTGTCCCACCAAAAATGAAAATTGAAAAGAACTCACAAAATTCAGATTTTTATCTGAAAGGGGGTTGGGATTTGTTTAGTGATTTTGTTTTTGTTGTTGTTTGTTTGCTTTCAGAACAATCATCTCTAGCATCTTCTCCACATATCCTTCTCCAAGGAAGACTTCAATTCCTGCCAGGAAGGGAAGCAAGAAGTTGAAGCCAGAAGTTGTTAGTCTAGGAGATGGAGTTTTCATGTTCAAACTAGCTTTGGGTGGCAGTTTCATTATCAGGGAGGAAGCAAAACTTTCTATCTGAAGCTTGACTCCTTTCCCGTCAAATATCAGTCCCATGATGAATACACAGAGCAGGAAATCCTTTTATCCAAATCTATAGCAAAATAGAAGTTAGGGAGAGTATACATAGGAGAATAAAATATATATATATATATATATATACATATATATATATATATATCAGACTATACAGAGTGAAGGAACTCTTCCCACTGAGATCAAAGTAACTTAATACAACCAAAAGACAGTCTTAGATCTCACCCAAATGGAAGTTACTGAAAGTTTCTTGTGTAGCAAGCTGGGGAGAGGGACATAATGGAGACCACTAGCTCCTCTCTTTCCAATGTTTATTAATTAGTTTTATTAATTTTTATTAATTTATTTTTTATTAATTAGTTTCTTTCCAATATTTATTAATTAGCAACATATTGTTAGTGTCTTCCATCTCCTCTCTTGATGCTTAGAAGCCCCCCAAAATTCAGTGATTCAAAAAAAAGCTCTAGGAGCCTGGAACTCTGGCACTCTTGCTAACACTATCTCACTTTCATACAAACATGTGGCACTGAAATCCAACAATAAGGAAAGAGTCCCATGCCAATCATAGGGAGGATGGGATATTACTTATCTTCTCACACTCTGGTTGATGACCCTCCTTTGGGTGATGCCATTCCTCCCTCAATTGACTAACTTTTTCATTTTAGAGTCCAATGCTTTAAAACATTAAAGTAAGAGTTTCTTGAAATACAGTATTTTCAGAGGTGGAGATATTGATAGTTATGCCCCCCCCCAAAAAAAAGAAAGAGGAGAAAAAAGAGGATCATTGAAGCATTTTTATATAGCAAACAGAACAAAAAGAGAAAGACAAATAAGCAGAACATCATTGAAATTAATATATTGAATTTAATGTAGTTTTTATAAAGCTGTAAGTAAAGGAGATTTTCAGTTTTGTACACAATCTTCCTTTTCCCTTCTTTGTATTTGGAAAGGTTCATGTTTCTTGGTGTTTGTCAAATTAAAAATAACAAAAAATTAAAATTAAGTATTTGTCAAATTATACTAATTAATTTTTTTCTTTTTCCAAAATTCTTTCTTTGAGTTCTCAGCTGCCAATAATTCTAAGATTTCCTATCAGTCGGTCAAAAAGTACTTATTATACATTACATACTGTGCTATGCTCTAGAGGTGAAAAGAAAAGAAAAAAAATTGTCCCTGCCCTCAAGAAGCATACATTTTAATGGGAGAGATAATATGAAAATAATTTGGTAAATGTGAAATGTATGTAGAGTAGGTGAAGGTCATTTGAAAGGAGAAGGCATTAGCAGTGAGGGAAATTCTTGAAAGACCTGCAGAAGGTGAAATTTGAGCTGAACCTTGAAGGAAGCCAGGGAAATTAAAAAGTAAAGGTGAAGATACAGAGCATTCCAGGTATTGGTAACAACTAGTGAGAAGCATAGATGAAGGATAAAGATTGTCAAGTTTGAGGAAATAAAAGCAATAAGGGGAGCTGGATCCTGAATTGAACAAGAAAAGGATATGGGAAGGCTGGAAATGCAAGGAGATGTCATCCTATGTGCTTTTTTCATATTTGATTTTTTTATGTGTATTTTTCCCATTTCAACTCTTTAATCTGCTGTTTTATATTTTGCTGCATTAATTTTGCTCTTTTATTCAGTGAAAATTTCATGTTATCTGATATATTCCATTTTTATCAGTGTGTTTCATTGTCTCTTCCTGAGATATCTTAGCTACATTTGATTCTTTCTTAAGTCTTACTAATTTTTTAAATTAAAAAAATTATTGACTCTTTAATTCCTTAAGTTACTTACATTTCATCTGATTACTAGGAATAGTTTGCATTGTTTCTGATCCGACTTCTGTTGCTCCTAGCTACTGTTTCATATTTAGGTCTTTTTTTTCCCTCTACTCTTGATCCTCATAATCTTTTTTTTTAGAGGTATTAGAACTTAACTTCTCTTTGATAGTTAACTTTTTGGTGACTTAATTTTTTAATACAAATTTCTAGTAGTTTCCTCCACACCAACCCAACCAATTATCCCAGGATTTCCTTTTCTATTTTTGAGTGAATCAGAAATAACCATATTATCTTTGTAATTGAGTAATCAATCAGTCTCTACCAGTTCTGAGAGATTTATGCAAATGGACTTGGTGCCCCAGATTACATCTTTAAAGTATCTGAATAACAATAACTCATATTTATATAAGGCTTTAAGATGAACAAAATGCTTTCATAAAGTCATAGATGGAGAGTTAGAATGAATTTGAAAAGGTATTTAATCCAAGTCCTTCATTTCATAGCTTAGCAAAGTGAGCTCCAGAGAGTTTCTACCTTGCCCAATATTACATAATAAATGACAAATCTAAGGTTTGAACCCAGGACCTCTCTTTCCTCACAACAATCACATGAGATCAGAAATGAAAGTATTATTATCACCATGGATGAGGAAACCGAGACTCTTCGAAGTTAAATGATTTTTAATAGTCACACAGCTAGGTCATTCCTCAGGCATGGTTCAAACCTTGGTTTTTGGCTACATGCCCAATTTCCCTCCAGTGTTTTATAAAAATATTTACTTTTAAAATATGATATTGTATCAGTTTTGTAAAGATCAAAACAACCAGTTCTTTAGGGCTTTTTGAAGCCTACCTGGTGTGCTCAATTCAAAAGCTCAGTAAACCTCATTATTCTTCCAGTAGTTGTTAACTAAGATTCTAGTTTTTGATGATTGCCTTCTAGCCCAGGTTGAAATTATTAAATCCTCATCTGTACTTGGTATTACGTAAGATATTATGAAAATTAAGCTAAAAAGATACTTTCTAATCTTCAGGAGTTCACACACACACAAAAAAAAAAACCTCATGAATAGGAGGACAGATTTACAAAAGGCATAAATGAACAATTATCTAAGTATATACTCATTTCTACAAAACAAATAATTTGCTTCAAATCTAGTCTCTGATACTTCCTAACTGCATCACCCTGGACAATTCACTTAATCCCCATTGCCTAGTCTTTGCCACTCTTCTGTCTTAAAATTGAAACTAAGTCAGTGGTAAGGGTTAAAAAACAACCCTAATATAGAAAACCAAATGTCTTTACACACATGCAAAGGAAATAAGACCTTTGGTTATTGTCCATTGGAATTTCTAATAATCTAGCAAATAAAGGAAAAGTTACTCAGAGCACTGTGAGTCATATCACCTGTGAGCTCAACTCTCTTTAATTACATTTGTCTTCTCTTTTGCTGTTTCTTTGTATTTTGTTTCATTCTGAATGGTGGTAGAAAAGGGGCAAAGCCTTGGGAAAGTGAATGAAATGCATTTTTAAAATGAACAAATATCGGAGATGTGGATTTCCAATAGCTCGTCTTAGGATTGCAATGTTAATATGGCTAAGAGGCTATTCGGCAAACGTGAATGAACAACAGAATCTACTCTTTTGATTGACATTTTATTGCATCATTTGTCCTTTGTAGCAAATAACTCTGATGTGCTCAAACAGTTAGAACTAATTTTTCCAATTGGAAAATGGCTCAAAGGTGAAAGCTTAACCCATCAGCTTCCTTTTAGTGGTCTACTATCAATGGCAAAGTTATTACTTTGATAGATTGGTGATCTCGTTGTAGCTGATAGCCAGGGAGTGCCAGTGCTAGCTCGTACAGACTCCTATTGATAATTAAATTTTCAATATAAACATTTACACCTCGAAAATGAACAAATGCTATAAACTAGGACTCAATTTCTTTGGTCATTATCTAGACTCAAGAAAATGATGGAGAAATGTTAATAATGCAAATTAAACTTACAAGTGTCATAAATATATCTCCCCAGAAAAAAGGGGGGCTGATTGTTAAAAATTTACCAACACACTACTAATGGTAACCCATTGAGACCACATCTGTGTATCTTTTGTCCACATCTACTTATAAATCCTAAACAGAAGGTCTAACAAGTGTGTTAAGAACCTTTCTTTAAATGTCTCGACAGTGTGTGGGGACTAAGAGAACACAGAGTATTTATTGGTTATCCTTCATTCTCACTCAGTGACCAGTCTTCATCCCTTTCTGGTCATGCAGCTCTTTCAAGTTATCTTTAATGTAGCTTCTTTAGCACAATTCTTTATTCTTCTTGCGCTACAGGTTACTTGTGCCAAATCTTTTTGGGTGATTCACCATTTTTATTCTTCAAAGATTTTGGTGTTTCATGATATGCATTATTACAACATCAACAGAAGAATGTTGGTGTTTAAAAGCTGAAGTTTACTTGTTTCTGTGTTTTCAAGGAGAAGTTATTATAAGTATTGTCCAATTTTCTAAATTTCTCCTCTCTTGCTCTCTTTCTATTGGATTCTGCTTCCAGGTCCTGCTTTATCCACAGTATCTTTCCAAGTTGTATTTCATCTTGGAACAGCCGAACCAACTGTCTATCAGAGGATGAACTAAAGATATTATTTATCCTCTGTGGGTAATCAAGCAGATCTCTTATGAGTGATAAAGGTTCTCATTCAGGAGGCACACTCAGCACACTGTCACATCCCAACAGTACCAACTAGAGGACCTTATATAAGGAATCATTTCATTTGGACTTTGCACTGGAAATCTTTCAATGGCAAATACCTTGGGTGAACCTATATTTATTTCCTTGTTTTTTATTTAATATTAATAATCAAAAATTTATTAAAACAAAGTTATTACAATTGCCATAATTGTCAAGGAATAGTATATGATATTAACATATGCCCTGGAGACATTTTGGACTTAAGACTTTAAAGTGGCTCTTTGCTCAAAAACTATATAAAATTATTTTTATATAAAAAAGTAAGTATAGTGGGATATAGTTTGAGTTTTTTGTATCTTTTTTATCTAATTTGTATCTGAAAAAGATGCAGTCTGCCTTAGGATATCATTTGTGAAGTGAAAAATAATGATTTGACACTTAAGCAAATTCTTATGTCTAGATAGAAAATAAATGAATGGTGATAAAAGGTGTCCTGACAACCAAATCACTCTTCTAACCACTGTCCTTAGGACAGTGGATAGGTCATTTCCTCCAAGCCACCCCTTTCATAATTTGTCAAATTTATAATGAGTAGAAGGAGAATGGAGTTTTCCTCCAGGCATTAATAGAAGGGTACATTTCTTTCTGGGCAGATACACTTTATTACTATGGGGACTGCTATCCTTCTAAATCTTGCCTCTTCCATTTTTTTTTAGTGCATATAGCCACTGCATCCTGCCCACATATACCTTCATTGGTGCTTGCTTCTTCCCCTAAGCCCACCACTGACTCTGTTGAACCAGTATAAGGGTAAAGGTTGACCCAGAATTTTTTACAGCAAGATTGCCCCTGCTGTCTGACTGCTCTTTCTGCTTCATTTTTATTAATAATTTTATTTATTTTTTCCAGATGACATTTCTATTAATGATTTATTCTTTTATAGATTACAGTTTTTACTAACAATATTTTTCCAGATCATGTCACCTTCCCCATTTTTAACTTGTTTTTTGCCCTTTGAAAATTATTGAAAATATTTCTAATTAAGTTTCTAATCCTGGGTAGTTGCTGCTGTTTCTACTATAAATCTTTCAAAAACCCTCTTCCTAGGGTTAGAAGTATCTAGTCATTGCTCTGGTAGGGAAATTCTTATGCATGATTTTCCCTGCAGTGATGGCCCTTGGCATGCTCCTTGATCATCACCTAGAACTTAGATTCCATGTAGAACATGCCCCCAAAACATGGATTGTATACCAAGTTTGGACATCCCGTAGAACGCACAAGGCTCGTGTTTAGCAATACGATTCTGGGATATTTTCTCCTAAAATTTTCAACAATTTAGGTACTGTCTTGGAAATAAATGTTTGAGATTGTTATGGTCAATATGACCTTCCTGGTTTGTCTGTGAATGTCAGTAATGGAGAGAAGGTAATGGAAAGAAGAGGAGGGGAAGCTCTCAGATGCTGAGGGAAGGGGGATTGGTCTTATGCTCTCCTCCTTCCCCAGAAAGTAAAAATGACTGTCCTCATGGGTGACTCGGGGATCGATATCATTTTATAATGTGTTCTGGTTAAAATCAATTCAAATTCATTAAGCAGTCACTCTTGTGGTATTGCAGCGTGGTGATGTAGTGTACAGGAGCACCACAAGAGTAGGCTCCTCTTTAACCAGAATGAAGCATTCTGCAGTCATTGCTGGCTGTCAACCTGATGGGTTCTGGCATCTGACCAAACCCAGCCTGGGGCCTTGCAAGAGAATCAAGCTAGTGGAAATCTCCTTAATTATCATATGTCTATGTTGTTCTGAACAAGAGGCGTTTCTCAGAAGATCTCAAAGTGTTTTTACGGACCTCCACCGTGACTCTTCCTGTGATGAAGATGAATAGTAGACAAGACTTCGGAATGAGGAAATGAAGCAATCTAAAACCTGCAGGGAGGGGAGGAAGGACCCTCTGCTCTTCTTTCCTCTTCTTTCCCCTGCTGGATCTGGGAATCAAACAAGGTTCTTCTTCCCAAATCCTACTCCTCATATAAATTAAAGATGGTGGGGCTTTGGAGTCAGAGGATCCTGGGTTGGTATCTACTTTGTCACTTAATATCTGAGTGATGTTAGGCAAATAGCTTAGTTTTCTTGAACCTCAGTTTCCTCATTTGTAAAGGCAGTTGTACAAGATGGTCTCTAAGCTAATAATAATAATGCCTTAGCTTTTACATAGCATTTTAAGGTTTGGAAATTGCTTTGCAAATTTTTATGTCCTTTGATCTCTCACAATCACCCTAGGAGACAGATGCTATTATTTGCACCCATTTTACAGATGGGAATCAATGCAGTTGGAGATTAAATGACTTGCCCACTGTCTTCTAGCTAGTGTCTGAGGCAAGAGTCTTCTTGGATCCTAATCCAGTGATCTATTAACTCTTTGATCTACCTTCCTTTAGGGTCCCTTCCACCTTTCCATCTATGTTCCTGTAGATTTTTAAATTAATATTCAATATCTCCAAAGTATAATATTTATAGAGTTTTATTAATATTTAACTAGAGAGCTAGAGAAAACAGGGAGCGCTCACCAAAACCCACTCACAGAGAGGAAGAGAGAGGAGCTACAGAATGTATAAAACAATGTGACCACGCAATCATGGAGGCGCAGGAGAGATTAAAGGGAATTTGGGAAATACTAAGGGACTTCTGAGGAATGAAGTCCAAGGGTTCAAAATCTCCATTTATACAATCCTATGAAACAAATTCCACAAACCATTTTATTTTCATTAATAATAGATTTCTTTTATATAGCACAATTCAGTGACAAAACGCTGCATGTACTTTATCATATTTGTTTCTCACAAGAACTCTATATTTTAGCTAATACAAATATTATTATCCCCATTTTAGACAGGAGAAAGTGGAGACTCAGAGAAAAGTGAGTAATTCATTGGAGGTTATAAAACTAGGAAGCAGGAATGAAGTCTGAATTAGGTCTTCAAACCCCAAATCCTATGTTCTTCTTAACATAACCCATTACTTCTGTATTTGGAAGATGTCAAGGCACGTTATTTTGAAGGAGAAGAAACAAAAATCTCCTTATCTTTGTAAATTTTACTTGAGCAAGAATCTTGGTTATAATTTAAGAGGACTATTCCAATTATTAGTCAACAATAAACAAATAAACAGGGTGAAAGCGTTTGAGGAATAGGTATCAATCCTTTCCATCCTACCTTTTCTCTTTCTCCACCAAGTTTAGTTTAATTTGGAAGATTTCAGACATTGATTAAAGTAGTGCATAAAAGCACTAGTCAATTAAATTAATCAACAAATACTTAATAAGTCCTGGCCAGTTCCTATGCTAAGTGCTAGAACAAAAAGAAGAATAAAGTATCATGGTAGGTGTAATCAGTATTCACAACCACCTTTAGAATTTAAGCTCATTTTGGAAATCACTGTTTACTTGCAGAGCTTTCTTGACCCACTTAATAATAATAAACATAATAATAATGACACAGCTAGCATTTAAATAGCACATTAAGATTTACAAAGAACTTTACATGTTACTTCATTTGGCTTTATAACATCTCAGTGAAGTAGGAGAGAAAACTGAGGCTTTAAACAAAGGTTAAATAACTTGTCTAGGATTGTAAAGTAAGTGTCAGAGCCTCAATTTAAATTCTGAGCTTCCTGGCTCCAGGTTCAGTTTTCAGTCTACAAAACCACTTAACTACCTTTGATGTAGTTAAGAAGTGTCCTGAATTCATCAAATTAATCATTATTTGGCCTCTTCCATCAATGATATTGTGGAGATGTTTCAGTTGTGTCAGATTCTTCATGTCCGCATTTGGGATTTGAGCTACTAGAAGGATTTGGCATTTCCTTCCCCAGCTCATTTTACAGATGAGGAAACTGAGGCATATGTGACTTGCCCAAGGACACACAGTTAAGAAGTGTCTGAGGTCAGATTTGAACTCAGGAAGGTGAATCTTCCTGACTCTAAGTCTGGTGCTCTATGCCATCTAGCCACCCCTTTATCAACAATAAGAGTATTCAACTCTCCCAACCTGAATGAGAGAATGGAACCTCCTACAGACCAATCTTTTTATTATTTGAGTGTTCAGATTCCTAGCACATCTCAGTGCTTTTTGCAGGTTATAAGAGCTTAAATATTTTTTGCTCCATTATAATTCTTCAGTTCAATAGGACTTGGTTCTTTGGGACATGACTGATTATCTTACTTTGCTTTTGTCTATATGTCCAGATTCTAGCAAATTGTTTTACACATCATGAGTAAATGAGTATTTGTTGAATTAATTTGAATTCGTTGAACTGAATTGTCAGTTTAACAGATATGAGGAATCTATCTGAACTAAGTCTGAGGGAAGTATATAGAATTTAGATATACTATATACATTGGCCTAATAATTTATAGCAATAGGGAACATAGATTTTGTTTGCTCCTTTAAAGAAGGGCAAAAGTCACTAATACAACCAGGGCAATCGTAGTCTTGCCCAGACTTCATTTGCAAGGCAGTCAATGCTTAAAGAAAATAATGAGGACTCTTCACTTAAAGGTCAAATACTTAAACTGAAGCTTAAATACTTGGATCACAAAATGAGAAGACAGCATGCACTGGAAAAGGCCCTGATGCTGGGAAAGATAGAAGACAAAAAGAGAAAGACGAGGCAGACAGTGAGATGGATGGATGGATATATAATGTCTTGGAAGCAACGAATGTGAACTTGGACAGACTTTGGGAGATAGTGGAGGACAGAAGGATCTCGCATCCTATGGTCCATGGAGTCCCAAAGAGTCAAACATGATTGAATGACTGAACAACAGAATGATACCTTCCCACCATCCCCATCCCTCTTCCTGAAAGACCATTCTTACACCAGGTTCTACCTAGATCTTTCATAGTTGGACTAATTAGGATTTCTGTGATGACTTGAACAGGGCCCATACTTTCGAACTAGAGATAGTATGTTAGTGAGGAATTTCAGATTACAAATCCAACAGGAATTTCAACTAATAAATGTTGATTCATTGACTTTAGAGAGAATGACTTCTCTTTGGTCTTCCAGACATTCTCAGTTGGTTTCAATGCCCTTAGTCGTGACCCTGCAATATTGCCCTCTCTAGCATCATTTATTAAGTGTGTACTTTATGCCAGGCACTGTGCTAAGCACTAGTGGTGCAAAAAGATCCAAAAGAGAGCCCTTGCTCTTACCTGCCTTCAGCAGCCCAGCTCCACTCTTCTACTAGTACTCTATTCTCATTCCCCTAATGATTATCTCTTACCTCCTTCTTGCTCCCCACATCCCTGGAATACTGAAATCCAGACTACTAAAGAGTCATTCTAAGCTGACCTCAGACACTTTCTAGCTGGATGACCCTGGGCAAGTCACTTAACCCCCTTGCCTAGCTCTTACTGCTCTTCTTCCTTGACACCGATACACAATATTGATTCCAAGATGTAAGGTAAGGGTTTAAAAAAAGAAAATAATGAGTAATCCTACCTTCCCTCCAGGAAAAATAGACTATATAACCATTTTGTAAATATACTTAATTTTGTTGGTAGTATTGTGGATACTGGAGTGGTTTGTCAGCTTTCTCTAGTTTATTTTATAGATGAGGAAATTGAGGGAAATAGGGTTAAGTGACTTTCCCCAAACTACACAACTGGTAAGTGTCTGAGGCCAGATTTGAACTCAGAAAAATGAGTCTTCCTTATTCCAGTCCCAATACTCTATTCATTGCTCCACCTAGCTGTGATATATATATAGATATAGATATAGATATAGATATAGATATATAGATATATATATATATATATATATATATATAGAGAGAGAGAGAGAGAGAGAGAGAGAGATATGAGAGATTGTGTAATTGGAGATCTTGAACCTTTGGACTCCATCGCCCAGAATTCTTTTTCTCATCCCAAAATTCCTTTTCCTCTCTCCCTCTCTTTGTGTCCTCACATATTGTATGTAACTTGGCTGTAACCCTGCCT
>NC_058132.1:608626894-608648395 GCF_016433145.1 Gracilinanus agilis | reverse complement strand
CTTGCCTACCCTTACCACTCTTCTGCCTTGGAGCCAATACACAGTATTGACTCCAAGACGGAAGGTAAGGGTTTAAAAAAAAAAAAAGAATATTTTCCACAAGAAATGCCTTTTGTCCTCAAGTGCTTTTCCCCAGGGTTCTGGGAAAGGTTTTACAGAAAAACTATTCCTCAATATTTTCAGTTTTACTATAAAGGAGGTTTTTAAATATATAGATATTAATTAATAAAATGATTATATATATATATATATAATTATACATATAATCACTCTTGTCCAAGGTCAATGTGTTAGATCACAAGACTTTGTGTAAATGGAGGTGCCTCCAGCCCAATTTTACCCACAGATCTCATCTTTGTCTCCTTTCAAATACTCCAGCACGTCCACTCAGTGTTAAATACCTATTGATTTCCAAAGGAAATCTGCAGTTAGAAAATTCATGTGGACATAAAGAGTGGATTAGACTGAGGCTATCCATCACTCACGTTGTACTAGAGAAAAATTCATAAATCACAAAAGTACCTTGAAATACAGGTATTGCCAAGGCATGGCAACATTTTTTCCTTAAATATATTTAGTATCCTTGTGAATTATAAATGTGACTGCCACCCCAAGGGCAACATTAACCTATACACCCTTTTGTTGGGAGTTAGGAATATCTGCATTTATTATTGATGGCCTTTTTTTTTAAAATTTCAAGAAATTGGCATTGTATTATTACCAAAACAATTCATCATTCAAATGATCAGCTTGGAGCTGTTGGCTCTGTTGTAGGTAGGTAGGGGAGAAGAAAAGGCAGGAGATAGAATAGCTATTGAGGCTTACAAATAAGGTAAGTGGAGATATTAGAAGATCATTTACTGGAAGAGTGTATTTCAAAGATGGTGGCGCAACTTTCATATCAGGCGATCAATAGGCAATGATTGAACATCTTTGTGGCAGACACTGTGTTAAACTTTGGGGGGGAGCAGCTGGGTAGCTCAGTGGATTGAGAGCCAGGCCTACAGACGGGAAGTCCTAGCTTCAAATCTGGCCTCAGACACTTCCTAGCAGTGTGACTCTGGGGAAGTCATTTAACTCCCATTGCCTACCCTTACCACTCTTCTGCCTTGGAGTCAATACTCCAAGACAGAAGGAAAGGGTTTTAAAAAACAACTCTGGGGACACAAAAAAGGGTAAGAGACAATCCCTCACCTCAAGTCGCATAGAATTTTATGGGGGAAATAATATGGAAACAGCTACCTGCAGATAAGATTTCTACATGATAAAATGGATTTAATCAACAGAGGAAAGCCATTAGCTTTAAGGGGGATTGAAATGACTCTTGGTAAAAGGTTTGATTTTAGCTGGTATTTGAAAGAAACCAGAGGGGGAGATAATGTGAGAAAAACTTTCAGAAATGAAGAACTGCCAACAAAAATGGAATATCTTCCCCAAGGAACAGCAACAAGGAAGGTCACTGCATCAAAGTATGTGTGTGGGGGTTGTTGTGGGAATGAAGAGTGTATAATGCCCAAGAAGATTGAAAAGGTAGGAAAAGGTCAGGATATGAATGGCTTTGAATGCCAAAGAGAAGTAAAATAGAGCCACTAGAATTCATTGAAGAGGGAGGTGTAATATGGTCAGAAAGATCAATTTGAAATGAAGTTCATGGAATTTTAGAAGTAGGCTCAAATATTAGAGTACTGCATAGCACAAAGACCATCTCAAATGGAATTAAAAGACCTGGCTTTAAGTTGTTTCCTCTGTCATTAACTAGTGACATGTAACTTTGGGGCAAATCACTTTATTTCCTGAACCTCAACTTTCTTCTCTGCATAATGGGGATGCTTGCTGCTTTATATTGCTACAAAGGATGGTTACAAGTGCTTGAACTTCAATGCTCTATAAGTATGGAGTATAAATTAATACAATTTATTAACTTCCTTAATTTAACTGATAAAGCAATGGAGGACATAAAATTGTGATTTTATGTCCAGTAGAGCTAGAATTAGAATCCAATTTCCAGAGATTTCTCCACTATACTAAGTGTAGTACTATACTAAGTATAAAAGTGCAAAAAGCTTCAAGGATAAGAAATAGCTACGTCTAGTCAAGGGTGACATCATTGCTTCAGGTGTAATTGACATGACTATCAGAAGCATCTGGTCAATAAACAATGATGAAGAGGAGGCTAAACAGTGAAGATAGACAGAGTAAATGGAAATACATAGCTAGTAACTATGACATTGAGTGCAAATGGGATGAATTAACCCATGGGAAGAAAATGAATAGCAGAAAGGATAAAAAAAAAAACCAGGACCTGACAATGTCTTTTTTACCAGAAACACTGAAAATGAAAGCCACACATAGAGTTAAGATGAGGGGCTGGATACACTCTTTGTGGTGGCAAAAAATTAGAAAATGAGGGGTGCCCTTCAATTGGGGAATGGCTGAATAAATTATGGTATCTGTTGGTGATGAAATATTATTGCGCTCAGAGGAATAATGAACTGGAGGAATTCCATGTGAACTGAAAAAACCTCCAGGAATTGATGCAGAGTGAAAGGAGCAGAACCAGGAGAGCATTGTACACAGACTAATACACTGTGGTAAAATCAAATGTAATGGACTTCTGTACTAGCAGCAACACAAGGATCCAGGGCAATTCTGAGGGACTTTTGAGAAAGAACTGTGGGTGTAGAAACACAGAAGAAAAACAACTGCTTGATCACATGGGTTGATGGGGATATAATCGGGAATGTAGACTCTAAGGGATCACCCTAATGCAAATGTTAATAGTATAGAAATAGGTCTTGATCAATGACCCTTGTAAAACCAAGTGGTATTGCTCATTGGCTATGGAAGGGGGGTAGGACGAGGGGAGGGAAAGAACATGAATCATGCAACCATGGAAAAATATTTTGAATTAATTAATTAATTAAAACTTTTCAGATTAAAAAAAAGATGAGGGACTAGAGCATAACATTCTATACCTTAGCAGATCCAGGGGAAGCAGGAGTAGCAGTCATAATACATGACAGAGTTGGGACTGAAATAGATAAAATTAAAAGGAATGAACAAGGTTATCTATATTATGTTGGGCAGGTACCATGGATAATGAAGCATTATTGATACTGGACCTGTAGCACTAACTGTTATAGCATCCAGATTTTTAAAGGAAAAATGAAATGAGACACAGATGAAAATAGATAACAAAATAATAGTGGGGAACTTTAATTTTCCCTTCTCTGAATTAGATAACTCTAACCAAAAACAAGCAAACAAATAAATAAGAAGTTAGGAAGATGAATACAACCTTAGATAAGTTAAAGATGAGAGATATCTGGAGAGCCCCCATACATTTGCATGAGATTAATAGTAAATGTAAACTTGAGCATATGCATAATCCAAATATAGTTTCTGGTGGAACAACAATGGTTTAGAGAGCATAATATTCTGCAAAAATCTTACTTTTATACCAATCATACTATAGAGGCAATCTTGCATGCCTGAGGTTTGTGACATTGGAAGAAAAATTCCACTGGTTATGACCAAGCTGGAAAGGCTTGGTTTTGAAAAGAGTATGGTCCTGGCAACAGATGATCTCTGCTGCCTAATAACCAATTTTGCTAAATATGGCTTTGGTAATGCAGGTTAAATGATAACCGCATGGTTTAAGTTGATCAAATTAAATGCCAATAGGAACATGGAGGAAAAAAAACCTAATATTACATTTTGAGAGTATCTGTGAAATTTTTTTTTAAAACAAGCTAGAAATACACAAAGAACTGTAAAGCCATTTGTGCTCATAGATCTAATCCTGTACTAGAATTAGTCTCTAAGTGCATTATTGAGGGGGTAAAAAGTGGTGTATGTATGAAAATATTCATGAAAGCTTTGTTTGTATTGACAAGATAACTAGAAATAACACAAATTAAGTGTTTGGAAGAAATGGGTGAATAAATTGTGATATTTGAATATAATGGACTGAATTATGCTATTAGAAATGGAAAATATTGGAAATTAAAAGAAAATAGGGAAATATATGAAGAAATGTAAAAGAGAATAAGAAAGTACATACTATGATTACTTCTAAAAATAATAGCCACAAAATCAAGAGAAAAAAGTATCAAAGTAAAACAAATACAAAGGGAACTCAGAAACAGAAGACATTTATATTAGCACACATATATAATTTACATATTTTTAAACAAATTATAAACAAGGTAGAGTTTGTGGTATTTCACATAATTTTTCTTATGTATTATTTAAATGTTTTTTGGTGGCAGTGGTGGTTATTAATAGAAAAATATTGGGGGAAAAAGGATTCTCCCATTGACTTCTAGAAGCAGGAGGTTTAGGAAGTTGAGGCTCAACAAGCCTTTTAATCTTAGAAACCTCCTTTGGGCAAAACCCTTTGGGCAAAATCACTAACTGCTACATCTAGGAGGCATCTTAAACAACAAGTACAAGATAGAACTCACTCTTCCTCTCCTCCAATAATCCATGTCTTCCCTAAACTTCCCTATTTTAATTGAGGACATTACCAACATCCTTCTTAGCCTGACTCACAGAATTCAGAATCCTATCTTAATCCCTCCCTCTTATTCCACCCCCTTCTCCTTACTCCAATATAATTAGTTGCCAAGTCTTATGAATTTAACCCCACAGCAGCTTTCCTATTTTTCTTTCTCTCCAGTCATATTACAACTTTCTAGTTTAGGTTCTTCTCACCTCTAACATAGTCTAGTCAGTCAATTGATACATTTTTAAGCTTTTATTGTTTAACTACTGGCACAGTGCCAAGCATTGTGCTAAGTACTGAGGAAACAAAGAAAAACAAACCAATAGTCCCTGCCCTTGAGGAGCTCAAAATCTAATCTGGGAGACAACTTGCAAATAACTGTACAAAAAAGTTATATACAGGAAAAATAGGAAACAATTAACAATGGAAAGGCACTAAAATTAAGAGGGATCAGGAATGGCTTCCTATAGAAGTTGGGATTTTAGTTGGGACTTGCAGGAATCTAGAGAAGCGAAGAGGTGGATTTGAGAAAAGGGAGAATTCACATCCAGTGAAAACACTTGGAGTTGGGAGATCTACACTTAGAAAGAAAGACACTTAAGAGAGTGTCTTTCTTGAGGAATAGCAAGGAAGTCCAAGTCACTGGATCAGATTATATGTGTGTAGGGGTATAAGGTATAAGAAGTGTAGGAAGATGAAATGGAAGGACTTTGAATGCCAAACAGAAAATTTTATTTTATTTTTTTTTATTTTGGAAGTGATAGGGAGTTAGAATTTATTAAATAAGGGTCTGACTGGGTTAAATCTGGGCTTTAGGAAGATCACTTTTAAGTAGCCTCTAATGGAACAGTTTTCCTTTCTAAATTAGATTCTAAAATAATTTACTAATTCCCCCCCCCTCCCATTATATCCCAGGCACTAGGCTACTAGCTGGGAATACAAAATCCAGCATAATCCCTGTTCTCTAGGAGCTTTCACCAGAGTGGAGGGAAATAGCATATACACCAGTAAGTCAATATAAAGTGAGGGTGGGGAGGTCTGTGTGAGTTAAAAGACACTTTTGTAAGAGTTTACACTTAAATTGAGCTTTGAAAGCAGCTAGAGATTCAGGAGGTGGAGGTAGAAGGGAATTCATTCCTGGCATGGAAGATAGTCTGGAGAGAGGCTGAGAGGCAGCTTTAGTAAGGAATGTTGTATATAACCTAAGTTGAAAAGCCCATTAGTATGGGATTTTTTACTCATTAGTAGAAGAGATTCTGGGTAGAAACCATTATGAGAGCAGCTAGCAGTCTCCATCATTCCCAGTTTACTATGCTGATACTGGGGAATTTTCCCTTGGGGGAGATGAGACTTCTTGGTTGAGTGGAGTAACCTTGCCCCTCACAGGATACTTCCTTGACTTTGTATTGTCTGGTACATGTTCTCCTATATATACTTCCTTTGATTTATGTTTTACTATCATCTTAGATAAATGGGTTTCTTTGAACTGGCTATCTGTGTTCATTGTGGAAGTACTCTTTGGTAGGAAGGCAGTCAAACTCTGGTTATAAATCCTAAGTCCTCCTCTTTCCCTTAATAAGTCATCGTAGATTTAATTTGAATCTGAAATGACTTTCCCTAGACTAACAACGCTTAAGGGGGGCAGTTATAATTCCAGCCTTGCACCCCTTCTCTCTCTGAGGAGAGGAGAGTGACCAAGCTTCTGATGCTAACCCTCCTCCTGGCAGGAATTGAAGTCTGTTTTAGAGAAGGATGAAAGGAGAAAGTTTTGAGAGGTCTCTTCTGCATCCCTTGGAGGCACACAATGAGACTTCTATATTACATGTTGGGGAACAGCCCTTGCTACATGGATATGGGGAATGGGAAATACGTTGGTCTGTGTATAGAGTAGGTATTGGAGTGGGGAGGAAGTAGCATGAATTTTCAAGAAAAGTGTGTTTAAACCAGATATGATCTAGTGGCAAGGAGGAGCCACTAGAGCTTTTAGAGGAGAGAAATGGCCTAAAATTTGTGGTTTAGGAATATTAATTTAGTAGCTCTGTGGAGGATAGACAAAAGAGGAAGGCAGGAAAACCAATTCAGTGGGTTATTCGAGTATTATAGTGAGGGGTCATGAGGATTTGAAGGGGTGGGGGAGGTGGTGACGCTGTGAGTGCAGAAATCCATACCATTGTTTAAACAATCTTCTTAAAGCTCATCTGATCATGTCCCTCCCTCATTTAAGACAATAGTGGCTGCCACTTTTCTCCTATCACTCCCTTTTCTTTTTTCATATTGTTGCTACTGTCCTAGGTCAAGCCCAATGAACTAGGTGATAGCTTGTGAGATAAAGTACAAGTTCCTGAAGTTTTTGCCAACCTTTCCAAGCTTTCTTCACATTATTCTTCTTTCACAAGAACCTGTTCCCCAAGGACTATTCCCCAAGGACTGTTAACCTTAAGTTTCACTAGTATAGTCTATTTTTTGTTTGACCCCTTGCCTATGTACAAATTAGTCATCATTTCTACAAGGCTCTTAATCTCACCTATGCCTCTTAGAATCTCTGACTTCCTTGAGAGGCTCAACACCTACCTATCATCATCTGCAGGAAGGCTTTCTTGATTTTTCCTTAGTTGTTGGTATTCTTCCCTTCTTCAAAGAATCGGTTATATGCTTATCTATTTATAGTATCATCCTAGCAATATAAGCTTCTTGAGGGCAGGAACTAGTTCATTTTCTCATTGAGAGTGCTTAACATGGTGCCTTGTATATAGTAGGTACTTAATAAATATTGGAATGAATTGGGTCGTTTTCTACTAAAGATATTTCATCTCAATTTTAAGTTGTTTTTGAATATTATTCTTCATCAAACAAGCCATTTTTATTCCCACAGAAACTTGAATATACCCATCTGATCCCTTTTCCTTCTGATTAGTTTTTCTTGGCTTTTTCTTACTGTTAAAATGGAGGGCTCTTATTACCATCAACAAACCTTTTAACATTGGCTGCTCTTCTGGAATTTTGATTGTTTCTAGAGCTTTGGTGTTTCCTTTTCTCTCTCCATTATAATTTGCCTCTCATTGATGAGTAGACATCTCAGCATGGCCTCCAACATTTTCACACAATTCTGCCAGCTCATTGTGATAGCTATTCTATTTCTTTAGCCCTTGCAACACAAGAGAACCTTATTCTTTCTATCCCACCCTGAAAGTCATCTCATCAAAACAAATTCCAAGCAGGTTTGCAGGTACTGTTGGCACTTTAGCTATGTGAAATGAAGAGAGAACAAATGGATATAAAATGTGTCATCTAAATAAAAATAGCAGTGTTACTGAATACACTGCTTTTCTGGATGAAAAAGAAATAATAACTTTAAAAAGTTGAACCAGTCAAATGTGGAAATTCACCACTTAAACAATCAATGAGAATTTCCACTGACTATTTCTGCAGTGATCATTTCTCCCCTCCCTTCTTCTTCTGTATACTTCTTTTTGTTGAACTTATGTGTCTACCAGTGGACTGTGGAGTATCGTTATCAGGTAAGAGTTTCATTTGACAATGTGGGGTGTTAGTGTTCAGTTAATATTCCATTTTGATTTTCTGATTCTAGGCAGAATGTGAAAAAAGGCTGAGAAGGTTGAGATCCCTTCCTAAAGAAGCAATGTTTCTGCTATTAGGCAGTATTGACTTTGGCGAAACATGGTGAATGTTTGATGAGAAATAAAACTGTTACAGGGAAGATGGAAAGCAAAATGTAATTTACAAGTCTGCGCTAGATACCATGTTTCTGTTAAGTAATAAACCTTTCCTAGTCATATTTTCCCAATTAATAGCCTTCTCCCAACCTCTTAAAATAAACAAGTATTACTATTCCTCTCTAAGTTCAATTTTGGGATTAATTCAATACTCTTTTATTAGATTTGTCTTTGTTAGTTTGTTCCTTCAGCTCTAACCTGGAGAGACAAAAACAGTAGAAAACTATAATTAACTACATTCAAGAAAATAAACTGGAACCCTTGTAACTCTGTAGTGGTCCTGGTGGAAAAAAAAATGTCCTGGCTAAGAATATAGAGAGAAGGTGAGATCAGTCCCTGGTATGCAAAGCTGATGAATTAGCTGGTTAAACAGGCTGCCAAGATAATTACATTGTCTGTTTTGTGACACATTACACCGCAGCACTTGGGATTAACCTGTTCTCTTGTGTCTCCTTTGGATCAGTATTTTAGACAACCTTTTATCAGATGAAGGAGTACAGACATCAAAAGGGAAAGGGGAGTGGGTGAAACAGGGGGCTCCCACGAAGTGACAAGGGGTGGGATTTCTATTGAAATGACTGGATGTACAGCCAGTCCTTTTTCCCATACTGTTCCTTTCTCTATGGTGACCTCTGCTGGAAGGGAGAGGGGCAGTCATCATCCTCCATTCTCTCCCAGGGACAATCTTTTTTTATTTTGTATGTAAATAGGGTCAAAATGACAACTAAACTCTATTTAAATAATTCATTTTCAATTTTGGGTCACAAACCTAAGCCAGATTAAATAAGTCAGCATTTGTGAGCCAGAACACCCTTAAATCTGTAGGTTAGAAATTTTTGTTGTATTTGACCTAGCAACAAACATTACAGGCATCCTGTGATTTCATTGTTACTGAGGCCTCCCAAAGGGGAACTCCTTTGGACAAAGCAGATGGGAGAACTATTTTATTTCTTCTTGCTCTTGGGAACCCACTATATCCCTCATCATAATCTAATTTACAATGTGTTTTTACAAATTTTGTTTAAATACTGGTAAGTGCTCTTGTTGAACTAATCATTATTTATTTTAAAATGTCTGGCACATAGTAGGACCTTAATAAATACTTGTTGAATCGAATAAAAAAAGTTCCCCAAAGGTTTATCGTTCTTTAATTCTGTGTCATTATCCTCAAAGAGGAAAAAATATTTAGATCTTTTGATTGTATGTGAAAGTAGCATACATAAAATTTCATCATTGGGTGACAATTTAGCTAGAGAGCAATTAGGAGAATAAATAGAAAAATCTACCCACTAATAGCCCTTGGCAATTCAAATTGAATTTAACCAGAGCCTGAGCCTCTAACTACAGGACTGTATAATTTAAAGCAGATATAATAGATTTCAGCAACTAAAATTTGTTTGTTAAACTGTACCAAGGAAGATATTAGTTAAATGGGCCAAGAAATTCCTCTTCACATTAATGAAAATAAAATTTAACTTTAGTGATTTGTTTTTTTTTTTCCCTGAAATAATAAGGTTTGACTTGATAAGCCTGCTTTCAAGCAAGGTTCTCATTAATCTAGGATATCAGGTATGAAGTTTAGTACCCTATCCTGTCAGTCAGGGCAGTGGTTTTCTAATCTGATCCTAGAAGAACCATAGATTCTTTAAAAGGGGTAGGGGGTTAACTCTTTCCCTTCCAAAGCAGTGACTAGCAAACAGTGCCATCCCTAAGAATAAAATCTGAGTTATATGCAGTCCACAATAACTTAGTGTAAGAATTAGACATTTTTATAATGAAGGTAAGGAAATAAGCATTTATATGGAACCTACTATGTACTATGCACTGTGCTAAACACTTTACAAATTTATTTCATCTGATCATGGAAATCTTATTATTTACAAAGTGCTCTTTGAACATTATTTCATTTAATTTTTACCTCAAAGCTTTGAGGATAAGATGATAACTGAGAAAAACCAATCAGATTTTGGAGTTCAGAGATCATTAGCAACTTTGAAGAAAGTAGTTTTAATTGAGAGAGTTTGGAAGTTATATTGCAAAGGTCTAAAAAGTGAGTAAGAGAAAAGAAAATTGAGACAATACATATTGATCATTTCCCCCTTAGATATTTGATCAGCTAGTATGTAGCAGAGACAGAACAGATACAGATCTTCTGTTTCCAAATCCAAGACTCTTTTCACCATACAGAGCTTCATCCACGGAGATTAAAGAATAACTGATGATCTGAGAATGAAGAAGAGAGGAGACAGCTAAAAGCAATGCATTCTGGGCATAGATTTATATTTGTCTAAGAGTAGTAAGGAGGTGCATTCTGTCATTTGGATATCTTAAAAAAATTTAGGGATATGATCTAACTCACTTTCCTTCGTGGTATCTAAGTCCATTTAGCACCTCCTACTATTCTTTGGCCTACATATCTCAGCTGCCAATCCTGACTAAAACATGGGTGTAGCAGCAGTGGACCAGAAGACAATATGATTGTCCCACTTTGAGCTTGCTATGCCAGTTATCACCTTGATTGATGTAACCAGATGGCAGCCCTAATTGATTGCAACCTACTGATGTTCAATGTTGTGTTTTAATTTGCAAAGATTAAAAACAGAAAACTTTCAGAAATAGGAGTGATTAACAATTATAAAAAAAGAATTGAGTTGAATTGGGATGAAACTAAAAGGAATCAATATTGGTAAGTGGACTAAGTATGAGGCATCATGCCTAATAAAAGGGTGTGTTTTTTTTAGAATGAGTGGAAGAGAATAATTAAATAAAAAGCAGAAAAAATGACTAATTGATAGTTTCTGTGCTCCCTTAGTGTCTATTCAATATCAAAAATAAGGATATATGGAATTGTGGCTGGGACACTGGACTTCAAATGAAAGAGATCTCAGTTCAAATCCTACTTTAGATGTTTCCTAGCTGTATAATTCTGAGTGTCACTTAATCTCTCTTTGCAACAGTTTCTTCATCTAAAAAATGAAAGAGTTGGATCCAATGACCTTTCAAAACTATTCTAATTCTGAACCTATGATACTATGAGCCTTTTTAGGGTATATTCTCTTTAGTTGATTTATGAGAAGATGTATTCAAGAGTTTGGGCTGTAATCCATAGCTCTAGAGGGAGGGCTCACACTGATAAAATTAGAGATTCCCTGGTATGAGCCTCAAAAAAAAAAGAAAATCAACTTTATCCTTTCTTATTTTTTTTATTTCTTTAGAGTCTATGTTTATAAAAAAAGGAAAGACTTTTTTGTTGCATGCTTATTGCATTTGAAGCAAAATCCTAGCTTCTACCTCTGCTCAAGTTGGCTAATTTTTCCTTAAAAGAAATTGAGACCATATTTGAAACTTGATTGGTCCCATATACTAAAAGTTCAGGTTGTTGATCTCCCTTCTTGTTTCCCTGAATAGCCAGATGCAACAGGAACTCTCTGATATTTAGATGGTGGAACATTATGGACAACTTGGGCAAGGGACCTTCCACAATGTGCCATAGGTTTACCACCACTGCTCTAGAACTACCTTTCCCCTGAGGCATGATTTTAACACTTGATCCTTTTTTCCTTTCTTCCCCCTAAGAACAGAATCACAAAATGTTAGAATTGGAAGGAACTTTAGAATCTATCTATTTTAAACCCTTCATCTTATAGACAAGGAAACTGAGGTACAGAGAGGAGAAACTACTTACTCAAGCTAATATGTGGTAGAGCTGAAGCCTGAACCCAGATCTGCTCATTCTACATCTAATGCTTTTTCTACAATATAATACTAGCTCCAGAGTGGTACTTCTATCACCATTCTATCTCAGCCTTTCTGCCTAAATGAGTACCCAGGTCTTATGAATATCAGGGATGGGACAAAATGAAATGTGACCATCAATTAATCTATGCTTGTTGCTCCCTAAGGGTGGCATAGTAGAGAGAATGCTGGACTTGGAGTGTGGAAGACCTGGGTTGTAATTCTGCTTCAGTTCCTTAGGAATTGTTTAACCTTGGATGAGTCCCTTAACTTCTTTCAACTTCAGTTTCTTCATTTATGAAAATAGGAATAATAATAGTATCTATCTGACAGAGCCATTGTGAGTTGCAAATGAATATGCCAAGTGGAATATGTTTGTACTTTTCAAACCTTAAAGCACTCTATACATGCTAACTGTTGTTATTACTAGTTGGAAAGTTCTTTGTAAGTAATAAAAAGGGAAGGAAGAAGCATTGTGTCTTCCCCCCTAATCTCTTACCTGCAGAAAATAATTTGATTTTGCTTTGATATTATAAAATACCATTTATATCATTGAAATGTTTGTTTTATGTCATTCATTTTTGCTGCTGTCTTTGGATCTCTTAGTTACTTTTCCTTAGACCCAATAAAATCAGTAACCAGATTCCAGGTTGTTGTTTTTTTTTTTCTCGCTATTCTAACACCTGCCCCCTTTCATGAGTTCCTCAACCGCTTCCACAGTCAAATGACATCTATCTGTCTTTAAATGACTTCATACTTTAAGTCAATTAATTTCCCCTTACTTAATTATCCTAAGGCATCAAAATTTCTAGTTATACCTTTACTTAATATCCTTATGAAATACTAGGGTTTGGAGGGGAATAATGGACTTGGAATTAGAATACTTGGGGTAAAATTCCAGTTTTGCCAATCAATAATTGTATTATTTTTGACAAGTCACTTAACCTCTCTGACCCTCAGGTTCCCTAATAATAAAATGGTGAGAATATTGATATTACCTTCTTTATAGGGACATTATAAAGATGAAACTTTACATGAAAGGTATACTACAATTGGGAAATGCTATAAAAATATAAGTGCTCATTATTAATAAAATACATAGAATGACAGAATTTGAGTTGGAAGATCCCTCTGTGATCATCTAGTTCTGTGATGGTGAACCTATGGCAAACATACCAGAGGGGCACCTTTCTGTGGGCACATGCACCATCACCCAGCACAGAGGTCACCAGAGTTCGTTACTAGAAAGCCAAAGGGAAAAGGGGCCAGACTGCTCCCCTCCCACTCTCCATGCACTCCTAAGGACATTTGTCACATCACCCATCCTTCTAAAAGTTCACCATCACTGATCTAGTTCATTGCTCCTGCTTAAGAACCTTTAAGGTAGAGGAACCTTCCATCACCTCTCTAGGTGGCTCATTACATTTTTTATTAACTAATGATTGGAAGCAGCTAGATGATTCACTGGAAAGCGGGTTGTGCCTGGATAAAAGAAGATCTGAATCCAAATCTGTCCTCAGACACTTACTAGCTATGTGACCCTAAGAAAGTCACTTAAACCTCTGTTTGAATTGATCTACTATAGAAGAAAATGTCAAACCACTCTGATATCTTTACCAAGAAAATTCCATGGGGAGTAATGGCATGCTATGATCCATGGAGTCACAAAGTCAGACACAATGAACAATAATGACAATAGTTAGGAAATTTATCAAGTGTAAATCTGTATCCTTGAAGCTTTTATCTATTGTTTCTGGTTCTCCCCTTGGGTAATTCAAACAAAAGAGGCATAATCATACCTCTGTATGGCAGTCTTTAGAGCACTTGAAGATAGTTACCATTTGCCATCCCCTCCCTTTCCACTCTTCTCTTTTATAGGCTAAACATACCCATTTCCAGCAATTAAGAGACACATGATAGGGATTCAAGACTTTTCACCTGCTAGTTGCCCTCCTCTGAATGCTTTCCAAATTTATCCATGCCCTTAAGCTGTTAGGGTTAAGATGAGTTCTATATTTCATTGAACAGAGTACAAAAGGACCACCTTTTTATTCCTAGAAGATATAGACCTCTCTTAATGCAGCCCCTAAGCTTCCCCCTTTTTTTAGTTGCCATATCAATTGGCTTATGCATATTGAGTTTTCAGAATTGTTTTTAATACAACTGTAAAACTTTACATTTATCATTATCAAATCTCTTTCAACTCAATGCTCTAGCCCAGGGTTGGTGAACCTTTTCCAAGTTCAAGTGCCCAGAAGGCAAATTCAAACTGTCTGTGAGCCCAGAGATTATTAGAGAGAGTCTAGGAATAAAGTTCTTGCTTTGGGCCCCTGGACAGGGGGGCATGCAAAAAATATTTGGAGCAGCAACCATAGTGTCAGCTCTGCATATATGCTACAGCTTCACCAACGCAGCTCTAGCCTATTGAGATCTTTTGGATTCTGACTCTGGCATCCAATTCATTAGCTATCCCTTCTAACTTTGTGCCATCTGCAAATATGATAAACATGTCATCTATGCCATTATCCAAGTCTCTGATAAAATCATGTTAATATTTTAATTTTTGTATGTCTTATTTACAACAATATTGAAGCATGGACTAGAGACAGAGCCAAGGTGGAAGAACGTACAGGAACTCTTTTGATCTTTCAATAAATGACTCTCCAAAAGTCTATGAAAGAATGCATCAGATTGAATTCTGGAGCAGTATAACCCACAAAAGATAGGGTAAATTTTTTCAGGGTAAAATTTTTCAGCCCAAAAACAACTTAGAAGGCCAACACAAGGGATCTAGTGCAAAGAGGGTGGAAATGGAATACAAAACAGCTTGTTATGGCAGGCTCCATCAAGGAAAAAAGCCCTGGGCATAGCTGAAGCAGAAGCAAAGGCTTCCAAAACTCTCAGCCACAGATAGTAATGGGGTCAAAGAGTTGCTCAGAAGGTGATTGTAGGAGTCTCTTTGCTGGCTATGGCTACAAGAATTTCATTGCATTGCCCATGCTCAGAACTAGGTTGCAATCCTGGGGCACAGTCTTGGGAAAGAGGAACACTTGCATACACCAGTACTTGTGGTTGGCCACAGGAGAGCAAAGGACCCTAGTCATAGTTCTGAGGCAGAAAAGAATGCTTGTGGCTACCCCCAAACAAAAGCACAGAACTGGAGAATATTAAACATACATCTTACAGCAATACCCTATTGGAAGAACTGAAAGCAGACAGATATCCAGAGTTGATTCTGAAGGCAGTTGCACAAAGAAGCTTAGAACAGTGTTCCCTTCAACACAGTTACAGTTTTAACCATTTTAACAGTTTTTTAAATGAAAAAAGGAAAGAAAAAAAAAGACTGGAAAATGAACAACAACAACAACAACAACAACAACAACAACAACAACAACAACAACAACAACAACAACAACAACAACAACAACAAAAGAAACTCAGCAAAGAAAGTTATTTTGATGACAGGGAAGACCAAAACCCAAACTCAGAAGAAGACAACAAGGTCAATACTGCTACATCCAGAACCACCAAGAAAAATATTAATTGCTCTCAAGGCCTAAAAGAATTAATGGAAAAGCTTAAAAAATAATTTTTAATCTAATAAGAGAGGTAGAAGAAAAATTGGGGAAAGAACTGAGAGAAATACATGAAAATTATGAAAAAAGAGACAGTAGCTTGGTAAAAGAGGCACACAAAAATAATGAAGAAATTAATATCTTTAAAAAAATAATATGTTAATTGGTAAAATAGGCACAAAATTCCAAGGGAGAGAAGAACTTTCTTAAAAAGCAGAAATGGTCCAATGGGAAAAGATACACAAAAATGTACTGAAAAAAAGATGTTCTTAAATAGCAGAACTGGCCCTATGGAAAAAGAGGTATGAAATTCACTGAGGAAAAGAACTCTTTATAGAGTAGAATTGGCCAAATCAAAAAGAAGATACTAAAGTTCACTCAAGAAAATCATATCTTAAAAATTAGAATTGGGCAAGTGGAAGCTAATGACTTCCTGACACATGAAGAAACAATGAAGAAATTAAAATTAAAGAAAATGTGAAGTATCTCATTGGAAAAAAACATTTGACCTGGACATAGAGCCATCATCAAAAAAAAGAACTTGGACAATATCTTTCAAGAAATTATCAAGGCCTACCAGTACCAGATATTAAACTATACTAAAGCAGCAGTCATCAAAACAATATGGTACTGGCTAAGAGATAGAGAGGAGGATCAGTGGAATAGACTTGGGGTAAATGACATCAGCAAGACAGTGTATGATAAACCCAAAGAGCCCAACTTTTGGGACATGAATCCACTATTTGAAAAAAACTGTTGGGAAATTTGGAAAACAATATGGGAGAGATTAGGTTTAGATCAACATCTTACACCCTACACCAAGATACATTCAGAATGGGTGAATGACTTGAATATAAAGAGGGAAACTATAAATAAGTTAAGTGAACACAGAATAGTATACTTGTCAGATCTTTGGGAAAGAAACGATTTTAAAACCAAGCAAGAGTTAGAGAAAAGTACAAAATGTGAATTAAATGGTTTTGATTATATCAAACTAAAAAGCTTTTGTATAAACAAAAACAATGCAGCCAAAATCAGAAGGGAAACAACAAATTGGGAAAAAATCTTTATAACAAAAAACTCTGATGGAGGTCTAATTACTCAAATATACAAGGAGTTAAATCAATTGTATAAAAAATCAAGCCATTCCCCAATTGATAAATGGGCAAGGGACACGAATAGACAATTTTCAGATAAAGAAGTCAAAAGCATCAATAAGCACATGAGAAAGTGTTCTAAATCTCTAATAATTAGAGAAATGCAAATCAAAACAACTCTGAGGTATCACCTCACACTTAGCAGATTGGCTAAAATGATAGAAGAGGAGAGTAATGAATGTTGGAGGGGATGTGGCAAAATTGGGACATTAATGCATTGCTGGTGGAGTTGTGAACTGATCCAACCATTCTGGCTGGCAATTTGGAACTGTACTCAAAGGGCTATAAAAGAATGCCTGCCCTTTGATCCAGCCATACCATTGTTGGGGTTGTACCCCAACGAGATCATAGATAAACAGACTTGTATGAAAATATTTATAGCTGCGCTTTTTGTGGTGGCAAAAAACTGGAAAATGAGGGGATGCCCTCCAATTGGGGAATGGCTGAACAAATTGTGGTATATGCTGGTGATGGAATACTATTGTGCTCAAAGGAATAATAAACTGGAGGAATTCCATGTGAACTGGAGAGACCTCCAGGAATTGATGCAGAGCAAAAGGAGTAAAGTCAGAATAACATTGTACACAGAGACCAATACACTGTGGTAAAATAGAATGTAATGGACTTCTGTACTAGCAGCAATGCAATGACCCAGGACAATTCTGAGGGATTTGTGGAAAAGAACACAATCCACATTCAGAGGAAGAACTACAGGAGTGGAAACACAGAAGAAAAGCAACTGTTTGAACACATGGGTTGAGGTAGACATGATTGGGGATGTAGACTTGATACTACTACACCAATGCAACTATTAACAGTTTGGAAATAAGTCTTAATTGATGACACATGTTAAAATCAGTGGAAATGCGCACTGGCTATGGGGGAGGAAGAGAGGTTGGGGATTGAAGGGGAAAGTAAGTGCATGAATCATGTAACCATGTTAACTTTTCTAAAAAATAAATATTAAAAAAAATAAAGAAATTATCAAGGGAAACTGCCCTGATATTCTAGAACTAGAGGTCAAAATATAATTTGATAGAATCCATCAGTCATTTCCTGAAAGAGATCCCAAAAGGATAACTTCCAGGAATATTATAGCCCAATTCTAAAGTAAGAGGGAAAGCAGATAAGAGGAATATAGGGTGATAGAAAAGAGGACAAATTGGGAAATGTGGTAGTCAGAAATTAAACAAAAGCATTGAGGATGGAAAATAATGCACAGCAATCATAATAGTGCAAAAATATTTACAAGTCTCTTTAATAAAGGCCTCATTTCTCAAATACATAAAGAAATGAGTCATTTCCCAATTAATAAAGTCAGTGGATATGAATAGGCAGTTCTCAAATTAAGTAATTAAAACTCTCTAGTCTTGAAATATCATGCAAAAAATGCCCTAAATCACTATTAATTAGAGAAATGTACCCAACATCTATCAGATTGGCTATTATGACAGAAAAGGAGAATGACAAAACTTGCAGGGAGGGAGTTGTGAAATGATTCAATCAATCTGGAGAACAATTTGGATCTATTTCCAAAGGACTATAAAACGATACATACCTTTGACACAGCAGTACTGTTACTTAGTTTGAATCCCAAAAAAGATTTTTAAAAAAAGGGGGCGGTGAGAAGGTCCTATATGTAGGAAAATATTTAAAGCACCTCTTTTAGTAGAGGCAAAGATTGAAAGTAAGGGGAATGGCTGAATAAACTTTGGCATATAATTGCAGTGGAATATTATTGTGCTATAATAAATAATAAGCAAAAGGAGCTCAAAAAAACTTGGAAAGACTTACATTAACTGAAGTAGAATGAAATAAAGAGAATCAAGAGAATTGTTGTTACACAATGACAGGAATAGTGTACAATGAACAACTCTAAATAAATTGTTTATTCTTAGCAATGCAGGGATCCAAAACTATCCCAAAGGACTCATGATAAAAGATGCCATTTGCTTCCAGAGGAAGAACTGATAAAGTCTGAATCCAGACCAAAGCAAACTTTTTTCAAACTCTTTCTTAATTGTTTTTATTCTAGCTTCCTTCCACAAAAGCATTAATATGAAAAAAAAGTTTTACATAATTATACATGTAAAATTTATATGAAATTGTTTAGCATCTCGGTGGTGGGGATTGGGAGGGAAGAAAGGAGGGAAAGAATTTAAGAATAAATATTCTTTGAAAAATGTTGGAAACTGGTTTTACATGTAATTGGGGGAAAATAGAATAAACTTAAAAAACACTGAAGCATGTCTATAATATGGTTCTAATCCAATTTTTTAGCTTTATATCCCATTATTCACTTTTATGCAATCTATATTGTAGAAAATTTGTTCTTCCAATTTGGCAGTCCATCTCCTTTCTCCATTCATTTGCACATCACACATATCCAATTCCTAGAATACTCTTCTCATTTCTACTTCTAAGAATCCTGATTTTTCTTTCAGATCCTGGCTCAGGTGCCACCGCTTCTATAAAATCTTCCCTGATCTTTCTTTCTCTGCCTCTCCTCTCCCTTCTTAATGGTCTCTCCCTCCTTATTACCTTATATATACTTGTCTGTATTCACTTTGTATTCCCCTCTCCCTTCCCAACCCTATCCTTCCCAGAATACAAGGTCTTCAATGTGAATGTCTATTGCATTTTGGGGACAGCTAGTTGGTGTAGTACATAGAGCTCCTGACCTGGAGTCAGGAAGACTTGAGTTCAAATTCAGCCTCAAACACTTTATATAACCCTGGGTAAGTCACTTAACTCTATTTTCTCATCTATGAAATGAGCTGGAGAAAGAAATGACAAGACACTCCAGTATCTTTACCAAGAAAACCCCACATGGGGTTATGAAGAGTTGGGCATGTCTAAAAATCCTCAACAACATATCTTTATTTTTGTATTCCCAGGGCCTAAATTGGTTGTTTGCAAATAAATGCGTAATCAATTTTTAATGGAATTGAATGTCTCAAGTCCATAATAATATTTCAAAGCATTTTATTGATAAGTACAATAAAACTTAAAATGAGAGAATTTAGAGCTGGATTCAGACCTTGGACAATATGTAGCAGTTTTTAGATAGGAAGTTGTAGTTAAGCCCTTTCATTTTACAGATAAGGAAACTATGAGAGATAAAGTGACGTACTCACCATAACTCACAGAAATAGTAAGAAACAAGAGTTGGGATTCAAGCCCCTTTCTTTTTCTCAGCCTATAAGAGTGGAACACCCAAGAATCATTTAAGATAGAAGTACTTGTCCTTTGTGATAGCTCTTCTTCATTATATCAGACAGATACTATAAAACTTCCCCTTCAGAAGCTTATTCATGATTTAAGTATGCATATCTAATTTTCTATAAAAAATAACTTTACCTAAACGATGACAAAACAATGATTTTCAGAGTGTGTACATAGTGATTTTTATGCTGGAAGACTTTTTCATTTGAAATGTCTATGGCAAATTTGAAAATGGGCACAAAAAATTATAAGACAAGACAAACAAAAATCAGATAAAAACCCTTACATAAAATCTTTACCATATCTCTTTCAGGTAAAATCATCTTCTTTATCTTTCTGTGGTCTACAAAGATTTTTTTTTCTTTTAAGAATCAAGGTTAAGTGGAAACTTGAAGAAAACCAGTTAAACAAATTTTCTTCAGCTCTGGTGTTAGAAAAATGTTCTTGATTTCTCACTTATTGGACTTAAAAAAAAGGGTAATTCTCACCCAAATCCTTTTATTTTCCAACAATGGCTAAAAAAAGATTAAGTTCTTTTGTTATATGGAATATCTTGCTTCATGGGGACTAGTAAGATGTGCTTATGTATGTTTAGTGAAATGACTGAAATTAATCTAGTTTTCAAAGAAATAGATTAAACATATTTACATATGATTTGTATCAATTCGATAATTTCCCAGACTAGAAAGATCACAGACTCATTAATAAACACAAACACATACCTTTTAAACATTTAAATATAATTAAACTTATCATGGCTATTTTAATGGACAGTAGTCAAATATAATTCATATAATTTAGTAAACAAACATTTATTTTTTTATTTTTCATGAAACTTTTTTGTTATGACAATCGTTTTGGTGGCATGAGTGAAGATTTAGACTACAACTAATAATTTAATTACAAAATTCCCTTTCTTTGGGAAAAGATCATGATGGCTGATAGCAATAATGACTTTTTTAAAAAATGTTAAGTCCCGTATGTTAGATTGTATTTTAGGCTTTCAACACTTATCCAAGGGACTATAACAAGAGCCTTCTAGTTGGCCTCAATGCCTAATTCCCCTCCTCTGTAGTCCATCCTCCATACAGCTACTAAAATAATATTCTGAACACCCAGGGCCAACCATGTTACTTCCCTATTCAAGTACTAGTGTCTCCTTCTTGCCTCAAGGGTAAAAAACAAACTCCTCTGGCACTTTAGTTCCTTTTATTCTGGCCTTACCACATATTACTGCACTTCATTCACTCTACATCACATTTCAGCCAAGCTGGCTAACTTGATGTTTCTTCTACTGCTCCCCATGTCTGAAATGCACTCTTTACTCAGCCTCTGCCTTGGCAAATTCATAGCTTGTTTCAAAGCCAGTTTAAATGACAATCCCTACAAAAGACCATTCCTGATCTGCCCAGTTTGCTAGTCTTTGCCCACTTTGTATCACTTTGGATTTACTTTGTATCTATCTGTCTATCTTCCTTCCTTCTTTTCTTTTTCTTTCTTTCTTTCTTTCTTTCTTTCTTTCTTTCTTTCTTTCTTTCTTTCTTTCTTTCTTTCTTTCTTTCTTTCTT
>NC_058132.1:608404073-608622000 GCF_016433145.1 Gracilinanus agilis | reverse complement strand
TATATATATATATATAAATTTATAAGCATGTTTTCTTTCTTCTACCTTCCTCCTCTCCAAAAAATAAAAAAAAGAGAAACAAAATCCTTGTGATACGTGTGCATGATTAAGTAAAAATAATTTCCACATTGGCCATTTCCAAAAATTCTGTGCCTTGAGTCCACCTCCTCTCTGTTAGAAGATGAATAGCAGAGGTCATCATGGATTCTCTGGAATCATGGTTGGAAATGGCCTCAATCTGCAAGTTTTGCAAAGATGTATTTACAGTGTTGTTTTATAAAGATTGTCTTCCTAGTTCTGCTCACTTTATGCTCTGTGTGCATTCTTTTACTAGTCAGTAAAAGGATTCAATTAATTCAAATGTATAAGTAGAGGGTCCACTTGGAGGGTGTCCCATAGAGGGGTTCCATGTGTCCAAGGAACAAAATGGAGAGGCAACTTCCATCTCTACTATGGCAAGACTACAAAAAGTTTCCTGATATTGCCAATTTCCTGCTCCTATTGGCTGTGCCTCTTCTTTCCCGTAAGATGGTGTTCCACGGGTTTTGTGACTGCTTCCAGGTATTGCTCAACTCATCACTGCTAGATGTTTGCCCGCTGAGAACACAGTTGGGGAACTTTTTTCTGCCAACTACTTCATGGCTTCGGTTGGAGTCCTTGGCTGAGGTGCTACTATTTTTCCATAAAAAGAGTAGGTTCTACTTCAGAGATCTCGTTTATTCTGTGTCAATTATGGCATTCTGTCAGTAAGGGGGCGTGAAATCAACACTTGGATGACCAATTGAAATTGCTTAGAATGAGGGAGTTGGATTAGAGACTCAAAAATAATCTGTTTGGGAGGAAAAATGACATCTCGTGAATATTGGTGGTAGGCAAGAACTAAAATATCTAGACTTAAAGATGCCTAAATATTAGATTTTTTTCTCTCCCTTCTTAATATTTCTCTAAATCATTATTTTGCTTCTCTATTTTGATAGGTCTTACACGATGTAACGAGTCTAATGGCCAATTTCCCATTCTAATCTTGGAGAAATGAGCCGATTTCATTTTTTTTTTCATTTTATATAGGGCAAATTAGGTGATTCAAACTACTCTTCCTCTTTCCTCCATTTGCCCTAGTTGTTGGAGGCTAAATCTTGCACATAGTGCCTCTTGATGATGGTGCCCTAGATCTATCTTCCGAGAGATGTGGGGAGAGATTCTATGACAAATATGTAGAAGATATCAGTAGTATTGTGGGCATAAACCTGGTTCATCCACTAAAGAAGTAAGCTTGACATTTGACATAGATAGATCAATGTGATTCGCAGAATCACAGAATCTCAGACTTAAAAAGAGGCCTCAGAGGTATGTGAGTATAAAAGTTCTCTCTACAATATACCAGAAAAATGAGCATCCAGTCTTTACTTGAATATATCGAATGAGAGGGAGAGGGAACCCCACTGTCTCCTGAGGAACTTCAGGATTCCCTTTACACACACATATGCGAATTGTGCATGTATAAAGTAATTTTTACAGATTCACATGTTTGTAGATGCATGAATATATGCACATGTTATAGGCATATAGAAGCAGGTATGTGTATAAACACATGTATAGATTAATTCTATGTAGTTTATAGAGATATGCAACATTATTGTGAATAAATGTCTATATTTTACATGTATACGTGCATGTGTATAGAAATCCTTCTGTGTACTTGGCACAAATACATATATGTCCATATGTATAAATATGTATATATAAGAAATCACTCTTTTCCTTCATTTCCTAGACTTTTGTAGACTTGAAGACCCTCTTTAAACTAAATAATATCTTTCCACTGATCCTCATGCAACAAGAACCGGAGAACCTTCGCCATAAAGATTTCTCTCCACTGGATGCTCTCTAGCTTATTAATAGTGTTCTGACTCAATATGGTGCCCAGATAAGACAACAGCTCACAGGCATTTCGACTGGGGTAACAGATGGGGATGCTATGATATAGAAGGGATGAGCAGGTTTTTTGCTTTTTGTATTTAAGATTCTAGGAATTAAGGCAGAGGGGACGGTGGAGATCATCTAATCCAAACTCCTCATTTTACAAAGGAGGAAATTCAATCCCAGAGAGATTCACTGATGGATGACTGATCTCAAAAGAAGCAGACAATGGATGTAGAAATTAAAACTAGGTTCTGCAACCCTCAAATCTAGGGTTTTCAGGAACAAATGCATATTCAAGTAGTGTGGTAATTGGTTAAAGGAGGCAAGTCTTCAGAGCATTTATGTGTATGTAAAACAAACCTTTTTTCATCAGCAATATCAGCTTCTTGGCATAAGTAGGAAAAAATTAGTCTTTTTTATTGACAAACTGATTTAAACAGAGTATAAAACACTGTACTTTATTCTAAAATTGATTATATCGTTCTTTTAAACCCTTACCTTCCACTTTGGAATAATACAACATATTGGTTCCAAGGCAAAAGAGCTATAAGTACTAGGCAATTGGGGTTAAATGACTTGTCAGGGTCACACAGTTAGGAAGTGTCTGGGATTGGATTTTAACCCAGAACCTCCTGTCTCTAGGTCTGGCTCTCAATCCACTGAGATATCTCATTGCCCCATTTATTTCGTTTTTTTTAAATTGTAAAGTCTGATCAGTTCCATAGATAATTAGAAGATATCATGCATTTCATGTGTATTTTTTGACTCCCTGAGACCCAGACCTGAATATCTTTCTTGTTACCTAACCTCAGCAAGTTAGCAAAGGTTGATATTTTTCAAGATGGTGATTTGTAATATTTATTTTAAAAATTAATGAAATTTTCTAAATAGAGCAATAGACCGTGGAGGAAATCTTAGGCAAAAAAAGACTCAGCCTTGATATGTTTGTCAAAGATAGTATGCTGGAATGGCATAAAAGATCTTTTTGAAACATCCTTATGGATACCATTTCTATCATTTAAAATGGATCTCCTTTGGAAATGAGTAGGAACTTAGGGATCAGTTGGGCAAATTGCCTTAGGAGGACAGGGAAAGCTTTATCAGTTAATATGTGTTTAAACTAATAACTTGAACTTCAGTGGAAATCCTTATTATAAACATATTATATACAAAATCCTTATTATAAACATATATAATCATTATATATATAACATGTTATATATATTATATACATATTATTCAGTCTTCAGGACCCCATTTTGGGGGTTTTCTTGGCAAAGATACTAGAATAGTTTGTCATTTCCTTCTTTAGCCCTTTTCACAGATGAAGAAACTGAGGCAAATAGGGTTAAGTGACTTGCTCAGGGTCATATAGCTACTATGTCATATCTGAGGCCAGATTTTACCTCAGATCTTTCTGACTCCTGGGTTGGCATTCTATGTACTACACCACCTAACTGCCTCTGCACATGCACACATGCACACACATACACATGCACACGCACACATAGATAGATAGATAAATATCACATATAAACAATTACTCAATTTTTAAAGAAAATTCTTTTGTTGCTTGTATTATGATTGTAAATTAAGTACAGTTTTCATTCCAAAGCTATGTGGACTTTCTTAGCTATATAATTTGTTGGTTATATTCAGGACTTTGTACTTCAAAGAATAAGAAAAAATTGTAGCAAATCTAACATCATCCTGACAGTTCAATTTTGGCTAATTATAAGAGTAGATGAGTCATATAAAAGTAACACAAAAGAAGACTGAAATAAAATTGTAGAAGGTAAGGAACACTTTGATAATGCTGAAATTTCTTATATAATCCATCAGCCTGTCTTGATGTATTTCCAGAAATAATGAAGAAAATGTTCTGAAATCATTTACAGAATAAAATTGCCAGAAGGCAGGGAAACACTCTCAGTATTGTACTGATATAGTAACTGTGAGGTACACCAAGTCAAAATCTTTAGTAAAGTCAAGATATGCTAAATGGGCTTGAATATAGCATTTTATCTCCATCCACCAAGTGCTATTACCAGAAGGAAGCAGTTATGAAACATAGAACATAAAGCTTTGTTCTGTGCACATGTTATTGACTTTTTTTTGGACTTTATATACATCTTTTTTCTCTAATTATGGTAGAAACTATAATTTTTTTCCCTTTGAATTTCCTTTGTGGCCAACTTCTGTGACTGTTGCATAAGTCCTTCTGTAGCCTTGGTAACAATAATAACAACTAAAATTTAGATGGTACTTACTAAGTGCCAGGCTCTGTGTTAAATATCTTATAAAAATTATCTCATTTCGACTCCAATGGGAAGTAAGTGCTATTTTTATCCCCATTTTATAGCTGAGGAAATTGAGGCAAATAGAAGTTAAGCATCTTCCCCAGCATCATACAGCTATTATATGAGGTCAATTTTGAACACAGATCTTTCTGATTCCAGGCAGTGTGGCTCAATTTATCTGTGATCAATAATGCATCAATAATGGGGTTGTTTGAAAGCCCCCAAGGAACTGGTGATAAAATATGCTATCCAAAGCCAAAGAAGGAACTGTTAGAATCCAATTACAGATCAAGATTGCCATCTTTCACTTTATTTCCTTCATGAGTTTTTTATTGTATATGTGATATGGGTCTTTTGTCATGGCATGGAGGATATGGATATATATTTTGCATGAAAGCACTAGTATAACCTATAATAGATCATTTACTTCCTGGGGATTGAGAGAGGAGAGGATCTGAATTGCAAAATGTTAGAAAACAATGGTAAAAAAATGTTTCTACATGTAATTTTTTTAAAGTCCAGGATTTAAATAATTGTTTAATTATTATTCAACTGTCTTCAATAGCTCTTATCTAGCCTTTATAGTTGCTTCCATAGGTTCAGTTATGTTGCCAGGAATCATCTCTTTCCCCAATTAACCTAATCCTACTGAAATTTTCTTAAAACATTATGTTTTAAGCTACCATCTTTTGCCCTTATCACATTACCATATATTATCAAACATTTATTAAGCACTTACTGTGGGCTAGATACTGGAGACAAAAATACAATGAATGATACGATCTATTTTTCTGCTTGTCCTATCACTTCTTTTGGGTATGTCTTTCTTAAGGGCAGGTGCTATGTTTTCTTTTTCTTTGTTTCTTTTTCTTCTTCCCTCCCTCCCTTCCTTCCTTCCTTCCTTCCTTCCTTCCTTCCTTCCTTTATTTCTTTACTCAGTTCCAAATCCCTAGTTGGTAAATAACAAATTCAATTGCCTTTTCTTCTCCTGGTAGGTGCATAATACTGAACTGAATTGAACCAACAGTATACAAATCATAGCATATTTCCCTTTCTTAAATTTGTATTCTTCAATATTAAAATGAAACAATATGCCACTTTTTTTGCTCTCAGTAGGGCACTATATTTAATATTTAGTTATGCAATATATTTTAAGTCTCAAGTGGGTCCATGATCTTACTATTAGGTACTCTATCCATTTTTGGAGTTTGCTACTCACCCCATTCTTCCTCATCCTCTGTGATTCTTCTTGATTCCCTTCCATAATTTTTCCAAAGATGATCCACCCAACATACTAGAAGATTTTTATGTCTTTCTTAATTATATTATAGATATCAGCCAAACTGTCAGAAGTTACATCTGCTATGCTTTGCTTTTGACTGACCAACCTTTTTTATCATACCCTTTTTAGATAATACTTTTTGTAGCCCTTCTCGTATTAATTTATAATATTTAATGAATAATATGCTACATCATACTCAGTCCACCATACAACCTCTTATTTTGTTTTGAGTTATTTGTCTTCTCTCAGTATTTTCTCTCAGTATTTCTCTCAGTATTTCCATAACCACACCACTGTAGACAAGGCAAAAGGCAATTTATATAGCTAGAAAACATGTGAGTAGACTAAAAAGAAGCCTTATCCTCTTGGTGCTTCCAAATCATATTTTCTAGCCTAATTTTCATTTTCTTAACCTTAAATTCATTGAGTATCCTGGTATAAGGTGACTTGATTAGGAATATTTTGTGAAGTACTTGATAGATTTTCTCTAGTGCTCTGTTCTTCATTTTCTTTACATTAAAGTCATTGAATATCCTGATATAAAGTGACTTGATTAGGAATATTTTGTGAAGTACTTGATAGATTTTCTCTAGCGCTCCATCTTCTATCCAGTACATAATGAGATGTTCAAATAGGACTAGCACATTTGATGTGAGGAGTTGCCAAGATTTTTTAAGAGTTGCTCATCCACCTTTGGTGTCTACGTGTCCCTCAACTCTTATTTGTGACCCCAAGAAGCTGTAACATGAGCGGCAGCCTCATAAGCCATTAGTGAGTTGAGGGATGTCTACCCCAAGCATGTAAAAATGTCCCCTAGATGAGACCAATATGTTCCAAAGATCATGAAATTGGTGAAAGTAGGTCCTGTGGAGTGTTCGAAGCTTGGTCGGACACTGAAGATGCCAGGGTCATCCACTGCATCTTGGGCTATCACCAGTCATCCTGACTTTTGCCTTGCCACTGATCTTTGATGACTCTGGAAGAGAAAACGAGGCTAATGACTGTGCACCTCTTCCTTATTTAAATCCAATTCTCTTGCAAGTCAAGACATCACCCTATGATGTCATTGATCCTCATTGAAAATGAATGATGAACAAATAAAACAACAAAAACAATAATTTTCTAAATCCAACATAGGCATATAAGCCCTGTAATGTAAGTGATTATGTTCCTACAAAAATGATGTTGTAAGCCCATATTTATGCCAAAGTCATTGAAACATATTTCCCAACATTTTTTACTTACTTTACATGAAAGTAACTGAATATAGAAATATATCTTTACTTGACTAGAAGGATTATGCCAAGTACTTAAAATTGTTCTCCTGTTTTCTCCTGTATATATAATATTGGTATATAATCACCATAAAATAGATGACTAAGGGTTCCACAAATTATGTGTTTTGATCCCTTTAGTTGCATGATAAAGCCAACCTCTTTATTTACCCCTTTGAGAAGCCATCTTTTCCTTAAGAGGCAAATTTTTGTTTTCCAGTTTCATATCTAGGGAGAAAGTCAGTTATGTTATGGTTTAGTTCCTTTGGTAGCAAATCAGCTCATTGTTCATTGGAAGAAGATCTTATGATAGGGTGCCAACAGGTTACTTTTTGTAGATCTAAAAATATTTGTTAGCATTGTCCCCCTTTTTTCTACCCCTCTGCTATTGTGTCTAGGGAATGTATGTGTCCAAGAGTTATTTTGGTTTGATTTTATTTCATGGAATTTCCAGGAAAATTCATCACTTAGGAAAATAAACCTTTCTTCCTGAATATCTAGGCTTGTTTGTGCATATTTGATATAGTCTGTTGCTAGAAGCATACTTAAAATTCTTTCCATATTAGTGGAATGTTCTAGTACTTATGTTCCTCTAATACTTATCCTCCAACTTCCAGAAGTCATTTATGTTTAAATCAAACTATATATTAAGAATTCATTATGTATCAGTCACTATGCTGGCTGTTGGGGATACAAAGAATAAAATGATTGCCCTCAGTCCTCACCCGCAAAGAACTTATATTTGTCTAGAGGAAAGAACACATGTATAGGTGATTCAGTGTCAAGTGACTTCAGAAATGTGAGAGAAATCAATAATAATCCAGAGAAACCTAAAAGGCTTAATAGAGAAGATGTCACAAGAGTGGAATCTAAAGTGGAGTTAGATATTCCAAAAGCCAGAGGTATGGAGGAACAACTATGCAAAGGCAAAGAGTTGTGGCTGGAATGGTAAATACAGGGAAACTGGGGGAGTGTACATAGAACACATAGGCTGAAGTTGAAAAGACCTGAGGTCAAACCCAGCCTCAGATATTTCCCAGCTGTTTGACTCTGGGCAAGTTACTTCACTTCTGTTTGCCTTAGTGTCCTTATCTGAAATATGGGAATAACAATAGTTAAAGGTCTTTATCTCCCATGGTTGATGTGAAGACTGAGGGCAATGCTCTCCTTTTAGTATCCCCAGCACCTAGCATAGAGATGGATGCATAATGAATTGTTAATAAATACTTTGAATTAAACAGAGATAACCCCTGGAAACAAAGAATGTGTATTAAAGGAAAAAGAAGAGAAGAGGGAGGAGTAAAAAGGAGTAGGAGGTGAAGGAGACTGATGATGGTGGTGATGATGATGATGGTGGTGGTAATGATGATGATGATGGTGATGATGGTGATGATGGTGATGTTGATGATGATGATGGTGGTGGTGATGATGATGATGATGATAGTGATGCAAATGAGGCAAATGATGCCAGTACTGATGCTGGTGCTGCCACTAGTATATTCTGAAAGTAGTTCATGGAATAAAATGATAGATCGAATGTGAAGTGCTTTAAATACCAAGCCTAAGATCTCATATTTTATTATTCTCAAGGCAATAAAAAGCTACTGACCTTCTTGATCAAGGCAGTCACAAGGTCAGACTTTAAGAAATACTAATTTTGGGGAGCAGTTGGATGGGTTCAGTGGATTGAGAACAAGACCTAGAGATGGAAGGTCCTAGGTTCAAATCTGGCCTCAGATACTGCCTAGCTGTGTGACCCTGACTCTGGATAAATCATTTAACCCCTATTGCCTTACCACTCTTCTGCCTTGGAATCAATACAGTATCAATTCTAAGATGGAAGGTAAGGCTTAAAAAAAAAAGAAATACCAATCTTGTAGTGATATAGAGGAATCTGTGACCTTGAATAAGTCACTGTGCCTTAAAGGTCTTGTTTTGTCATCTATAAAATGAGAGAAATGGATTAAATAATCTCACAGTTCCCCTAAGCTCTAAATTTTTTGAGTCTAATAAAGACATGTTGATCATGATGCTGATTTCTACTTTTATTTCAAAGCAGTAAATTGCAGATTTATAGTTCATGAAAGAAACATTCATTTTACATGCACTGAAAAGGACTATTAAACATTTGACACTTTCCTCTGTTCCTTCTCAACAGATTTTCTTCATCTGCAAAATGAAAGAGTTGGACTAGGTGACCTACCTGGGAGGTTTCTTAAAGTCCTGGTTCTGTGAGTTTGGAGCTATTAACTAAAAGGATACTTGCATCATTTTCTGGTCATTCCTTTTATGATTTATTCATGTTGTATTCATCATAATAGTACCCCGATGTTTTATAGATATGCCTCATTTTATTGTGCTTAGCTTCATGGCAATCCTATATTGAGCAAGTCGATTGGTGCCATTTTTCCAACAGCATGTGCTCATTATATCTGTTATGGTGATCTGGATCTTTGATATTATTATAATTGTTTTAGGGTGACACAAATTGCACCCACATAATATTGCAAACAATCTATAAATATGTGTGTTCTGACTGCTCCATCTACCAGCTATCCCATGTCTCTCTCTTTCTCCTCAAGGCTCCCTATTCCCTGAGACACAACAATATTTAAATTAGGCCAGTTAATATTCTTAAAATGGCCTCTATGTGTTCAAGTGAAAAGAGGGTCAATCCATGCAACAAATTCATTGTTTTCTTATTTTAAGAAATTGCCACAGCTACATTGAGTACTTTATAATTATTTTTACAAAGTACTTTATAACTATTATTTTACCTTCACATCAACCTTGGGAGATAGGTGTTATTATTATTATAGATATTATTATTATTATAGTTACTATTATCCACATTTTATAGATGAGGGAAGTGAAGCAGAAATCAAGGGACTACATGGGGTCACCCAACTAGTGAATGTCTTGGATTAGATTTGAACTCAACTTTCCGCGACTCCAGCTCCAGTATTCTGTGCACTATGATGTCACCTAGCTCATCTACAGTGACAATTTAATAGAAAAAAAAATCAGAACCTGAGCAGACATCTGTAACCAAATAATAGGTCTTTTGGATCACCGCTTTAGACAAGAGCACAAGGAACCTCGAATTCACACCCACAAAAAAGAGGCATTTTTAATTGATTGCTCACCAACCCGAGAGTACCTCTATGATGGGAAAAACACAGACAAATAATATTATTTCACTTAATTGCATTGCTTTAAACAATTTATTGAACTGTTTTCAGCATTTTCCACAGTGTACAGAGAAGCGGTATATCAAATACTCTATGGAAGAAAAATAGCTACTCTGGGAGCTGGGCCATGACTAATTTATAACCTGCAGAAACGGCCTCACATTTAATAAGGTGTTAATTGCATTCAGGTGACACAGCTGTAGTTGGAAAGATAATTTTGTGCACCTTATCTGTGCTGATGGGAGTGCTGGACGCAGCCCAGTTACAGTGGAATAGGAAAGGTAATTTCTTGAACCTCATCAGCACTTGGTAAATAGACACTTAACAGTCTGACTAGAAAGATGCCCATTTATACTCTCACAGTTAATAAATGACTTCAATTAAAAATGATGGGGAATGTGAAGTTTTCTTTTCTTTAATCTTGCTACCCATTTTATGGGGACCGTTGAGAATGACAGGAATATAATAAATGAATGTTTATTTAAATACTCCCTTCCTTCACAATCCCACTTCCCATTCCCCACCTCTAAAATCAGTAATTCACTTACTTAGGTTCTCTCAGGACAGTAGCAACCCATGTAGATGATAAAGGGAAAATTTAAATCAATCATCTCTGTGTTCTGTGCCTGATTTTTACTAGGCACTTAATATATGTTTACAGATTGATTATGAGGTGTGAGACATGCCAATATTTTTCTATGTAAATATCATATCTAAAGGCTGAAATGGGTTTAACATTCAAAGCTGGAAAAGAACAGTTAGGAAATTTATTAATAGTCAAATTTATATTTCTATTGTTAGTTACAATAATTTTCTTAAACTAAGTCATAAATTCTAGGTTTTGTTCAAATCCCTGTCCTTAAGAAAGTTTCGCTATTATAAGTAGCTGCCACTAGAATCGTGATTTTAAAGACTAGCTAAAGACCCTTGGACCAAAGAGTGGCATGTACATGAGTGTGTGTATGTGTGTTGGATGAATCCTACAGAGAGAGTCTTAGCTGTTTTGAGGAAGTAGCCCTTTCTGTAGGTTGGGAGGTAGCTGGCCTTCCAGTTAAGTTACCAATCTGTTCAGAAGAGACTCCTTCCAAATTAGACCCAGAATGTTTGAATGTAGAACAACCCATAGGAACCGAACCTACCAGGAACATAGTCACAATTAGGAATTATTTCCTAAACTCTTGCCTCTGCCCTAGTCAGTACTCTAGGATTAAGCCCTACTAACTCCAGGTCAGATATAGGTCTGGGCTAATGCATAAAAGGGCTACTTTCTTCCCCAACAAATCCACAAAAAAACACTGGAGTCACCCAGGACAAAGTTCAACATGCCAAGGTGCTCCAATCTCATGGCAGATTGCAGCCATTCCAAATCTGTCCTTTTATCTATATCCTCCAAAAAAAAACACCACTTGGGTTCTGGCTAGACTACTAGAAGCTTGTCTCTCGTTCTCTTGACATTGGGTGAATAACATCAGGGATACTTAGACTGTCCATTGGTTATCCCTGGATCTCATCATGTGATTAGCCCATCTATACTGTCCCCATCCTCCAGTCATTTCTTTGATGCCAACCTACTTCTTGGGTGCGACTCTACATTTATGATTGATTGATGACTACTTATACTCACCATGAGCTTGTGGTGAGTCTATTGCCCTTTGGGTAAACTTCAACCTCAATTTATTCAGATTATAGTTAATGTTGACTCATAACCATATAATAGAAATATATTTCCAAACCATGATGCCTACATTTTGGTCACAATTCTCATCCTCACCTAACCCTTCCTCCCACACTGGAACCTTGGATTTTGTCCCTCTGATGAGAGACTCAGAGAGGTCTTTCTCAGAATTAGGCTTCCATTCCATGTGAACTGGAAAGACCTCCAGGAACTGATGCAGAGTGAAAGGAGCAGAGCCAAAAGAACATTGTACACAGAGACCAATACACTGTGGTAAAAGAGAATGTAATAGACTTTTGTACTAGCAGCAATGCAATGACTCAGGATAATTCTGAGGGATTTATGGAAAAGAACGTTATCCATATTCAGAGGAAGAACTGCAGGAGAGGAAACACAGAAGGAAAAAAAAAACTGCTTGAACACATGGGTTGAGGCGGACATGATTGGGGATGTAGACTCGAAACCACCACACCAAAGCAACTATCAATAACATGTAAATAAATCTTGATTGATGACACATGTTAAAACCAGTGGAAATGCACATTGGCTATGGGGGGAGGGGTTGGGGAGGTGAAGGGGAAAGTAAGAACATGAATCATGTAACCATGGAAAACTTTTCTAAAAAATAAAAATTAAAAAAAAAAAGAATTAGGTTTCCACCTTACTTCTTGTCCACTATTTCCAAACCATCCTATTTCCAACTTCTTTGTTCCCCTTCCCTTTTGTGCCTTCCGTGATTAGAATTTAAGCTCCTTGAGTGTAAAGGGAATCCTGTTTGCTTCTGTTTCTGCTCCAAGAACTTAACTGAATACCTGGCACATAATAAATAATTAATAATTCTTTGTAACTTTTTTTTTCATTTGGGGTTTTTTTTTGGCCAGTGACACTAATAATTATATTAGTATAAAAAAGTTGGGCTCTTGTTGAAAGAAAACCTTGGGGTCATTTTAAAGAACTCTATAATTTCTTCCTACATTGAAATGAATTCAAAGTATTAGCCCTCTTAAAAATATTTTAAATGGCTTCCTTCCTCTGTCTCTGTCTCTGACTCTCTCTGTCCCTTTTCTCTTCCCTTGTTCTTGTCTTTTTGACATTACTCGTATTCCTTTATTATTCTATTCTCTTTGCCATGTTCTCTGACTCTCCATCTCTATCCCCTTTTCTCTGTCTTTCCTTCTCTGCCCCTGTCTTTATCTCTGTTTCTGTCTTATCACTTCTGCCCATCAGTCTCTGTAGATTTCTTCTGTCTTAGAATCAATATTAGATATTTGTTCCAAGGGTTAGGTTACAGCTAGGCAAAGGGAGTTAAGTCATTTGCCTATGGGCATACAACTGGCAATTGTCTGAGACCAGATTTGAACCTAAGAACTCCCCTCTAGCCTGGCTCTCAATCCACTGAGTCACCCAATTGCTACCATGTCTCTTCCTTAAAACTTGCAAAATGTCCTAATATATCTTTTATCTCCAATATTCTACCCAGATTCCTTCCAATTCTAATGTTCTACTTCTATTATTTTATGTTCTAAACACCTTTCTATTTATAGCATTTTGTTACAATATCCTTGTTTCTGTCTCTCTAACTTTATCTTTTTCTGTCTTTATTGTTGTGGCTGGCTAGTTGCTTCTCTGTCTCTTTCTGTCGCCCTCTCTTTTTTGCCTCCTGTGTACCTCAGAATGACAATTATTTCTACCTTCCATTGAGATGTAGAGAATCAGTGGCTAGTCATGGAAAGTACCATGTGCCAAGTGAAAATACTTTGGTTCATGCTTGACTCTTCCACTGACTGAATGTATAGTGGAAGCACTCCCCCAAACCAGCATTCCTACTTCCAAAATAGCTCTCACCGCCATCATTCAAGGAATCAATTCCTTTGGAGAAGGGACCAGCCATCCCCATCAAATGCTATTTGACTACCACACACACCTAAGTAAGCAGCAAAAGGAAACAGCATGTGCTAGGCAAGTCAAACCAATACCATCATCTTGTCCACCATTTCCCCTCAAACTCTGATGGGCACAGATCAGGCTTCCGAACCCAGAAGTACTGGGGGGTTCCTTCTTTCAACCCTTGGACTCTGGAAGAAGAGAAGTAGGCATACTTCTTGTGCCTCCCTGCTATTTTCAGATCTTCTTTCTGTCACCATCAATCAGAATTTTTCCTCCTTTGATAACTCTATCCTAGTGGCAGTTATCTATTTATCTGGCACTGCGGTACAGTGGTAAGAACACTGGCTTTGGAATCCGAAGAGTTTTTACACAGAAATATTCCCCTTAGAAGGCATAATCACAAATATAAAAACTTAATGACTCAATGCCTGGAAGATATAATCTTCCTCCTCTCTTGCACCACTACCTTAGTTTCTGGAGAGCAAGAGATTAGATGTGTAGCATCATTTGGTTCCTATAAATCACAGTCCCTATTCCAAGACCAAATTCCTCTTTGGGGCTTGAGTCCTATGCATTCTGGCTTCTCAGGATTTCTATGTTGGGCTGTATGGTTGTAGAACTCCATCAGGATTCTTGACTCCAAGGTCACCATCAGTCACTGGTGAGGCTCCTCTCCTGGGTCCCTAAAAATGAGAAGGATAAACAACAGCAGAACAGAAAGCACCCATTTCTCAGAGAGAGGGAAAAAAGAGAGGGAAGAGAAGAACTGAGGTCTTTCCTCTCTGGTTTAGTTTACAGTGTCCTTTCCTTTGATGAACTGGGATATTCACCCTCAGAAAGCAGTCAGTAAGAGAGTAGCTGAAAGAATGTTGGGCTCAGTTACCACCAGGCAGCTAATTAAAGGAGGCTACCTCTGCCCATCTGGTAGAGGACAAAAATGTGGACATATTACAAAGAGCCCTCAAAGGCACCCCCATTTTGGATGAACTGGCTATGCCCAGACATGACTAGATTGCATGTGTATATATTCACACATGTGTCTACATACTACATGAACATAGTTGTTTGCATGTTGTATCCTCCATTAGATTACAAGCTCCTGGAGGGCAAGGACTGTTTTTGCCTTTTTTTTTTAATTCCAAAGGCTTAGCACAATTCCTGGGATGTAGTACGCACTTTAAAAAATGCCTTTTTACCTGATTGAGATTGTATGTACAAGGATGCCAGTAACTGCAGTTCCAAATTCTAACTCGACTTATAGTGACAGTCAGGATTTCATGAGTTCTTAACCTTGATGCATACATGAAATCAGGTCTTCTGACTCCATATTAACAGGTGAACCACACATTAGAGATAATATTTGCTGGCAAAAACATATGAGAAATAGGGAAGTTGTGAGGAACAAATCCCTTCTGGGAAACTTTTTATGATCTCTTTGTCACATAGCTAATAAATGTCTGAGGTTGAATTTAAAAGAAAATATTTAAGATGATATTGCAATGTTATTATTGATATTCTTAAAGTTTTCCTCCATCTTCTAAACCCTATAGCATATGCCTATGATGATCAGGGGTCTTGGAATCACCCCTACAATCCATTTGTTATATCTCAACCATCTATCAAGGGCATGCTGAGGTATTCAGGAAGCTCCCTGTTAGTCTCAGACTTTCAGAATAACTGAATTCCATTTATCTCTTCTAGGTGCTCTTATGTATCTGCCCTTGTGTAGGTGGTAGTAACAGTCTCAATTTAGTCTAGGAATTATATCTGCAACCAGGGCAACTAGGTGATATAGTAGATATCATTTCAGGCTTGGAGTCAGGAAGACTCATCTTCCTGAGTTCAAATCTGGCCTGGCCTTGGACACTTACTTGCTATGTGTCCCTGGGCAAGTCATTTAATTCCATTTGCCTCAGTTTCCTGATCTGTAAAATGAGGCAGAGAAAGAAATGGCAAACTATTCCAGTATCTCTGCCAAGGAAACCCCACATAGAGTTGAGGGTTGGACAAGATTGGGGGAAAAAAAGAAAAAATACCAACAAATACATCTATATTATCAAATTAAGTCTCACAGATCAGAGTGCCCCATCTATTTGTCTCTTCTGTTTTGTTCCATACCCACTGTTTTTAATTTAAAGTCTATTAAAAAACTGTATATAAAACTTTGAGGAAAATTATAAAAATAAATAATAGTAGGCTGATATGAACACTTCAAGCTTAAGGAACACATCAGTACACTCCTACATCATAATCCATTTCTTACATTCCATCCCCTTAATACCAGGCAAGACAAAACCCTGGAATTTTAGCATCCATTCTTCTCATTCCTTGCCCCACTCCAATTTCATTGTTTACTCTTAAAAATGATCCTTTCATTGCTAAATCTGGTAGCCTTTTCTTAGTCCCTTTCATCAATTTCTCTCAAGTATTCAACCCAGTTGGATCATGCTTTTATTCTAATCACTATCCCACAGAAAAATATTAGCATCACTGGTTGTCTGTCTAACCACTTCTTTTTTGTCTTCTTTACAGGAATCCTCTTAAGCCTAGACACAGTCCAGGGTTCTGTCTTGAATCCCCTTTTTTCTGTCTATACTCTTTTTCTCCATGATATCATTGGCTCTCATATGTTTCAATGATTATCTCTAGTTCCCTGTTTCTTTCCAGAGCACCATTGTGCTTCCACCTACTCCATTTCAAAACCAACACTAGAGTTATCCTTGACTCTTCCTTGTCCTTCATCCCACATATCCTATCAGTTGCCAAGTCTTGTCAACTCTCCTTTCACAATCTCTAACTTCCACATCTCTAACTCTTAACCCTATCCCTCTATTCATGGGGATGAATAGTCTTTAAGGATGTTCTCACCACTCACCTGGGTTATTGCCAGTGCCTTCTAGTTGGTCCCCTTTCTACCTCTTCTAACCTCTCCCTTTTACAATCTATTTTCCATGCAGTTTCCTAAGTAATCTTCCTAAGATACAGGCTTGATTATGTCTATCTTCTACTTAATCTTCAGAGGCTCCCTCATGTTCAAATTCAATCTTTTCCAATTCTCCAGGCTCAGTTTTCTCTATTCTGTTCTCTTCCCTTTCTCTCTCCCCTCTTCTCCTCCCAGTTTTATGAGTAGGGAATGATTACTACGTATATAAGGAATGAAATTATGTCTTCTTTCATCTCTAAATGTAGATGAAAATTCAAACTGATAAAATGTCATCTACTGAAAATGGGTACATTTACAAGTCCTCCTAGGATTCGTGTATAGCCTAATTGAAGCTGCCTATTGGAAGAAAAACCAACACACTAATTAATTCTCCTCTGAATTACACTTTAGAGATTAGTTCATTCCTGAAAGGTTTATAGATAATGCAATTTTCAACACTGAAATCAAAGCATGACTTTGTTAGTCTTGCCTTTAACAGTTTTATTTGATGCCAAATTATCTGCTTATTAAGATGAGTCAGCAATATAGCACCACTTGAATGTTGTTAAAATAGTAAGCACTAACATTGCCTAAGGAAGAGATTAATGTGTAGGAATCATGAAGTAATCTCATTATGCTCATAACTTTATAGGAGCGCAATGATCTGTTCTTAGTCTCCGCAGGTTATTCAGTTCAATTCAATTCAATTCAATAAACACTAATTAATTGTCTATACAAGATGTCCCTAAAGTCTTTTAAAGTGTGTTTTAAATCTATTAAAGCTTAAAGTCAGTTATTGTGGCAGGGTTATGAAGTTTAAAAAAAATATATAAGCTTACTCTCAGAGAGCTTGTGGTCCAACTGGAAAGATGCATACAAAGTATATTCAGAGGCAAGAACTACTGAGAACAAAGGAAAGATCCAAGAGGAATACTACAAAAACTTTGGGAGTGAATGACCTCTCATTTGGTTGCAGAGCAATCAGGACAGATCATAGAATGGAGAGCAACTGAGCTGGACCATTAAGAAAGAGAATGATCTCAGCCTAGATATTTCTTCTCTCTTATTACCCCCTCCCTACTCAATCCTAACATTTTGTCTCTCAGGTCTGAAGTCTAGAATACCCTTCGCAACCTTCTTGGCTTAGATAAGACCTTAAGAAAAACGAATACGATTTTTTATCAACCTGGAAAGACACAGAATCACCCCAAGAATAAGTCTTCAATCAGGACAAGGGATACTGAGTTCTTATGGCCACCACACAGGGTCCTACACACACAAACCTTTACCACCACACAGAGCTAGATTCCGAGACTCTATAAGAACAATGTCTCCTGGAAAATACACCAAGAATGGGCATGTCCATCATGGGAATTTCCATTAAACAAAAGGACTTGGGGTCTGTGAAAATAGGTAATGGAGGGCACCAGGGATATTACAATAAATCTAAATAGTTGTGGGTACACACACTGGGTTGTAGGAGAGACTGGACCAGGATGGGAAGACCAGAGTTCACTGGATTAACACAGGAATGGCAGTTGGTCTTAACTGTCATCCAGCTTTCCCTAGGCCAGAGTCTAGAAACAAGCAGGCAAGGTAAAGGGGTTTAACAGGTTTAATTATGTTTAACTAAAAGGTGGGAAAGGGATTTCTATACTTAAAATCTAAAGGGCAAAACCACAGGGCAAAGGAAGGACTTCTCTACTCCAATATCAGTGATCTAGCAGGCAGAGCCCAAAGGAGCAGTAATGGAGTCACTGGGAGGCTGCATCAGACCTGATTCCTGCCAGGCTTGATCAGCATAGCTAAGGGCTGAGGGTGGCTTTGGGGTTTCTCACAGTAATCCACCGATGATCTGTGGATGTCAAAAGCCAAGGTATCCAAGTAGAGAGGGTGTGCTTGAGATACTGCCCACCAGATCCCAAACTTCTCCTCTTTCCTTGGTGCTTCTCTGTTGTTCTTGTCCCCTTGCTAGATGCCACCACCACACAGGATCTCAGGGAAATCAGGAAGCAGGGTGTCCTTTACTCTGAGATCTCCCAGGGCTAGCCACAGTTTGTGCCAACCCCTAATGGAGTCTCTCTCAGAGCACAAGCCACTTCTTCCTGCCCCTTCATTCCATCTTGGAATGCTCCAGCCTTCCTGCTAGGTACATCCTTAATATTTAATTAATTACTACCTAATCTTCCTCACAACAGGTCTCAAATACTCTTTTATTTATTTTTTTTAAAACCCTTACTGTCTGTCAAAACCAATACTATGTATGTATTGGTTCTAAGTCAGAAAAGCTGTAAGGGCTAAGCAATGGGGGTTAAATGACTTGCCCGGGGTCACATAGCTAGGAAGTATCTGAGGCCAGTCTTATATACTCTTTAGGGATTATAACCACAGAAAGGAAGGACTAGTTACCCTGGGGACTGGAAAAAGAGGTTGTAGCCCGAGGCTAGGTTGTCTGGGAGAGACCCAGGTACAATAAGAGACCAAAAAGAGTACCTAAGACTTAAGTGTCTCTATCACTCCTATTCAGGGTGCTTAATGGATGTTTGATGGCTTATTGTTCAGTCTGAGACAAGGTCTCTTTGGGAGTTCCTTGAAGGCAAGTTCCCATGGAGGAAAGGTAAATTTGGGGGTTTCGTAGAACAACTTGTCATGTTCTTGATTGCTCCCCACTCCCAACTCAACCTCAATTATTAGTTGTCTCCCTACTTAATTAGATTTATTGTATGTATATTTTTTATCTCCTTTTCTATGTTCTCTCTAGGACAGGGGTCGGCAACGTATGGCTCTCGAGCCATATCTGGCTCTTTTGAGGGTCGGATATGACTCTTTCTGCAGGAGATATAAAGTCAATTTTTTTTCAGGTGCTGTTACAGGAACGTGCACTGTGAGCACTGTACTGCTCTCAGGAAATTACATTTTTAAAAAATGTGGCTTTTATGGCTCTCACAGCCAAAAAGGTTGCCAACCCCTGCTCTAGGAGAATGTAAGTTCTTTGATGGAAGAGATGCTTTAACAGCTTGGAGTAAAACCTAGCGGAAATGACCTGTGGCATTTGACAACCTTGTTCTAGGAAACCCTCTGAGCACCCCAGGATTACCCTAGGTAGGGATCTAGACTGAACAATAAATCTTCAAGTGCAATGATCTCATTCTAGATAGGATTAGTAGATATCATCAAATCTTAAGTACCCTTTTGTCTTCCAAATTTCTCCCATTGTATCTAGGCCACTCCCAGGTATTCCAGCCCCTGGCTAGAATTCTCTTTCCCTAGCATGCATGAAAGCCAATTGGTCTTCTTTCCTTATACTCCCTAAAGAGTATATAAGACCCCAAGTTCTACAGTTAGATGGACGATTCAGTGTTTCCAGTCTCAAAGTTTGGTTCTGTATGGTGCTGTGTATGTGTATGACTGTGTGGTGTCCATAAAAGCATTGTCTCCCTTGTCCTGATTAAAGACAAATTTGTTTTAACTGTTTTACTGGTTTTGTGTTTTTCCAGGTTTATTCAGGAAAGGAAAGACATAAGGAAGAGTTAGAAATTTAATTTGGCTGAAATGTAAGATGAATGAAGGCTGGTGAAAGAGGCATGTTAGAGCCATATATTTATTACCTTTATATTTCAATGGCTTTATGATTTATCATTCACTGTGGTAATTCTCTTCATTGGAGAACATAGCCATCCATCTATACCTACTCTTGTATAGTTCTTGTGTATGTTTTCCCGAACATCCTAAACAGAAAGATTTGCTCAGTGAGTTGAAGAATGGATCCCCGGGTCTTTTCTATGTTTTGTGGGTACTCTGGCAGCCCTGGGGCTATTCCATTGTTATCCCTCCCTCTTTCAGCTTGACCAGTCCATCTCCTTCAATGATCATACATTTCAGTGTCAATAGTCTTCATAGCATTACTTGCCATTGGATCATCATTGGAAAGATGGTACAATACGCTTTTGCCCACTATTTACCTCTAAAGGTTCTTTCAGTCTCTTGACCTTTTGAATTTTCAGAGGTTGGGCTGCTCTAAGATTTGCAACCCTGCTATATCACCAGAAGAAAGTTTGCATTAAAAGGATGGATTTTGCAAACAGACACAACCCAGGACTATTAGAAACACTATATCATTCTCCAAATGCAATTCAACCTGTTCTCTTTTTCTTCTCAGTTTTGAGTCCAACTTATCATATGCCCATGAGCAACTCCCATGCCAAAAACCTATATGTAGTAAATGGCATAGGAAGCTGAAATAATGAAGGAAATGGTCTCCCTTGCTTACACTGTGGTTTCTTCTGTTTAGGATTTTTTTTAATTAAAAATATTATGGAAAGTCTTATTTACTACATGCATGGATTCCTTAGAGGGTGAAAAGAAGATTTCATTGGCATTAGCAAATACTTCACTTTCCACTTTACATGACTAAAAATTCACTTTGGTTATAGCACCTGGCTATATAAGCACAGGTATAGGTATCTTAGAGTGATTTTAAGGGTGATCCAGGCATTCTCTCTTAAGAAATAGTAAGAAATTAGTGTTATATTATTGGTGCCAACACACAATTGGAATTGAACTCACATGTTTGGTAACATGAGGCTATTATTGTAAAGTCACAACAAAAATAGAAAAGTCTTCTCATTTTTTACTTGAACGGATGATATAGACAAGAATTATATAGATGATAAGGCATGGGTGAGTTGCCCCCTCCATTGAGGGAGAGAATTCTAGTAAGGAAAGAAAAGATTAGTACTCTGAACAGGGGTGTAAGCCTCTGACCTCTTTAGTTCTGTATATTGGTAGATACCAAACTAGTCACTTGCATCCAGCATAGGATGCCTCCTGAACACAGTTAATAAACAGACAGAAGTCACAGTTCACTTATGACCAGTCATAATTTATAGAGAACATCAGGGAATAGAAAGCCATATAGGAAGTGCGTGCTAGCAATAGGCACCAGGGAAGATAGTCAAATCTTTATTCTCCTTTCTATGATCCCAAAGACGGACCACCTTTTGCTGTATCACTCTGTTCCAACTACTTCTATTAGAGTTCTTTGTTTTAGATTGTCGAGGCATGGCCATTGGAAACAAACCTCAGGTTCGAGGCTCTGACTACTAAATGCAAAATTCTTCTTTCTCTTCTTTCTTTCTTTCTTTTTTTTTTTCACTCCAATGACTACTTTGCAATAGTTGCCCCACTTCCTGTTCCTAAAAACCCTATTTCCCACCTGTGGATGCCAGCAGAGTCATGACCACTGCCATATATTTATTTCTCTATATCCCTAAGAAATTTGGTTCTTAAAAAAATGATATTTTTCTATGAAAGATAAAAGGCACAGAGTTAGGGGCTTAAGGAAAAGAGAGAATATTTAGGAAGTGTGAAGATGGGATTAATTCTCCCCTGCCCATTTTTAGATTCAGTCACCAGAAGGGTATACACTTTATTTTGTATTAAATATTATGCATTAAATAATATATACTAAATCTAAGAATGGACAGGGGAGAGCTAATCTCATCTTCACAATAGTTATTGTGGGGAGTAGGGTTGAGATTTAATATAAATTTTGGTGTGTGCCTATTTGAGGTTAATAGAATCACAGATTTAGAATGGAAAGGGACCTCACAGGTCATCAAGTCCAATTTCCTCATTTTACAAATGAGGAAACTGAGTCTTAGAAAAGTTGTGCATTGCCCAATGTCATTGAGCTAGTTAGGTTAGACGTGGAATTTGAACCTAGATCTTCTTGTTCCTCCATTCAACATTCTTTCCACTCTCCTATTCTTCCTTTATCAGAAGAGTTTATAGTGGACCTCAGTCAACATAGTGAAATGACCCACAGTTGGAGAATTTCACAGCAAGAACAGAAGAATAACAGGAGGGCAAAGGATTGTCATCTCAAATACTGAGTATTTTTTAAATGGCTGTCTCTAGAGACAGAATCTGTGGATTTGGTTCTGCTACTATTTAAATAAGAGAACTGGAAGAAGGACTAGAAGTCACTATGAAGTTGATAAACAGGAGAGGCAGGATGAAAGAAGGTTACTTTTCCACAGTCTCTCAGGCATTCCCTATTCTTTGACACTGGCTCCCCTCTGCCTTGGTCTAGGAAGGCTTTTATAAAAGTTGCCACTGTGGATGAATTGCAATGGTGTAGTTGCTTCTCCTTGTTGCCAACTCTGGGACCATGTGGTTCCTTAGACAGGTCTTGCGGATATATAGTTCTTCTCTCCAGAAAACCAGTCCAAATCTCCATCTCTTCACTCTGGCATCTGTCTTCTCCCTAACTCTGATCTTCTTTGCTTTCCTTTTAAAGGCCAAATCCATGGGTATAGCTCAAGTCCTTAATCTAGCCTGTAATCAACCAATTTCCCTTAATATGGATGTCATATGGGGAAGGAAGGGGACCTGGGGTGAGGTGAGCTCATGCCTTATCAAAGCATTAACCTCCTCAAGGGATTAAAGCATTGTAAAGAAGACACAGGATGGATCAGGAAGGCATTGTCTACCTATTAATGGGCACACCCTCTACACACAACATGAGGCATTAAAGATAAGCGCCATACAAGTGGAACAAACAATGTACCCTAGGAGTTTTGAAGAGGAAGATGAAAAGAATTAAATGTAGTTTCAATAGGGTGAGGAAAGGGAAATAAAAGACTGATAGACTGAAAAAAAAAGGCTTATGAATACATTTGGAGGAATGAATATTTGACAGAAAAAAAGTGGCCTTAGGGCCAGAAGAACCATGAAAAAATGCATTATTACTAAAATGTAAGTTTTAGTTAATCAAGGAATTTGTTTTTAAATGTAACCTCAGTGAATAGATAGAGATACCTGGAGAAGTAGAAAGAAGTCTGGATTAGGAATCTGGAGACCTTCAAATGTATGCTCTTTTATAAATTTGAGTTTATGAAATGTTTCATGTAACTTTTTTTTATTTGATCTTCATAGTGACCCTCTGGGGGAAATAGCTAACATAATAATAGCTACAGTTTATATAGCACTTCAAAGTTTGTAAGGAACTTATCAAACATTTTCTCATTAGATAAAGCTATCTTGGGATGCAGGTGCCTTTATTATCCCCTCTTAAAGATTAGGAAATTGGGGCAGACAAAAGTGAAGTGACTTGTCTGGAATTAAACAGCATTATTTGAACTCAAGTCTTTTTTTATTCTAGGTTCAGCACCCCTTGGCTGTGTTGGCAGTATAAATGCATCTCTATTCCCATTTAATGAAAAAGGAAACTGACACTCAGAGGGCTTAAGCAATTTGGTCAAATTCATTCAGTAAATGGCAAAGGGAAGATTCAAACCCAGCCCTTCCAATTCCATATCTAGTATTGCTTTCCACACAGTACTTGATCTGTCTTTCACTGTGTCAGTTTGGGAAAATCATTTCCCTTCTCTGGATCTCAGTTTCAACTGTAAAATAAATGGATTAGACCCTGTAAAATCCATATATTTTACATTTATTTATACGTTTTTTAGTAAACTTAACCATCAATAAACACACATATGCAAGAATGCAAAACTATGAAAAATGTACATGAAATGATAAAAGTACTTTAAAAAAACTATTTATTCTAGCAAGTAATGAAATTCTAGCAAGTAATAGAAAACAAAATTCTAGCAAGTAATGAAAAATGACTAAATTTTTTCCCGTGTATATATTTTTGGATTTTATTACTATTATTATTGTTATTGTTAAGTATAAAATATTATTTTATAGACTATATATATGGTGCAGGACATGTCGGCTATTTGGACAGTGGATAGATAGTAAGCAGGAAGGAAGAGTGAAAGTAGTTTAGGATTTAATCCTGGGTGACTGGAAGGATGATACCCTCAAAATGCTCAGAAAATCCTCAGAACAAAGAAAGATGAAATAGGAGGATAATAAAAAAAATAAAAATTTATGAAATTGGTAAGTCATATAGTTGATACCTAAAGAGGTCTTTTTTTGTCTTAATTAAAAGGAGACATGTAAAGAATGTAAAGTCCATGAAGAACATGCAAGCACTTTACAGATGAGGGAGATACCGAGAGTTTAATTTTGTTCAATTGTTTTCAGTCATATTTGACTCTGTGACCCCATTTGGGGTTTTCTTGGCATAGACATTGGAGCTGTTTTCCATTTCCTTCTCAGCTCATTTGACAGAGGAGGAAACTGAGGCAAAGGAGTCAAGTGATTTTCTCAGGTCACACAGCAAATGAGCATCTGAAGCCATATTTAAATTTAGGAAGATGAGTCTTTCTGATTCCAGGGCTAGTATTTTATTCATTTTACCACTTCATCATCCTAATTGGTATTAATTAGCATTCCCAAAGCTACATAAATAGTTACATAAGTATAGAATTGGGATTGACACCCAAGACCTCAAGCTTTCTGATTTTTTGTTTTCTTCATTATAAAATGAGAATAATAATTCTTGTAATAACCACCACACAGAGATGTTGGGACCTACAAACAAAATATCTTTGTCATGTCCTTTGCTTTGCAGTCTTCAAAGAATTATATGTTAAGTTACTATTACAGGCATCTTTTAGGAATGATTTCTCATATAGGATTAGTAATAGTTTTTAAAACAATTCCAGAAACAGTTTCCTTCTTTCTATTTAATCACTTCTGATCAAATGAAATAAATGGAGAAGTCAGTGGGAATGAGGAGCTGATATGCTTTGAACCTGAAGCTCAATTCCAGTACGGAATGAAAACCTGAAATGAGCTTTATCATTTTATTCTTAAAAGAATATTGGTTTTCATAGGTCTTACGAAACAGCATCCATTTTCACATGTAGCTCCAGAATTCCCAATATCTGCTAGAGTGATAAGCAAAGTGATAAGCAAGATAGCTTCACAGTTATTATGGATGGAATCCAAATGAGTTTAAAATGATGGGGCTTTGGATTTTTTTTTTTGGTACTTTAATTTCCTTTAAAAATTCAGGAAAACTCATTATTCTTTTGTGTGTGTGTGTGTGTGTGTGTGTGTGTGTGTGTGTGTGTGTTTTAATACTATCGTGTCTGTTTGCAGGGATCAGGATATTATTTGTAGTAGCTAGAGAAAGGTTAGTTTGAAGCTGTAGTTTCATTGTACTTAGAGGTGGCTTTAAGCTAAGGGTCAGTAGAGAATCTTGAACCTTGAATATTTCAAGAAAGCTAACCCTGTCCCACCCATTCTCTTGTCAACAACATCTTCAACTCTGCTAAGAATAAATGTAACTTTGTGTTAGTCTTTTCTTTACTCCTAAAACCTTCCTTTAAGACAATATTCTTCTAGGAAAAGTCATTCTCAAAATCCCTATCACCTTAGTGTGAATAAAGACAGTCCAGTAGGAGAGAACTGAGTAGGATAGGTACCAAGCCAAGAGCTGAAATGAGGAAGAAGGAGCAACCCCAGACAAACTTTTCCTTCTTTATTTTCTTGCATGGGGACAACTTTAATATGATCCTTGCATTTAAAACAACCTGTAAGTGGACTAAACTTTTAAAGATATGTATTTCTCAAGCCTTTAACTTGCCTTATAACAGAGATAAAAAAAAAAAAAAAAAAAACAACCAGCACAGGATATTGTATTAAGCACAGAAGCCCAGAAGAATTAAGTTCATTCTTAATGTTCCGAAGTAGAGGAAATAGCCCAGCGGTTAGAAACACAGGTTAGGAGGTACTGGGGAAGTACCTTCCACCTGTAACCTCATCCTTTTTGCACACCCAAGCACCCACTAGCCAGCAGGCAGAGGAAATGTTTTTTTTGACTTCGACACACATCAAAGATGCTAAAACCACTTTCAAAACTATTTCACTAGAAGATCTGTTTTGTACCTTAATTGGTTTTCAGAAAGACAGAGAAGGCAAACATAAACCAGACTAGCTCTTTGACCTTTAGATTCAGGGTATTTTTCTCCTGTTTTTGTTTAATAAACACTTTGGAGTTATTTCTACAACTTTGTAAAGTATTCAGTATGTTCACATAAGTCTTATTTTACTGAATATAAGGTTTAATAGCATTCTTAATGTACAGTGAATGAGAAAAACATCCTCATTAGTACAGCAATCCTAGATCCATTTTATCACAGTAATGAAGTGGAACCATAAAGGTCTATTCTGATCTAATCATAAAATGTCAGAATGGGAGGTCAAAAACTCAAACTTTACTTTAAACATCACCATACTTTTGCCAGGTGACCTTCGGAAAGTTATCTGTAGAGCCTAATATGCCATTGGCAAAGCTATGAATCATCCCAATTATTCTGGAAAACAATTTGAAATTATGAAAAAAGATGGCTAACTTGTGCATATATTTTGACTTGGATATGTTGCTATTACGTTTGTGCCCTGAGAAGATCAAAGAGAAATAAAGATATCAGGTATTCAAAAATAATTCATAGCACTTTTTGTTGGAACAAGAAATTGGAAACAAAGTGGTGTAAAATTTAAATTAATATCAATAATGGTTACTCCAGGTTCTTATTTTCCATAAAGTTTTATTCATAATCACTTGAAGTAGAAAAAAATAAAAAGGATAGAAGCATAAAGCCTAATCTAACCTAACTGACCACTGCCTGGCTCTCAGGGGAATAGAGAAAGCTGGGGTGTCTAGCCCCACACCTTTATCCTTTTTCTTGAACTTGGACCCATAACCTTCAGTTCCTGATCATGTTCTTAAGGCTTTTCACCTGTGACCTCTGTTTGGAATATTCACTTGACATCCAGTCACACGGAAAAGTGGGGGTGAGCTGGGGGGAAAGGAGAAGAGGATTCTATCTACACAATGGGTACACAATTTGATTAGACAACTGCTAAATAATTGTTATACATAAACATAATGGAATGTTGTTGTACTGTAAAAAAACAACAAATAATAGTTAATTCAGAGCCAGATGAGAAGACTTACACAAACAGATGCAGAATGAAATAAGCAAATCCAAGAAAACATTCACAATAATTAAGTACATGTAAAGAACAATAAAACAAAATTGACACGGTATCATCATAATGGCCAAGACTGACCCTAGAGAAGACATGGAAATATATCTCTCTCCTTAGGAAAAAAGATTATGCTAGTGGAACATTCATGTACCATACATTGTCTAGTCAGTTGATATTATTGAACTTAAAAAAAAAACAAACAAAAAAACAAATAAACCTTGTTGCTTGGTAGGGTAGAAAGGCAAGGATATATGCTGTAATACAAAAAGCATAAATTAACTTTAATAATTTTACTTCTTTTCTTCACAATATCATCCTTGCAATGATGTCATAAAGGTTAATGAGAGGATCTCAGATATTTTAATATAATCATGTTATGATATTACATATCATCTTAGTAATGTTTTGAATAAAATGTGGTGTTATTTATTCTTTTAGTCAATATGTGCCCCACAAATGCTAGATTTATATAGCTTATATAACACATCAAAAATGTTGTAGAAGGTGGTTATCTGGTAGGAAAATATTCTATGGCTGACGGATAAGAATCTACAAGACTATGAAGGAGAGGATTCAATGAAACGAGAAAATATAAAGTAAACATCAAGGCTGGGGAGTCACATTTGAAATGTTTTATTCAGCCACAACAAGAAACAAAACCAATCCTTCTTTAGCTAAAACAGTCAATACTTTTACACAACACAATTTAAATGTAAGCTGCATTCCAAATGATTTCTTCTTTAACACTAAGTGGGAGCAAGTCTTCCTTGCTTCCCTGTTGGAAAATACCCTGGAGGTGGAGCACCATGATGTTTGGGTGGAGCAGAACAAGGAATAAAAACATGGAACAGGGTGAAAGATCAAATAAAATCTCCTGATCATGATTTAGTTGAAAAGGCATACATTTCACAATTCTGCTGTTCTATTTTTCATTCAATTTCAATTCAACACAATATGATATACATTACATTACATTAAATACATTATAATTCAGTACAATAAATATATTAAGCATTTATGCTATATGCAAGGCACTGTGCTAGGAATGAAAAACTAAAGATTCTTGGCTTCAAGGAGTGAACATTTCCCCCCACCAGTATTCCTTTTCAGCCTCTATTTCCTAACTCTCTGGCTTTTGTCTATAATGTCCCCAAAACTTCATCCTGGAAGCCCACTCTGCTTATTGTGGATTACTCATACTGGAAATACCTCCAAACTGGAGCCTCAACCTCTAATAGTGTGGTTCTTCCTACAGTTTCCATTTTAAGGACAACACCATGTCTTCATTCCTCTTCAGACTGAGCTCTTGCCTTCCCTGCCTTTTTCTATAGGGCTCCCAAACAGGGTTCCTTCATTAAACATCCCATTCCTGGCTGCTTAAATTATGTTATTCTAGGTCCATTTCCCCGCTAAGAAAGTAAGGTGCTGTACAAAGTTAAGAAGTGATAAAGATCATTAATAGAGGAAAAGAGAAGTGATTCCTGCCCACAAGGAGTGGAGCAGTCTAGTAAATGCACAAAGATGATTATAAAAAATAAGAATATATCCTCCCGGGGGCAGCTGGGTAGCTCAGTGGAGTGAGAGTCAGGCCTAGAGACGGGAGGTCCTAGGTTCAAACCCGGCCTCAGCCACTTCCCAGCTGTGTGACCCTGGGCAAGTCACTTGATCCCCATTGCCCACCCTTACCACTCTTCCACCTATGAGACAATACACCGAAGTACAAGGGTTTAAGAAAAAAAAAAACACACAAAAAAAAAAAAAAAAAAAAAGAATATATCCTCCAAATGCATGTGAGAATTATCTAAGAAAGGTCTAAGAGGGAAGACTACTATAAACCCAAGGAATGAAACAAGCTTCTCTATCTGGAATGGATGACTTTGGAATGGAGAGAAGACTATTGCAGTAATACATGGAGGTGGTGATGAGTATCTGTACTAGGGTAGTAAAGCTGTGGGAATAGAGAGGAGAAGGAAATATATAGATGGCGGAATCAACCTGCTGCATCCAAATTGGAAGACCTCTCCATTGTTCAGTCTTGTCTGATTCCTTCATGATCCCATTTGGGGTTCTCTTGGTAAAGGTACTAGAATAGTTTGCCATTTCCTTCTCTGCTATCTCTCCACATTATTCTAGACCAGAGAGCACTGTTTTGCCCCTTCTTCTGTTGGTTCTGCTACTATAGTATTTGTTTTGAGGTATTTTTGATCTATGATTATTTAGAGGGTGTTTGGCAGGATCCAAGTATTTCTTACTTTACTAGCTTAGCCTATCTCTTGAGTATTCCCCAAATCAGTGGCCAGGGTCAATGGGCTCCTTAGCCTTTACAACTACAACTCATTCCTTTGATTGATCCTGGTTTTTATTTCTAATCAAAGTTTGTGTTGAGCTCCTTCTCCAGCTCACTTTACAGATGAGGCAAATCCAGTTAAGTGACTTGACCAGGGTCACACAGCTAGTAAGTATCTAAGACTGGATTTAAACTCATGAAAATTAGTCTTCCTGACTCCAAACCCTGTGGTCCATCTACTGTACCACCTAGCTAAGACCATTTTGGAACCTCTGTATTACAGTTTAAAAGACATCTATGGGCCAGAGTGCCTCTATTCTTTGGAAATTCTTTTTTCAATATTCAATGGTTTCTACCCTTACAAACACAAAATCCCCTTTGGGAGATGTATGAGAAGGTTCTTTTCCATCAATCAAATGAGTCTCTGGTGTCAGCTTCCTGCTGGTTCATATCTCTCCCATTTATCCCCTCTCTCCACTAGCACACAGTAAACTTACTCCCTGCATTTATCAGTGCCTCCTACAGAAGCTTGGGATAGCCTCTCTCTCTGCTTATTTTTTTCCATTCCCTGTCTTTCTCTGGAAGTCATCTAGGCTTTGGTATTAAAATGTCCCCAAGGCTGTTTCATGAAACATCTCCAAAAAGGGAAGGGTGGAGTCTTAGAGAAACGATTTCTGAGAGATTTCTAAGAAAAGAGACTAGTTGCCCAACATGATAAATATGTTAGTGAGCTATTTTCAAAACTGATCTAATTTGGGCAAATCTAAAATCCTTTGTCTGATGCTTTGAAGATGGAAAATGTCGAGGGTTCCCCCACCCTCCATTTTCTAAAGTAGAAACAAAAGATCTAGAAATTTCATCTCTTAAATCTTAGTTTCTGGATGCTTAGTTTATTGCTAAAGTTTAAAATTTGCATAACCTTTGGTGAGTCAACTTAAACTATCAATGCCTCAGTTTCCTTATCTTTAAAAAAAATGAATAATTTGGACTAAAGGTCTTCTGAAGAGACTTCTAGCACCTACATAATCCTATGAACAAAAGAACTTAAATTGCAGAATGCACAATGATATTGCCAGTATATAATTCTTTATCAAAAACATCTGGGGAATTATTTCCAGCCACATTTTAGAATGCTAAGTTGTTTGTTTTAATCTTTATTGGATGTTCTGGACATATTTTCCTAGACTATTCCCATTGCATCAAGCCTATTTTCTTATAATAGCAGTATTCCCTATATTTTGAATACTCCTCTGGGCTATTCTTTCACCATCTAGAAATGTTTAAGAAATAGTACCTGTTTTAAAGATTTTCTTTCATTCTTTTCTTAAAAAAAAAAAAAATATAGCCTAAAAATACCTGGGTTAAGATGAGTCACATATCACTAGCTGTCCCACACAAAGGGAGCATGATTGTTTTGGGGCCAAAGAAATCTGGTTTTGAGGGGGTGTAGTCTGGTTTCACAACTTAAACTCCCCCTTCTTTCCCCAATTGTTTCAAGGACAACTCCAAGCTGCTTTGTACAGTAGGGTGAGACAAGCTATTGAACAGTACTCAGGGAAGGAGGGTGGGGAACACCTCATCCCGACATCCCTTTAGTAACTAGAAAGGAAAAAAAAAAAAGGTATCAAAAGGTTATACACCCCCCTCCGCCCCCCACTGGCACACCCACACATTCCTTTCAAATGATCAAAGGCTTACTGGAGGTCAGGGAAGGAAAGAATGGGAGCCAGGAGGAATTATTTAATCACTGTTGTATATTGAAGAGTTTCACTGAAGAAAACTGAGCATACTCCTAAATAGTAAACTCTTTAGTCCTCAAAGAGCATCTCTGATGGAACAGAGCATACATTGATTTAGGTGCAATTGAACTAATGGTTAAAATGAGCAACTGGACTGCTCCACCCCATGCAGGACCTTTTCACCTCCAATAAGATTGTACTTTTTTTATTTCTGATTTAAGTTTCATTTTTACACTCCTCCTAACTTCCTGGTTCTAACTGGAGCACACTAAACCTCTTATCTTGATATTACTGGCCCAACCCAAAGCAGGAAGTACTGAAGATTTTATAAGAAATCTGTTTGGGCATGATTTACAGTTCCATTGGAGGACTCTAAATCCAAGCTCTTTCCCTGCAGTTCAAGTTTCAATCAACTCCAACTTTCCAAATACATTCTGGGTTCTGTACATGTATATTCTAGCCCTGGCTTCTTCATTTTTATCATGAATATCACTATCTTCTTTGTCATTTTCTCCCATGGTTCCCAAATATGTAAAGCAATAAAGCAAAATTTGGTGGATCCACTTCGCAACTTCTCCCCAAGAAAAAAGTGGTCAGGGACCAGATTTATTAAAATCAGTAAATAACAACAGTTCCCTTTTAAGAAAGAAGGTAAAGAAATTTTAAAAAATGAAACAAAAAACAAACATTCTCTCTGATAACTGGTCCACATCCAAATAGAGCATCTCCGCCATGGCCATAGAAAGGAAGGCATTGGAAATGCCCTATACCTTTGTGACAGCAAGGAAGTCACTTAATTTCCCTGGGGCTCAGTTTCTTTACCTGCAAAATGAAGGTATTGGGAAGTCCATTTTAAACTCTCAACTTGCGATTCTTTGATTTGTATATTGTTTCTCTTTCATTAAAATGGCAGTTGTCATTTAATTAATTTAATAATTAACTTAATTAACTGATTAAATGAAATAATTTAATTAAATTATCATTTCAGTCAAAGAAAATTTTACTTTAAATTTGGGCATACAGCTCACTCTTATCTTAATGATCAAGGACTATTATTAGCAGCCCTCCAATGTCTGTTTCCTGTGCCCCTGGGGCTTTTCTCAAGGTAGGAAAATGTAGTTTCTGCCCTAAAGAAACTAGAGTACAAACTAAGATACATCTAGAAAGTTTGGTATTATTATGGATTCTGAGTCAGGAACTGTAGTCTCTCAGTTACAAAACCCCGTCTATTCCCTACCTGTTAGCTTCTTAAACTGGCAACTGAATGGTACAACAGATAGAGTGTTGGATATGGAAATGGAAGACTTGCCTTCATCACTTGCTAGCTATTTTGTCTTGGGCACGTTGTTGAATCTCCATCTTCCTCAGTTTTCTCACCTGTAAAATGGTGGCAATAATAGCACAAAGTTGTTGTGAGGATAAAATGATAATATTTGAAAGTGCTACAAAAATAATAATCTTATGATTCATTCATTTATTCAATAAGCACAGCAGCAGACTTTGGAAAGGAAAGGACAGAAAACAGGAAAGGAGAGCCAAGATTCACAACAATGATAATAAGATCATGATTCAGGGGCACTCTGAACATTTAGAGGTCACCAAAACTGGGGATCAAGATAGAGGGATGAATTAGGAATTGGTTGGTAGCTTGGAAGACAAATAGTGTGTAAGAATCAAGAGACGTTCAGAGCAGGTCAAAGCCAAGCAAACATTCCAGGGACTTTCATGGAGGGCTCAGATGGAAGAGCCAAAAAGCTCCAGCCATCAGGGAGATTAATCAGAAGATTCTAGAACTCCTCAGAAACGAGCATCGTGAAACTGAGGCAGAGCCCAATTCTTACATTGAATCCTTCTGTTTTAGCAGAAACCCCTGCATTTCTTATTACTCTTGCCTTCCCTCAGAGAATAACTTCCACTTGTACTGTATATGTCTCTTTTATGCACCATTTTTTTGGCATGTGGTTTCTCTCATTAGAATGTGAGCTCCAGACTGTGTTTTTGCCTTTCTTTGACACTCTAGCTCTTAATCTGAGTATGAAGCTCACAGGAAGCTCCTAAAATCTTGTTGACTGATGGACTAAAAACACTTGTCACTGGGGGTCAGACTTCAGGGTGGTGATTCTCTCTGACAACAATAGCTTAATATTTTAATAGCAATAATATTTCAATAATGCTTTAAGGTGGGTAAAATGATTTACAATTATTATGTCATTCGATCTTCACAATAACCCTGGGAGGTACGTGCTATTATTATCTCTTTTTACAGATGAGGAAACTGAGGCAAACAGGGTTAAGTGACTGGTCAAGGGCCACACAGTTAGTAAGTGTCAGGTCAGATTTGAACTCAGATCTTCCAAACTACAATCCCAACATTCTATCTGTCTTCTGAATCACCTAAATACCCAAAGGCATACAGCCTGGTCTGGGGCCAACCCTTGAAGTCTTTCCAGCTTAATTGGACCTGCTAGAGCTTGTGCTATGTTGGCATAACCTTCAACAGCTCTGAGTCAGCCTAATGCCACAATAAGGCACTGGAGAAGAGTTTTACAGGAGAAAAAAATCTAAAATAAGGGGGAGGAAAGAAAGAGAGAGAGAAACTAATTTGCCTTAATTTGCAACATGTGTGGTAGATACCTCTATCCTTTTTCCAATATTTCGAGTGAAGCAAGCAAATTTGTGGTTTGGTAGATTCCTATCACTTTGTTTTTAAAAGAAAACAATTATTTCCTTATGCCAGTCCCTTTTCAGTGACAATCACAATATTTACTGAAATAAATCAACACGTACTTGCTGGAAATACAGATGAAAGAAAAAGGAATGTTTCTTTGTGCACTGATACAAAATTCCTTTTTTTAAGGTAAAAAATATTCTCTTTATATGGTGAAATCTCTTTCACTGTAAAATACACCAATGCTTTACAGTGAAAGATTTAATTTCTCTCTAATGGATCCTTTCCTTGTTGGGTGGGCTTACTTAGGAAAGATCCCACCATTGAGAAGATGAAAGAAATTTTTTTGGCTAATATTTGCTGTGCATATTTCTTCAGACCTTTTCTTTAATACGATGGAATGGAATATCTCAATTAAGTCTCTCTCTCCTACTTTGGTTCTAGAACGTCAAAGTTACTTAAAGTCTCCTTCTTCAGGAAATATCATTTACTCATACATGAATGTCACAGTGGGAAGTTTACATTTCAAAGTCATTCAGTCCACAGAAGAGACCTTCTCCAATTACCAGAAAATGTAGTGGTCAATGACTTATATATTGATTTATATTTGGTGCTTGGGGATAGTTTTTATAGTCTTTTCACAAAATCACAGCATACTTGTTTCTGTCCTCAATGACCAGTTAAGAACCAGAGATGGCACTGAAGGCTTTAAGTGGTGGGGGGAGCAGGGTGGAGGTGGTAGCCAGTGGGTAGCTTCATTTTCACAGTTCAATTGAAAAAAAAATGTTTATGAGGTTACTACTATGTGCCAGTCACTATGCTGGGTCCTAGTGATAGAAAACAAAAACCTAATGAACCCCTACTCCAATAGAGTTTATACTTGACTGGGCAATATAACTTATACCTAGATAAGTAAATATAACATGTACACATTTATCTATATTTATAATGAATATGTATTGAATGACTATATAATTTCATACATTTATATCTATATAACTTTATAAACATAAAAATAATATGGAATTCAATCATTCAATAAATATTTATTACATATGGAAGGCAATGTGTTAAGTTATGGGGATAGAAAAATAGGCAAAAGAGAGTCCCTGTCCACAGGGAGCTCACAAATAAAAAGGAGAGACAACAAGCAAACAGATACTCTGTACAAATAAGCTATATACAAGATAAATAGGAAATAATTAAGAAAGAAGGTGCTAGAATTAAGAGTGAATTTTTTCCTAGTGTAATATGTATATTCTTTCAGAGTACAATGAACATGGAAATAATACATATTACCTTTTTATTGGGGAGTGTTATAAGGAAGAGATAAGTTTAGGAGGAAAATGTAGGCTTGCAGAGGACAGATGCAAGAGAGAACATGTAATATGGGAAAAATAAAAAAAAATAAACTAAAAAATTATAGCCATGTAGTTATAGGAAATATATTATAATCATATTATGCATACTTATATATGCTATTGATATTATTATAAATAATAATACATTATTAAAGATAGTGGGTGAAAAAAAGAGTGACTGGGAAAAGTTTCTTATAAAACACAATATCTTTGTTGGGATTTAAAAGAAGATGGGAAAACCAGGAGGTAGAGATAAGGACAAAGAACACGCAAGGCACTGGATAGCCAGAGAAAATGCCCAGAGCCAAGAAGAGATGGAGCATCTTGTTCATGGAACAGCAAGAAATTCAATGTTCTTGGATCATAGAGTATGTGTTGGGGAATAAGATATAAAAAGACTGGAAAGGAAGGAGGGAACTAAGTTATGAAAGACTTTAAAATCTAAACAGAACGTTTTGCATTTCATCCTGGAAGCAATAAGAAGTCACTGCGGTTTAGTATGTGTGTGTTTTGACTTGAGTGACTGAATGGGGAATGGTTTGGAATGGGGAGAGACTAGAGGGAATTAGACCCACCAGCAGTAATTCGCAATAATTATAATTGCAGTTGCATATGTTGCTATTGCAATAATCCATGTGTGAGGTGAGAAGGGCTTGTACCAGTGTTGGTAGTGTCAAAGGAGAGAAGTTGGCATATATGAGATGTCTCAAAGGTGAAATTGTCAGGCTTTGGCAATAAATTGGATATCGGGCGGTAGGGGGTGGAAGTGGTTAGAGTTGTGAGGAATCCAGAATGACCCCTACATCGTGAGTCTGTGACACTAGAGTGATGGTGTTGCTTTTTATGATAATAGGAAAGTTAGGTAAGGAGGGCTCAGGGGGAAAGATAATGAGTTTAGTTTTATGCATGATGAACTTAAAATGTCTAGGCAGTTGGAGATAAGAGAATAGAGGTCAGCAGAAAGATCAGGTAGATGTGAGAATTATCAACATAGAGATGATACTTAAATCCATGGGCATGGAGGAGATCACTAAGTGGAGTACTATAGGAGAAGAAAAAAGGGTCTAGGACAGAACATGGTGGGACACCTATTATTAAAAAGTATGAACAGGATTCTATGCAAGAGACTGAGAAAGATCAATCAGAGAGGTAGAAGGAGAACTAGAAGAGAGCAAAGTCCTGGAAATCTAGAGAGAAGAGAGTATCAAAGAGAAGACAGTGACCAATAATACCAAGAGGTCCAGATAGGTCTAGGAGAATGAAGATTGAGAAAAAATCATTGAATTTGATGATTGAGAGATCAAAAAGTAATTCTGAAGAGAATGATTTTAGAAGAATGATTTTCTACCAAAACACGGATAAGATAGAAGACAGATTCTAAGGTGTTAAGAAGGGACTAGCAAGGGGAGAAAGTTTTTGTAGATAGTCTTTTTTAAGGTTTTTTTGGCCAAAAAGAGTAAAAGAGATATAGGTTGATAGCTACAGGAAATGGAAAGATCAAGTGAAGATGTTTTGAGGATGGTGGAGACATGGGCATGTTTGTGGGAAGGAGGTTGGAGGTCAGGCCAGAGGCAAGAATGGATTAAGGTGGAAGACCCATTGGCAACTACTCCTCTTCCCTCTGAAAGATGGAAATTGGGCAAGAATTGATGGGACAGGAGATGAAAGTAGAATCTGCCCAACAGGAGAAAAAAGTCCTTCTTCCCACCTACTTTCCTCTTTCTCTTCCTTGAAGGTACAGGTACTGCTATTAATGGAAGTAAATGGAAGGTCTGAGGTCTGAGGGTCACTCCTCTTAAATGCTCTGAAGATTATCTAAATCTCTTGGGAAATCATGCTGGCAGTAGGAGGTAGAAGTTTCTTTGGGCTGGATAGAGAGGCATCACCTGGCTTGGCCCCTTGCTGCCTTCTCTCTGAAATAACACCCAATTTATCTTGTATATATCTTGTTATATAAAAGCATGTTGTCTCTCCATTAAATTAAGTTCCTTGAAAATGGGTATTTTGACCTTTTCTTTTTCTTTCTTTTTTTCAATCTCCAGTCCTTAACATAGTGTCTGACACATAGTAGGTGCTTTAAAAAATGCTAGTTGACTGACAACAAGATTTGGTAACCAATGATATGGGAGGAAGAGGGAAGAATCAGGGATGATTTTTATTGTGTAATAGAATTCCATGTAAATTGCTTGTGAATTATTTTACGCTTGCCAATGCTAACACAATAATTGCATTCAGGCATATACTTTTAAAATGCAATATGTTGAAAAGTATAGCTTTACTAGGAAGAGTTCATTTGATGCTCTGGGCTCTGAGTAGCTTCTCCTTATTGATATCTTTCCCCCAGGGCACCAATATGTGTTCTCTGGTGAATTGTAATAGTTTTCCTTTGACATTGGAAGTTTTTATATTACCCACTTCCTAATCCTTTGGCTTAGTTTCATGTCTAAATTAGAAGTGTCAGAAGCCATATTTGAACCCAGGTCCTCCCATCTCCAGTACTGGATCTCTATCCACTGAGTCACCTGTAATTTTTTTATTATATCGATATTACTTGTATTTATGCTTACATTTCTTCAAAAATGTTTCCTATTAATATGCTATTTGTTTTTTACCAGTATCTTTGTAAATTAGACGAGAGGCAATGGTCAAAGTACTGACATGGGAATTGAGGAGATAAAATCCCTCCTTAGATGCTACCTAGTTATATTACCCTGAGCAAGTCATTTAACCTCTAAAACTCAGTTTTATCACCCATAAATAAAGGACATAATATTCTTATGAACTTCTCATGAAACTCAAATTAGATTATATGTATAAAATGTTCCAAAAGCCTTAAAACATTATATGAATGTCATATGTTATCATGGATAATTCACGTATTATTATAGACACCGTGTGGCACAATAGGTAGAGTACTGGTCTTGGGTCTGAGAAGCCCTGTGTTCAAGACCTTCCTTATACACTTAGTAGATCTGATACTCTAATTAAGTCATTTAAACTCATCCTACTATGGGAAAATATTAAAAATAAAGTTAAAAAAACTCATTCTAAAATTCTAATGAAGTCATTTAAACTCATTCAGTCTCAATTTCCTTATACTGTACATGAAATGAGCATAATAATAGCACTGACTTAACAGGTTTTCCTTAGGATCTATTGAGATACTTATAAAAAGCTTTTTTTTTTTTAATATTATTATTATCCTGTAAAACACACTTCCATGTTGGTCATTGTTGTAAGAGTACAATCACGGCAGAGTAAGGAGCAGCTGCTTGATCTCTCCTAACCAAAGCCATACAGGACTACTCAAGGGGACATAAAAACGAATCCAGACGAATGAAGGGACCCCACAACAGGGTGCAGCATTGAAGGTATGCGGAATCAGGGCATTTCCACGCTATAAAGGGGTGAAACAACTCTCACTAAAACGTGAGAGGAAGAAGCCCCCACGAACCCCCCCCCACACACACACACCACGTACAGCTCTGAGGCCAGGCCACAAGAGTTAAAGCAGATTTGGGGCACCCATTAGGTCACTGGCAGCTCCAGGGCTTGTTCCTGAGAGCAGCAAAACGTAGGACCCCAAGAGGCTAAAGAACGCGCACGGACTTTCCTGAGTGCTGGCGGGGGTGAAGGCATTGCCCTAGGTGTGGACTAGGATCTCGAGCGCAGGTTTGGACCTTGAGTGGGGACCCTGTGCAGATGGGAGCACGGCTGTAGAAGCAGCACCCTGAGACTGCTGAAGGAGCCTTGGGCAGAGGGGCAGACCAGGGATGACCAGGAGGCTCCACCCCGAGAACAACGAGACCTGAGACCTCGGGATCCTAGAGAGCACAGACAGACCCTGAGTGTGAGGATAAAGAGGAGAAGGTGCTGGGCTAACAACAATGGCAAGCCAAAATCAGGAACGCCAGAAGAGAAAGATAATCAAGAAGAACTCTGTAACACTTGACAACTTTTACACAGAGAAAATCCAGACAACAGAGGAGAACAAACAAGAAATCATATCCAAACCTTCCCAAAATAATGAAAACTGGTCATAAGCTATTGAAGAGTTCAAGTCAGAGATGATGAGAAAGATGGAAGAGATCTGGCAAGAAAATAACAGTTTAAAAGGCAGAATTTCACAATTGGAAATTGAGGCAAGTCAACTGAAGACCAGAAATGACCAGATTGAAAAGGAAAACCAGTCCCTAAAGGCTAGAATTGAGCAATTAGAAGCCAATGATCTCTCAAGACAGCAAGAACAAATAAAACAAAGTCTGTGGGATGAGGCCAAGGCAGTACTCAGGGGGAAATTTATATCCTTGAGTGCATATATTAACAAATTAAGGAGGGCAGAGATTAATGAATTGGGTATGCAACTTAAAAAATTAGAAAGCGAACAAATTAAAACCCCTAGATGAAAACTAAATTAGAAATACTAAAAATTAAGGGAGAAATTAATAAAATCGAAAGTAAAAGAACTATTGTATTAATAAATAAGACCAGAAGCTGGTATTTTGAAAAAACAGATAAAATAGACAAAGTACTGGTCAATCTAATAAGAAAAAGGAAAGAAGAAAACTAAATTGACAGTATCAAAGATGAAAAGGGAGACATCACCTCTAATGAAGGAGAAATTAAGGCAATCATTAAAAACTATTTCACCCAATTATATGGCAACAAATATAACAATTTAGGAGATATGGATGAATATTTACAAAAATATAAATTGCCTAGATTAACAGCAGAAGAAATAGAATACCTAAATAATCCCATATCAGAAAGAGAAATTGAACAAACCATCAAAGAACTACCTAAGAAAAAATCACCAGGACCTGATGGATTCACAAGTGAATTCTATCAGACATTCAAAGAGCAACTAATCCCAATACTATACAAATTATTTGATATGATAAGCAAAGAAGGAGTCCTACCAAATTCCTTTTATGGCACAAATATGGTACTGATTCCAAAGCCACGTAGACCAAAAACAGAGAAAGAAAACTATAGACCAATCTCCCTAATGAACATAGATGCAAAAATCTTAAATAGAATATTAGCAAAGAGACTCCAGCAAGTAATTAAGAAGGTCATCCACCATGATTAGGTGGGATTTATACCAGGAATGCAAGGATGGTTCAACATTAGGAAAACCATCCACATAATTGACCATATCAACAGTCTAACAAACAAAAATCACATGATTATCTCAATAGAGCTGAAAAAGCCTTTGACAAAAAACAGCATCCATTCCTATTGAAAACATTGAAAAGTATAGGAATGGAAGGACCCTTCCTAAAAATAATAAACAATATATACCTAAAACCATCAACAAGCATGATATGCAATGGGGATAAATTAGAAGCCTTCCCAATAAGCTCAGGAGTGAAACAAGGATGCCCATTATCACCTCTATTATTCAACATAGTACTAGAAACACTAGCAATAGCGATTAGAGAAGAAAAAGAAATTGAAGGTATCAAAATAGGCAATGAGGAGACTAAGCTATCACTCTTTGCAGATGATATGATGGTCTACTTAAAAAATCCTAGAGAATCAACTAAGAGGCTGGTAGAAATAATCAACAACTTTAGCAAAGTTGCAGTATACAAAATAAATGCACATAAATCATCAGCATTTCTATATATTTCCAACACATTAGAGCAGCAAGAGGTAGAAAGAGAAACACCATTTAAAATCACCCTAGACAATATAAAATACTTGGCAATCTATCTACCAAAACAAACACAGCAATCATATGAAAACAACTACAAAACACTTTCCAGACAAATTAAACTGAATCTCAACAATTGGAAAGCCATTGATTGCTCATGGGTAGGACGAACTAACATAATAAAAATGACCATTCTACCCAAATTAATTTACCTATTCAGCCCCATACCTATCAAACTACCAAAAAACTTCTTTACTGAATTAGGAAAAACTATAACAAATTTCATTTGGAATAACAAAAGATCAAGAATATCAAGGGAAATAACGAAAAAAAAAAACATAAAGGAAGGGGGCCTAGCAGTACCAGATATTAAACTATACTATAAAGCAGCAGTAATCAAAACAATATGGTACTGGCTAAGAGACAGAAGGGAGGATCAGTGGAATAGACTTGGGATAAATGACATCAGCAAGACAGTGTATGATAAACCCAAAGAGCCCAACTTTTGGGACATGAATCCACTATTTAACAAAAACTGCTGGGAAATTTGGAAAACAATATGGGAGAGATTAGGTTTAGATCAACATCTCACACCCTACACCAAGATAAATTCAGAATGGGTGAAAGACTTGAATATAAAGAGGGAAACTATAAATAAGTTAAGTGAACACAAAATAGTATACCTGTCAGATATCTGGGAAAGGAAAGATTTTAAAACCAAGCAAGAGTTAGAGAAAATTACAAAATGTAAATTAAATGGTTTTGATTATATTAAGCTAAAAAGCTTTTGTACAAACAAAAACAATGTAGTCAAAATCAGAAGGGAAACAAATTGGGAAAAAATCTTTATAACGAAAAACTCTGACAGGGGTCTAATTACTCAAATATACAAGGAGTTAAATCAATTGTATAAAAAATCAAGCCATTCCCCAATTGATAAATGGGCAAGAGACATGAATAGGCAATTTTCAGGTAAAGAAATCAAAAGCATCAATAAGCACATGAGAAAGTGTTCTAAATCTCTAATAATTAGAGAAATGCAAATGAAAACAACTCTGAGGTATCACCTCACACCTAGCAGATTGGCTAAAATGAAAGAAGGGGAGAGTAATGAATGCTGGAGGGGATGTGGCAAAATTGGTACATTAATGCATTATTGGTGGAGTTGTGAACTGATCCAAACATTCTGGCTGGCAATTTGGAACTATGCTCAAAGGGCTATAAAAAAAAATGCCTGCCCTTTGATCCAGCCATACCACTACTGGGTTTGTACCCCAAAGAGATCATAAATAAACAGACCTGTACGAAAATATTTATAGTCGCACTTTTTGTGGTGGCAAAAAACTGGAAAAGGAGGGTATGTCCTTCAATTGGGGAATGGCTGAACATACTGTGGTATATGCGGGTGATGGAATACTATTGTGCTAAAAGGAATAATAAACTGGAGGAGTTCCAGGTGAACTGGAGAGACCTCCAGGAACTAATGCAGAGCGAAAGGAGCAGAGCCAGGAGAACATTGTACACAGAAACTGATATACTGTGGTAAAACCGAATGTAATGGACCTCTGAACCAGCAGCAATGCAATGACACAAGACAGCTCTGAGGGATTTATGGTAAAGAAAACTACCCACATTCAGAGGAAGAACTGCAGGAGAGGAAACATATAAGAAAAACAACTGCTTGAACACGTGGGTTGAGGCGGACATGATTGGGGATGTAGACTCGAAACTACCACACCAATGCAACTTTTTTTTTTTTTAACCCTTGTACTTCTGTGTATTGTCTCATAGGTGGAAGATTGGTAAGGGTGGGCAATGGGGGTCAAGTGACTTGCCCAGGGTCACACAGCTGGGAAGTGGCTGAGGCAGGGTTTGAACCTAGGACCTCCTGTCTCTAGGCCTGACTCTCACTCCACTGAGCTACCCAGCTGCCCAACCAATGCAACTTTTAACTATTTGGAAATAGGTCTTGATCAATGACACATGTTAAAACTAGTGGAAATGTGTGTCAGCCATGGGTGGGGGGAAACCTGTGGAGGGGTGAAGGGGAAAGTAGGAGCATGAATCATGTAACCATGTTAGAATATTAATAAATGTTTAAAAAATTTAAAAAAAAGAGTACAATCATACAGAACTAAAACCCCCAAATAAAACTGTGAATACACCAATGAGAAAGATAAAGTGCTTTGATCCACATCAATCCAACTCCAAGAGTTCTTTCTCTGTGGGTAGACAGCATTCCCTGTCATGTCATAAGCGTTTCAGGATTGTCTCAGATCATTGCACTGCTGAGAGTAGCCAAGTTTTCACAATTGATCATCATTCAATATAGTTCTTACTGTGTATAATATTCTCCCATTTCTGCTATGTTCACACTCTATCATTTCATGCAGCCCTTTCCAGCTTTTTCTGAAATCATCTTGCTTCTCATTTCTTATAGCACAGTAGTAGTCCATCACCAACACATACCACAATTTGTTCAGCCATTCCCCAATTGATGGGCATCCCTTCAGTTTCCAATTCTTTGGCACCACAAAAAGAGCTGCCATAAATATTGTTGTACAAGTAGGTCCTTTCTCCTTTTTTTACTATCTCTTTGAGATATAGAACCAGTACTATATAATCAGAGGGAATGCATAATATTATAACCCTTTGGGTATAGTTCCAAATAGCCCTCCAGAATGGTTGGATCAGTTCACAACTTAAACAACAATGCATTAGTGTCCCAATTTTGCCACATTCCTTCCAACATTAATCACTTTTATTTTTACAATGGCCATCTGATAGATGTGAGGTGATACCTCAGCACTGTTTTTTTTTTAATTAAAAAAATGACTTAAAGTTTTCTCATATATTTTCCAAAGCTATATGATCCATATTGTCTCCCTCCTTCTTCCCAGAGCTGACAAGCAATTCAATCAGGGTTATAAATGTATTATCACACAAAACATATTTTCATGTTATTCATTTTTGTAAGCAAATAATCTTATAGAACTCAAACCCCAAAACATATACCTAAATAAACAAGTGATAAACAATATATTTTCATCTGCTTTTCTACTCCCACAGTTCTTTCTCTGGAGGTGGATAGCATTCTTTTTCATAAGTCCTCAGAATTGTCCTAGATCATTGTATTGCTTTTAGTAGTTAAAGTCTATCACATTTGATTGTTCCACACTCTTCATCAGTTCATGTAGGTCTTTCCAGCTCTTTCTGAAATCATGCTATTCATCATTTCTTATATCACAATAGTATTCCATCACCACCATATACCACAATTGTTCATTCATTCCCCAAATGAAAGGAATCCCTTTATTTTTGATTCTTTGTCCTCTCAAAAAGAGAAGCTATAAATTATTTTGTACAAATAGGTCTTTTCCCATTTTTTTTTATCTCTTTGGGAGGCAGACTCAGAAGTAGTATTACTGGATCAAAGATCATGTATTCTTTTATAGCCATTGGGCATAATTCCAAATTGCCCTCCAGAATGGTTAGATCAGTTCACAACTCTACCTGAGAGTTGGTTTAATTTGTATTTCTCTAACCAAGAGGTATTTAGAACATTCTTTCAAATGATTATTGATAACTTTTATTTCTTCTTCTGAAAACTGCCTATTTGTATCTTTGACTATTAATTGGGGAATAACATGGATTCTTAGAAATTTTACCTAGTTCTTTATATATTTGAGGAATGAGACTTTTATCAGAGAAATTTGTTATAAAAATTTCCCCCAGTTTGTTGCTGCTCTTCTAATGTTGATTGCCTTGGTTTTGTCTGAAAAAAAAAAAAGAAAACCTTTTAAATTTAAAATAATAAAAATTATTCATTTTATATCTTGTAATGTTCTCTGTCTCTTGTTTGGTCATAAATTCTTCCCTTCTCCATAGATCTGAGAGGTAAACTATTCTGTTTTCACCTAATTTACTTATAATATCATTCTTTATGTTTAAATCTTATACCCATTTTAACCTTATCTGGGTATAGGGTGTGAGATATTGATCTAAACCTAATTTTTGCCATACTGTTTTCCAATTTTCCCAGAAATTTTTGCCAAATAGTTCATATCCCAAAAGCTGGGATCCAAATTTGGGTTTACCAAACACTAGATCACTGAGGTCATTTACCCCTAGTCTATTCCATGGATCCACCCTTCTATTTCCTAGCCAGTACCAGATTATTTTGATGATTGCTGCTTTATGGTACAATTTAAGATCTGGTACTGCTAGGCCATCATCCTTTGCATTTTTTTTCCATTAGTTCCCTTGATATTCTTGATCTTTTCTTCTTCTAGATGAATTTTATTATTTTTTTCTAGTTCTACAAAATAGTTTCTTGGTAGTTTGATAGGTATGGCACTGAATAGGTAAATTAATTTAAGCAAGATTATAATTTTTATTATATTAGTTTGACCTATCCATGACCAATCAATGTTCTTCCAGTTGTTTAGATCTAACTTTATTTGCATGAAAAATGTTTTGTGTTCATATAATTCCTGCATTTATCTTGACAGATGGATTCCCAAGTATTTTATATTATCTGGAGTGATTTTAAATCAAATTTCTCTAACTCTTGCTGCTGAGTTTTGTTGGAAATGTATTGAAATGCTGATGATTTATCTGGGTTTATTTTGCATCTTGTAACTTTGCTAAAGTTATTAATTATTTCAACTAGTTTTTTAGTTGATTTTCTAGGATTCTCTAAGTATACCATGACATCATCCAGAAAGACTGATAGTTTAGTTTCCTTATTGCCTACTTTAATTCCTTCAATTTCTTTTTCTTCTCTAATTGCTAAAGCTAACATTTCTTGTATAATATTAAATAATAGTGGTGATAATGGGCATCCTTGCTTCACTTCTGATCTTGTTGGGAAGGCTTCTAACTTATTCTCATTGCTGATGATACTAGCTGATGATTTTAAATAAATACTACTTATGATTTTAAGGAAAGGCCTTTTATTCCTATGCTTTCTAATGTTTTCAATAGGAATAGATGTTGTATTGTTGTCAAATACTTTTTCTATATCTATTGAGATAATCATGTGATTTCTATTAGTTTGATTATTGATAAGGTCAGTTGTGTTGATAGTTTTCCGAATATTAAACCAGCCTTGCATTCCTGGTATAAATCCCACCTGGTCATAGTAAATAATCCTTGTGATTTATTGTTCTAATCGGCTAGTATTTAATTTAAGATTTTTGTATCAATGTTCTTTAGGGAAAGTGATCTGTAATTTTCTTTCTCTGTTTCTGGTCTTTTGGGCTCAGGTATCAGCACCATATTTGTATCATAAAAAGAATTTGGTAGGACTCCTTTTTTGATTATTTTGCCAAATAGTTTGTCAAGTATTGGGATTGGTTGTTCTTTAAATATTGGATAGAATTCACTTGTGAATCCATCTGACTCTATGGATTTTTTCTTGGGGGAGATAATTGATGGTTTGCTTAATTTCTTTTTCTGAGATGGGTTTATTTAAGTATTCTATTTCCTTTTTTTGTTAATCTAGGCCAGTTTTGGTGAACCTCTTAGAGATCCCATGCCCAAATTATGCCTTATAGCTGCCTATGAGCCCTCCGCATTATCCCAGATATTGGAGGGAGGAAATACTCACATTGGGCTGCTAGATGGAGGATGGAGCATGTGAAAATTGTCCTCAGGCACAGTGGAGAGGGGAATGGAGCAACTCCCTGCAGTACCCCAAGGCACATGTGCCATGACTTCACCAACATGGATCTAGGTAATTTATATTTTTGTAAATATTCATACATTTTACCTAGATTATTAGATTAATTGTCATATAATTGGGTACAATAATCCCTAATTATCGCTTTAGTTTCTTCTTCAATAAAGATGAAATCACCCTTTTCATTTTTGATACTAGTAATATGATTCTCTTTTCTTTTTTAAAATCAAATTAACCAATTCTTTATCTAATTCATTCGTTTTTATAATAGAACCAGCTCCTATTCTTATTTATTAGTTCAATAGTTCCTTTACTTTCAATTTTATTAATTTTTCCTTTGATTTTTTAGGATTTCCAATTTAGTCTTTAATTAGGGATTTTTATTTTGTTTTTCCTAGTTTGTTTTAGTTGCATGTCCAATTCATTGATCTGCTTTTTCTCTATTTTATTGATATAATCATTGAGGGTTGTGAGTTTTCCCGAGTACTGATATGGCTATATCCCATAAGTTTTGATATATTGACTCCTCATTTTCATTCTTTTCAATGAAATACATGATTGTTTCAATGATTTATTCTTTGACCCATCAGTTTTTTTTTTGAATTATGACTAGGTTTTATTTTTTTTAATTTTATTTTTAATTTGGAAAATTTATTTAATTAAATAACTTAGAATATTTTTCCATGGTTACATGATTCATGTTCTTTCCCTCCACTCCATTTACCTCCTCCCATAGCTGATATACAATTCCACTGAGTTTTACATGTGTCATTGATCAAGACTTATTTCCATATTGTTGATAGTTGCACTAGAGTGTTCATTTAGAGTCAATATCTTTAATCATATCCTGATCAACCCATATGATCAGGAAGTTGTTTTTCTTCTGTGTTTCTACTCCCAGAATTCTTCTTCTGAATGTGGATAGCATTCTTTCTTATAAATCCCTCAGAGTTGTCTTAGATCATTGCATTCCTGCTAGTAGAGAAGTCTATTACATTCATTTGGGCCACAGTGTATATCCATTTCTGTGTATAAGATTCTCCTGTTTTTGCTTTCACAGTTCTGCTCATTTCACTTTGCATCAGTTCCTGGAGGTCATTCCAATTCACATGGAATTCCTCCAGGTCATTATTCCTTTGAGCACAATAGTTTTCCATCACCAACAAATACCACAATTTGTTCAGCCATTCCCCAATTGAAGGGCATCCCCTCATTTTCCATTTTTTTGGCACCACAAAGAGCATGACTATAAATATTTTTGTATAAGTCCTTTCCCCTATTATCTCTCTGTGGTATAAACCCAGCAGTGGTATGACTGGATCAAAGGGATGGCAGACTTTGAACACCCTTTGTGACCCATCAATTTTAAAGAATTAGATAATTTAGTTTCCAATTAATTTTTAATTTGTCTTTCCATGAACTCTTATTGATTGTACCCTAGTACTATGTTGGTAAACCTATGGCACATATGATGGAGGGATTGTTCCCCTCCCCCTCTCCACATGTATCTGAGAACATTTATCACATCACTTGCCCCTCTGCCTAGCAGCCCAATGGGAACACTCCTTCCCTCCCCTGTCTAGGGTAAGGCAGGGGGGTCAAATGTGGCATAAAGGTTACACTTTGGTCACTCAGTCTCTAAAAAGGTTCACTATCACTGCTCTAGTACATGGTCAATTTTTTGTTATATATACCAGGTGCTGCTGAAAAGAAGGTACATTATTTTTTAACCCAATTCAATTGTCTCCAGATATCTATTAAATCTAACTTTTCTGAAATTTCATTCACTTCCTTTACTTCCTTCTCATTTATTTTTTGCTTAGGTTGATCTATTTATGATAGGGGAAGGTTGAGGTCCCCTACTAGTATAGTTTTATTATCTATTTCCTCCTTAAATTCCTTTAGTTTCTCCTTTTAAAATTTAGATGCTATGCCATTGGTGCATATATGTTAAATACGTACATTTCTTCATTGTCTATATTACTTTTTGTCAAGATGTAATTTCTTTTCTCATCTCATTTAATCATATCTATTTTTGCTTTATCTGAGATCATGATTGCTACACCTGCTTTCTTTGTCTCAATTGAATTCTGCTCTAGCCTCTTATCTTTACTCTGTGTATGTCTACCTGCCTCAAAGTGTTTCTTGTAAAATGTAAACAATATGTGGTAGGATTCTTTTTTAATCCACTCTGCTATCCACTTCTATTTCATGAGTGAGTTCATACCATTTACATTCAGTTATGATTGCCATCTGTATATTCCTCTCCATCTTGACTTCTCTTTTAATCCTGCCCTTTCTCCATTCACTCTGTCCTCCTTCATAGCTGTTTTGCTTCTTATACCTCACTACTTCCTCCTCCATTCTCCATTCTATTAGAACTCTCCCCACTTGTCTTATTACCCTCCTACTTCCCTATAGGGTAATTCAGGAATCTATACCCCAATGAGTATGTTTATTATTCCCTCTATGAACCAGTTATGATGAAAATAAGTTTTAAATATTGCCTGTCACCACCCTCATTCTCCCCTCCACTGTAATAATTTTTCATGCATTGTTAGGTGAAATAATTTACCCCATTCCACCTCTCCCTTCCCTTTTCTCTCAGTGCAATCTTCTTTTTCACTCCTTAATTTTTTTTCACACATCATATTATCCTAATCCACTTACTTCCACACCCTCTGTCTTTGTATAGTCCTTCTAACTGCTCTAATACTTATAAAATTTTTTTAGGAATTGCAAATATCATTTTTCCACATAGGAACAAATGAGTTCAACATTATTGCATCCCTTTAATGTTCTTTCCCATTTACCTTTTTAATTTTCTTGTGGGTCTTGTGATGGGACATCAAAATTTCTGCTTAGGTCTGGTCTTTACATCAAGAGTGCTTCAAAATCTATTTTAGTAAATGACCATTTTTTCCCCTAAAGAATATATTCAACTTTGCAGGATAGGTGATTTTAGGTTGTAAACCTAGATTTTTCACTTTCCAGACTATTATATTTGAAGCCTTCCAATCCTTTAAGGTGGAGGCTGCTAAGTCCTGTATAATCTTGAATATAGCTCTGTGGTATTTGTTTTCTTTCTGGCTGTTTATAGTATTTTCTCATTGACTTGGCTTTTGAATTTAGCTATTATATTCCTGGGAGTTGTCATTTGGGGATATCTTTTTGGAGGTGATCTGTGGATTCTTTGGATTGCTATTTTACTCTCTTGTTCAAAAAGAAGAGAGGAAGTTTTTTTTGAGAATTTGTCCAGGCATTTAAAAAAAAATTTAAATAATGGCTTTCAATTCTTAAATTGTCTTTTCTGGATTTATTTTCCAGATCATTTTTTTCATTGAGATATTTCTCATTTTCTTCTGTTTTTTTTTTCCTTCTTCTTTTGATTTTGTTCTATCATTTGTTGATGTCTCATGAAATCATTAGCTTCTAGTTGATCAATTCTAATTTTCAAGAAATGATTTTCTTCCATGAGCTTTTGAATTTGTGTGATCAATTTTGCTTTTATTTTCTTCTTTCATTGCTTTCATTGCTTTTATTTCTCTTCCCCATTTTCCTCTGTCTCTCTTAATTGATTTTTGAAATACTTTTTAAGCTTTTCTAGAGCCTGAAACTGATTAATCTTTTATTTTGTAGCTTTGTTTGTTTGCTTTGCTTTTACTGTCCCTTTCTGTGTTTGTGCCTTGATTTTTGTCACCATAAAAGTTTTCTATGGTTAGGTGTTTTTTTGTGTTTGTTTGTTTATATATATATATATATATATAATTTGATGTTTGCTCATTTTCCCAGCCTTTTTCTTGATTTTCACTTTTATCTTAAAGGTAGTCTTTGTTCTCAAGGTAGAAAGGGCACTCTGTTAAACTTCAGTTCTTTCCTTGATGTTACACTTAATTCCATTTCTGGATTTCTGCAAGTTTCAATTCTTCCAAGGTAGTATGATGGCTTGTGGTCTGGGAGCTCTGAAAGCCACCTCTCACTGACGATTCAGTCATGCCTTGAGACTGCTGATGGCTTGGAGTGTTTAGAGCCATGCTGTGCTGATGGCTCAAAGTCTAGCTTCAGGCTTGGGCAGGGGCTTTTGTTCTCACTCTGGGTGTGATCAGGTCAGGCACACCATGGACTGCCTTGTTCTAGGGCTTGTAACTTCATGCTGAGCTTTGGTAAGGGTAAGCTTTGGTCTGGACTCATACAGGCCAGTGTCTTGAGCTGGGGCCTCCCAGACTTACACTACACTGATCAGGCATACCACACAGACTGCCTCACACTGAGATTCTGGACATTATTGCAGGCTAGAGCTGGGGCTTGGAGCTTTATGGGATGTGTGTTAGATTGCACTGCTGTTGGCTTAGGCAAGGTCTCTGGGTCTGAACATTGGCTTGGGTCCAGGTTCAGAACCTGAAATGATAGATGTTAAGTGGGGGTGGAGTGGGGTGCTTGTAGTTGGCTCTTACTCCAGGTAATCCTTGGTGTAGCCTCATAATGGCTGTGCTCCCCTCTCACCCCAATTCTCTCTGCCTATCTTTTAAGTTGTTCTCCGCATGAAAATTGATTCCCTCCATTTTCTTGGTTTTTTCACTCCAGTATTCATTTTGAGGTGTTATTTTTAGGTTGGTTGGAGAGAATTCTCACAGTGGATCAAGCCTTCCCTACTTCTACTCCTCCATCTTGACTCTGCCTCTCCATTAAAGTGCTTTTCAAACAGCAAGGTACCCTAAAAATGCTAGTGATTACTATCTTCATTATTTTACTGATAAAGAAGCCAAGGCTTAGAGAAAAATTGAGATAAGATGATTTGCCCAAAGTCAAATGTCTATTGTTATTTGATTAGTGTTGGAAGGTTTAAATCTATTCCAATTTCCTGTATATTTCTTAGGGCAGCTAGGTGGCTAAGTGGATAGAGTCAGAACATGGAGTCAGAAAGACATGAGTTTAAATCTACCTTCAGGCACTTAGTCATTGTATGACTTTGAGTAAGTCACTTAACCTTGTTTGCCTCAGTTTCCTCATCTGTAAAATTAGCAGGAGAAGGAAATGGCAAACCATTCCATTATCTTTGACAAGAAAACCCCAAATAAGGTCACAGATAGTTGGACATGACTTAAGACAACCAAACAATGCAGTTTTCTTGACATTCTACAACAGTGCTTCTCAAACTTAGAGGAAATATGAATGCATCAGATGCTATGAGCCTACAAAATAGACATGATCTCATTGCCATGGGCTGCTTAGGCCACTTGCCATCCATGAATGCCTTTTCATCCTAAATGATTCTTATCTGTTTCATTCTGTAAATTCTCCATATAGATCCTTGCCAATATCTTGGCAGCTTTCCTTTAGTTCTTTCACCATTTTAGAATAGCAGTGCAATGCTTGACATGTCCATTAATTAATTATTACTTGCTCTCACTTTACAACTGGCTTACATCCTTTGCCCATTATGCCTGCCCTTGAAATTTCCACACGATTTCGCATCTAAAAGTACTTGTTGGCAACTTGCTTCTATCTACTTAAGTCTTTTGAAACAACTTTCAGTTGCCTTTGGAGATACTGGTAATTTCAGTTATTCAGAGGTTATATTTGTTGATTCTTAGCCACATAACTTCACCTGGTGAATATTGGTGTTAAAAAACATTAACTTCTGTGTCAGGGATCAGCATAGTATGATTAAAAGTATTGTGTAATTTTCCCATGTTAATCTGACCTAGACTCTTATCTATGTATTATCAGGGGTTACCACAGTACCTAGCATAAAGTAAGTGCTTAATAAATACTGGCTGATTAAATCCTTTCCAATTCTGTTTCCACTTTATTGTCCATCTTTTGTTGTTCATTTCAATCTTGTCCAACTCTTCATGACCCTATTTGGGGTTTTCTTGGCAAAGATCCTAGGGTGGTTTGCCATTTCCTTTTTCAGCTCATTTTACAAATGAGGAACTGAGGCAAATGGATAAGTGACTTTCCCAGGGTGACCCAGTTAGTAACTGTCTGAGGCCAGATTTGAATTCAAAAAGAGGAGTTTTACTGAGTGCACATCTAGTGTTCTATTCACCATCACTTAGTTGCCCATGTTCATCTATGGATAGGCAGACATTGGTAAAGGAAACCTAAGAAAGAGCAAATCTTTTGTGGGACTTCATTAAGCCTCAATCTTCTGCTTTGACATGCCTATAAAGCCAATGATATTTCTTGATTTCTCCCTTCTCTGCTACAATCCAGTTCTACCTTTGCTCCTACAACATGAAAAGTAGCCCTCCCCTTATGGGAGCCAAGCCTGCTACATCTCCCCTTGGGTTCCAGTATACCTGAAGGGCTTTGTAGAGTATCTTTTTTTTTTTTTTTTTTTTTTTTTTGTATACAGGTCTCCACTGGCTGTGCTTGTCCACTACTTAGGGCTAGTGATTAGTTATTAGCTTGTGACTACCACTAGTTTTTGAAAGGGTTTATTTTACTTCACAAATACAGTAATAAAAAAGTCAGATGAAGTAATAAAAAAATGTATTAACATTTCATGTAACACTTTGGGGCCATATTTCCTCTATGCTAAAAATTTAGCTGAGGTTCTACTAAGTTCATATCTAGATGGGGTCAAGTCTTTGCAATTACTGGGCTAAGTTACTGAATAACACTCCCAGTGATCCTTGTTCTCCAAATCATTGATGCTTTTTGGGCTATGAAACTTGGACTCTAGAAAGATAAGATGCTGAGGGAGACTCAATTATCTTCATGCCTTGTGGCATTGATGCTGCATGTTTTGTAAATCAGAATTCTGGATTTCAAGGAGCACTTTTGGATTTTGAGCTCTTACTCTTGTATTTTTTATGACTTCAAATATTTACTATTAAATTAAAATCATATTACTATTATTTGATATTTCAGAGACTAATCAAAAGGAGGTATTTTCTGAAACAATCACCAAGAACTCTTTTTCAGCAGCTAGGAATTTCTCCATAATTTCTATTTCATATCTCTTGTTTCTTCATATCACTTACACTTTAATACATCATGGGATAAAGGTGACCTTAGGTTTCCAAAGGCTATTCCAAACAGACTACAACCTTTGTTAGCTTGTAACATGCAGGAAAAGATTTAAACATGGCCCCAGGGAGAGGATAAAACTACTTTCTGAAGGCCCTCTTAGCAAAATACAGAACAGCTCATTAGAGTGTGTTGGCCACTTAGTCAAGAATTCTTTGTCCATAACAACTGATGAAAAAAACAAAAATATAGAATGGTGTTCAGTCTCACGACACTGTCTTTTTTTAAAAAAATGTATTTGTATCCTCAGTGCTTAACATAGTTCCTCTTACACAGTAAATTCTTAATTAATATTTATTTATTGACTAACTTCTATACTTGTGCAATGACGGTTGCAGAGTGGCAGAAAGAGGGTAGATAGTGCCAAGAATTGCATGGTCTTAAAATTATTTATAAATATTAATTCAATCATTAATAATCTAATTGCGAAGACCCATCCAGTGATCACCCAGTTGACACTCTGAAAATAGAATCAAATCATATCAGTATTTAACATTCTCAATAAAAATGAAATCAGAAGATATTAGAAAGTGGAACTTAAATAAAAGTATGTATCTATTCCCAGGACTATACTTCAAATATGGTCCACTTGGTCATTTCTGGTCATTTCTAAGTGAAATGTTAATATTTGATAAAAGCAATGAGATCCTCTTGAAGATAAATGCAACTTATGTACTAACATCTATGGCTAAAAGTAAGAAGGTGGAGATAAATCTCTTTAAATAAAATCAATTAATATTGTAATACTGAGTGACATAAATGCAAAGGAAGGAACAGGGGAAGAGGATGAAAAATATTGGATTATAAGACTCAGGATAAAGAAATCAAAGATGTCTGAAGTTTGTAGACTAAAAAGAAACCTCATATCTATAGAGCAATACTTTTCAAGATAAGAATTGGGAGATGCTACAGATTTCAAGCATGGAATTACACCATTAAAATTAATTTGACTCTATTTTAATAGTCAGCAAGCACCTAACTAAGGGAAGCTAGGTGGCACAGTGGATATAACACTAGGCTTGGAATCAGGAAGATTCATCTTCATGAGTTCCAATATGGCCTCAGATACTTATTAGCTGTGTCACCCTAGGAAAGTCACTTAATCCTGTATGCTTCAGTTTCCTCATTTGTAAAATGGGCTGAAGAAGAAAATGGTAAACTAATCCAGTATCTTTGTCAAGAAAACCCAAATGGGGTCACAGAGAACTGGACATGACTGAAAATGGCTGAACAACAATAAAAAACAATTAACTCTTAATGTAGGAATCATTTCCAAATTACCTAGTGACACTGGCCTATTTACACTTAGACCATAGATTTCTTAGAACAAGGATCAAAATGATGATAGCATTAGAAGAAAAACTAAAAGAGAAGTTTTATGATGAAAAAAGCTATTTCCAACATTAGTTTAACCAATGTGAAACATCTGATATGATTTGATAGACAAACATCCTAGCATCTCAGCTAGTAAATATTTTATATCCTTACCAAGGGAAGCAATAAGGCAACAGTGAAGAACAATACAAATTTAGAATGTAAAGCCTTTCCTAAAACTTTGGAGAAGAGAATGATGCAAGATTATGAGCTGGATAGACCGATAAAGTGAGAAGAAAAATTAAGAGAAAAGGGAGTTTATAGGAAGTGTGGTGTGATATCCAAGTAAGCCAATTCATCCTGAGAATTTTTAAGTAATAAAATGGAAGAAAATAAACAGATAAAAAATAGAAAATACCTGTCAAAAATTCTATGACAGAGTATTATCTCCTTCAATGAGGATTGAACCACTGCTCTTCGATTCTAAAATCATAGTTCTTGGTGTTCAAAAAAAGCAAAATTAGAAATAGCACTGAAGAAAATCAAATTTAAATAGGACTGTAGTCTGTTTTTGGTCAAATTAATGCATTTTTGAGACTATAAAAAGACTGATTCTTGAATATTTCAAAGAGTCAAAAATACTGAACAAATTGAAAGAAACATAGAAACTATTTTTAAAAATCAATTCAAAAGATTAGACTAACTACTGATTTTATATGCCTACTTTCTCTTCAGAAAATATTCACAAATATAATTCATCTATATGTTCTGGGAATCTTATTTTTAAAATAAAATTAATCATTTCTTTTGCTTTTATATTTTCTTTCTTTTTTCAATCTATTTCTCTCTTTCCTTAATACAAGAAAGAATAAAAGAAAAAAGGAAAAAAGACAATTCAGTCAAGATTACTAACACATGAATTAAGTCTAGCAGTATATACTATGTTCTGGCTCCATGGTTTCCCACCTCTGCCTAGAAAAGAAGGTATATTTTTTTAAATCTCTTCTTCTGACTCTAGCATGGCCATGATAATTATAAAGAATTCCATTTTGATTTTTGTGTTCCTTCTATTTATATTGTAATCATTGTGCATATTGTTCTTCTGGGTCTGCTTACTTTGCATCATTTCACATAAATCTTCTTAAGCTAACTGATATTCTTATTCACCATTTTGTATGGCCTATTATATTTGTGTACTTCTTTTTGTTTAATGATTTTCTGATCAATAAAGTCACTTTGTTTCCAAATCATTGCTACTATGAAAAGTGCTGCTATGAATTCTTTGATATACAGTGGATCTTTCTTTCCCTATTGACAACCTCCTTAGAAGTCTACGCCCTAGTTGTTTTTGTTTGTTTGTTTTTGTTTTTAAAGGTATATAACATTTTGGTCCCTTTCCTAGCATAATTCCAAATTACTTTCCAGAATAGTTGAACCAATATTTTCTAGACTGTTCCACTGATCTGCTTCTCTATATTTAAACCAAACAGGTATGGTTATTACTGTTTTATAGTATAAATTGAGTTCTAGAATTACTATTCCCATTATTATTACTTTTATTTCCCTTGAAATTCCATATCTTTTTACCTTCAAAATCAATCTCGTTGTTTTGTCAAGCCTTAAAAAGTAGCTTCTTATTGTTTATTCTTTGTTAGAACCTTTTCCTTCACCTGTTTTGTATTTTTTCTCACCTGTTTTGTATTTTTTTTTTTAATTTAAAGCCTTATCTTCTGTCTGAGAATCAATAACTAAGTACTGGTTCCAAGACGGAAGAGCAGTTTGGACTAGGCAGTTAGGGTTATTTGACTTGTTCAGGGTCACAAAGCTAGGAAGTGTTTAAGGTCAGATTTGCACCCAAGACTTCCCATCATTAGGCTTGACTCTCATCTAATGCTCTGTTTTGTATTTTTTTTATCACTTTAGGATTTTTTTCCAGGCTCTTGGGACAATCCAATTCTACTTTGAATAAATTTCTGTTAAATATCTCCTCTCAACATATTTTTTTTCAAGATCATATTCATATAAGAATAACAGGGAAACATAATTGAATGAATTTCTATGTTTCATTTGCCACAGTTCAACTTGTACCAATATTGCAAAGTGGAAGATCTAGATTCAATGATACTATATCAAGTGTATGGTTCAGACCACTTCTGAATAATGGGACAGACTTGCTTTCTAAGTTTTCTACTTCTTTCAAAGCCCAGTTCAAGTCATCTCCATAGGCTTTCTCAGACTTAACTATATCCCATAATGATCTTCCTTCTTGAAGGACTTTGAAAAGGCAGCACTGGCATAGTAAGAAGACCTAGATGCTAGTACCCACTTAGCTATTAATTTATTATGAAATTTGGGCAAGTTTCTTGGCCATGCAGGGTCAAAGTTTTCTCATCTGTAAAATGAAGTCAAACCAAATGGTCTCTAAAAACCTCTCATCCTGGAAAGAATGTTGGACTTAGACTTAGAGGACTTATGTGACATACTACCCATGATGCTTACTATTTTTATGAAATGAGAAGTCATTGTGACTTATTTTCTTCATCTGTAAAGTGAAGAAGTTGGACTAAATGACTTCTAGGATTCATTCTAGCTCATAAACTATAGACCTTTATAAAATTTATATCATACAATCTCTCACTTGCAAATTGGAGACTATTCTCCATTTCTATTCAAGATGGCTTATTTCTCTACCTGAATCATGTGTTTTTTGACAGTAAAGAAGTGATACTTCTTTGGTATACTTTATATCATTTTTGTACATTGTTATATACAGGAAAAATCAGGTATCTGATATGTTTTTGTCAACTAAGACTCAGACCAAGACATTTTCCTCCCTACATGGCAGTCAAATTAAAGTCCTTTATTTAAGATGAACTAATTTTATTTGGATATTAAGAAAGGATTTAATTTGTCTCATTTTCCATTTTATTATACCATTTTAGCTTCAAGAACATCTTTAAATGCTTTGGTGTACTTTTATAGGAATCAGGGATCTTAAATGTGTAAGTACTTGGGAAATATAGTAAAATAAGGGTCTACTAGAATTCATGGAAACTGCTCCCATACCACTGCTTATACAAATTGGTGCTAATGGTTTAGTATACACTTCATATTATATTAGAACAACTGAATTATTAGATGATGCATTTTGGATAAATAAATTAGAGAAAATAAAGATAAGAAAATATATTAGAACATTCTCTCTGTTTCCCCCAAACAAACAACATTTTAGAGAGGCAATCATTAGATAAACTCTTACTTGTTCATCTCTATTTGAAATAATTATTTTTTTTTCATTAACTTTGGGTAAATCACTGAAGTTCTTATAATCTCAATTTCCTTATCTGCAAAAGAGAGATCTTGATACCTGTAGCATTTGTCTCTTAGGATGACAGAACTGGATGTTGGTGGTCTTTAATGCAGGAATAATTTGCACCATTTTAGGAAATTATTTACTCTTCTTAGGAGTCTCTTGGCTTTCCGATGGGCCAAAGCAATCCTGTGTTACTCTTGACCCTTGGAGTAGTGTTAAGCTGTTTTAGTAAAGCCATGGAATCACATCCCATCAGTTTAATATCAGGATTCTATAGCTTTATAGTTCTCCTCCTTTGGCAAGGCACTGAAACAATATTAAGCTTTTCAGGGAGAATTGTTAAGTTCTTCAGATATACTCCAAGCAATTTGTCCTTATTAAGCCAGAGAGCAATAGAAGGCCACATAGTCAAACCCTCCAGAGACTGCTCATCTTTCAGGTTGTAGGTAGCACTGAAGATAGTGACCTCCTCTATGTCCAGAGAAAGCACCAAAATTCCTCAAAGGCTATAGACAGTTGTGAAAGACAATAATCTCAGTCAACTCTTCACACAGAGTAGTGGGTAAGCTTTCCTTCCAATCAACTTCTAACAACTGCTAAACCATCCTTCAATGAGATTCTCTCTGGAGATAGTTAGTTCTTGCAGCAAACTCAAACCAAAACAACTTATTTTATCTTCTAATAAAAGGAAGGAAAAATTATGGTCCCCATCATCAGTGTCTCTCTTCAAATGTTTCCTTGAATCTTTTCATTCTTCTGATTTCCTATTTCTCATTTTTTAACTTCATGTGTGGTTTCTATGGCCATTAATCAGGACCTCTTCCTGAATAGTGATCCTTCTTTATCTCAGGTTGAAAAACCCAAAGTTCATGGTTTTGTCAAGTATAATGATCAATCAACAAATATTTTAAAGTACCTACTATGTGCCAGGCACTATGGCATAATATATGGCATATATATGGCAATATATATGGCATAATAACATCTATTTTCCCCATAATCTTCATACAATTCTTTGATTTATATTATCTCAGCTAGATCCTTAAACTCTGAAAATATGTAAATTTAATTATAATACTAGCTATATGACTCTGGGCTAGTCACTTAACTACTGCTTATCTAAATTTCTTCATTTGCAAAGTGGGCAGGAGCACTTGCCTTCCAAGATTGTTGTAAGGATCAACTGAGAAAATAAATGTAAAGAGTTTAGTTAGCACCATGCCTGACACAAAGTAAGGACTATATGTTAGCTTTTAAATGTCTTCTAACTGGCCTTACCTTCTGCCAGAACTCATGCACTTGAGCTGTTTTCCAAAAGATTCTCTCAGTATATTTTTCTCAGAGGCATTTTTCCTTTGATTATCAGCATGTCTCGAGCTGCTTTTCTCATACAAATCTCTTCTCTCTGCCTCTTTTGACAAATAAAATATCTATATACAAAAGAGAAAATACTATGCTCACACACATACATAAAATGTGAATTATGTACTTTCTAGTTTTCCTCTTCTTTTATCAATCCTCAGTGGCAGCACAATACAGTCCGATCTCATTTTCTGTGACTAATACATTTCAAGACCCTTCTTGCAGGTTGAAATTTGTGCATAATGGTGAACCTTATTATTTAGTAAGTATTTCTCACAAGAACATACTTAGACACTTTAAGACTTTTCTTAGGTTTATTAGAGCCACCAGCATCACTACTCTGATACTCCAAGGCCAATTTTAATAATTAAATATCATTAATGAAACAAAAAGGAATATTGCCCTCAGTATTACAAACAAGAACTCAAGACAAAGATTGATGAGGGAGCTAATATTTGGCACAAAATAATGTAATGACTCACATTACTGCTTCTCAGAGTGGGAATGACCATGATTGGATGGACTGTTGTGAGACTTTACACTGTTTGGGAAAATGGAGCATATGAAGATTATAATTCCAATTTTTATTGTACATATTTTCTGCCTTTATTTTTTTATTGCCAATAGTATATACATGAATTTTGTGTTTTGTGTTCATACAAAACAAGGTCCTACTGTACTTTGGGGGCAACCACAAGAACAGGATGCCCAGAGGTAGAAGTTAGATCTTGACAATGAGATGATGAACTAGATCAGAGGTTATCAAGCGTTAGTTACTTTCCTCCTCTCCACCCTTCCCAGTCACTGGATAGATTTCAGGACGTCCATGAAATTGAATGAGAAGAAAAATCCTATCTTAGTTTTTCACTAACTTCTAACAGAAATTTGTCACTTCCTTTAATTATGAATTAAAAATACAGACTTGATTCTGAGAAGAACTCCAACAGCTTTATCAGACTGTCTGAGAGGGCTATGAAATGAAAAAAAGGTTAAGAACTCCTAAATTAAAAGTGAGTCATGCACTTTCAGACATGAGCAATGTGTTGTTTTGCTTTGCTTGACAATACCTATTTATTATAAGAGAAAGTTTATATTTTTATGGGGGGAGAGTGTGAATTAATGGGTAGTGATGGATACACAAAAAAATTGTTAAAAATACATGGAAGAAAACAAGGTCAGAAGAGGACCCACACAAGGCAGTTTTGCTACTACTCCTAAATTTAATACACAACAAAACCAAACCTGCTCATAACAATATAATATGCAATGCTCTCTTATGTTCTATATATAATGAGATGTTCATATTTGTTTATGATTAATTTCATAATAATACAATTTAAAAAGAAAAACAGTTCTATCTTTGCATCTTCAAGTCTTTCTGTTTAAAAAAGCACAATCAACCAACCAATGAACTAAGAGGGACCTCAGAGGCAATCTATTACAATACCTTTACTAATCAGTCTGATGAGGAAATATCCCCAGGGAGGTTATGACTTGTTCAAAAATCACACAGATAGCAAGTAAGAATTAGAGGTAGAATCTAGATCTAGATCCTCTTCTCTTTTCACTGTACCAAATTTGTTTTTCCAATCTTAACTTTTTAATATTTTAATGCAGATCTGGGGCTAAAGATGATGTACCGAAAGAAAAAAATTGAAGATTGCACCATCCACCATTGAATATTGTCTTTCTCAAACACTTTAAATCTTTCCCTCTTGACATAAAAAATAAATACCTTTGTGACCCAGAAAACAAAATTTTCTGGTATCAAAAATATGTATATTTAGAAAGAGTAATATATTTTTTAAAAGTGTTTCTGTTTTCATCCCCTGTTCATTACTTTTTCCTAACCCTACTCCTGTCTTGCTGAAATGCCATTTTAACTCCATTAAAAGTATTTTTCTGTTGTTTTGGGGGGTGGGGAATTCTATCTAACATATTTAAAAAGCAAATTCCCTCCATTGGTCCCAAAGTATCATCAAGAATGTTTAGGAAAAAACCCCAACTATGAGCAAGGTGAATTATTGCTCCTTAGTAGTTTTTCCCAGCTGTAGTCACTTTTGCCTGAAGGGAGAGTTGCTGATACTTGACTTACCAATAATGACAAAGGCCTGGGAAAGGGGAAAGGAACGAACTGTTCATTCTTTTTGGATTACCTCCTGTATTCTCTTTACTGCATCCAGGATCATGTTTCTGGATGTAATGTGCCAGGTAGTGTGTTGATTCATTTGGTGTGCCCTGTAGACTTTTGATGTCTCCTGTACTATTCGTTGGTTCCATTTAATATCCCCTTAATCTCTGTGCCTTCTTTTTGATATTATATGGAGCTGGAATCTGTTTCCTTTATGGGAAGAAAAATGTTTACTAGCTCAGCTGTTGGATTTTCTCTTTCATTTTCTTTCCCTCTCCGATTTTAATTTTAGCTTATTGTTTGGAATTCTGTCTGGAACAGAAATTCCTTCTGCTTTTCCTTATAGCCATTTGTTTTTTATTAGCCCCAGGCTTACAGGAATATATGCCTTGGCCAGGTTCAGCTGCAGCAGTTTAGGAGAACTATAAATGCTAGAAGGGAGGACAAATATTTGTATTCTCTTTGAGAGGCCACCTGGCATAGTGGCCTTGAGTTCAGAAAGATATGAATTCAAATCCCAAATCTGGCATTTAATAACTATGAGACCTTGGAAAAGTTATTTAAACTACTTGAATCTAAGCTAACTCCTCACAACTCATCTAACTCTTAGATGTTACACTCAACAGTGGTACAAGGAGTTCCAGCCTGCTGACAAAATAGTAGATCCTTCCTATATTAGTGAAGCCATGGAATTTATTTGATGAAGTATTTTTGTGGCAAGTTTTAAGATTCTAGAACCTCTCTTGGTAGAGTTTCAACTTCTCCAAATCCTTATAGACAGTAAGACAGTATTTAGAAGTCTTATTAGAATGGTCATATAGTCCAGTGTACAAATAATTGGACTAGAAATCCAAAGATCTGGTATGCTTGCATATGTTTAACAACAATTCCTAAAAAAAAACCCAAAAATTAAAATTAAAAAAAGGATATGCAACACTTTTTTAAAAATTTTAGTCTTATTAATTATGTCTCCACCACTTTACGTCTAGACAATGAACAAAACAATAAATCAAGTTCTGATTTGTAGTGTCTGCTGATTTCTGAGATGAATTAAAGGCTTTACCTAAAAATTTTACATTTGATTCTCAAGAACTGCTGGCTTGGCTCCAGAACATCCCAGCTTTAAGTCCAAATTTTATCACGCTGTAGTGATGATTCTTTGGACCAAGTTATATAGAGTCCCTAAAGCTTGATTTCTTCACCAATAAAATGGAAATCATGGAGTCTCATCTGCCTCTCTCCTGGCATTATTATAAGGATCAAATGGAATGATATGTGTGAAAGAGTTTTGTAAATTATAAAACACAGTTGGTAGATAAGGTGGTGTTGTCACAAAATAAAACATGTTTAAACTTCTATATTTTTTTCCCACAGAACTCTTACCCATTTCTAGTTTCCCTTTGCTATTAGTAGTAGATTCATGGGAATTGGAAGTAGAAGGAAATGTAGAGATGACATAATTCAATCTCCTCACTTCATAGAAGAGAAAAATAAAGTCCAGAGTAGTTAAATGTTTTAACTAAAGTAAAAAAGAGATTAATAGCAGATGTAAGATTTGGAAATAGGTTCCAACCCCCAGAAGTCAGCTTTTTTACCCCACATGCATATCCATTACCTTTATATTACAACTCTTTTCTACTTAATTCTTCATATTTTGTTTCTGAAGAATTTATCAACCATATATGTAGTAGCAATGACGGTCAATAAATATTTATTAAGTTCTATTTATATGTAGAACTATGCTACTATGTTCAGGCATTGCGCCAACTGCTAGAGTTACAAAGAAAAACAAATGACATTCCCAGTTCTCTAGTAGCTCAGTCCAATACGGAAGACAATATGGAAACAGATTTGTACGAACAAGATATATATGGGATAAATTGGAGATGATCAACAGAGGAAAGCACACTAGATTTATATTCAGAACTTCTGGGACCCTGTTCTGCTAAGTTACAAAGTGTGTGACCTTGGGCAGATTATTTAACTTTCCCAGACCTCATTTTACTGAATTATACCATAAGAAGTTTTTCCTGTTTGACACATTAAATTGCATATATCATAGGCATATTAAATTCAACAGTTCAAAATGGAACTCGTTATCTTTCCCCTCCAAATTCATCTTCTTCTGAACTTCCCTATTTCTGTCAATTTCTGTCACTTTCCTTCCTGTCACCAAAGTCTACAACCTTGGAATTATACCTGACTTTTAATTCTCCCTCACCCAACATAGTCACTTGCAAAGTCTAGTTGATCTTACTTTCATGACAGCTTTCTCATCAGTCTCCTTCTCTCCCTGCAAATGGTCAACACCAAATTCACATTCTTAGATAATTGTAAGCACCTCCTAATTGGTTTCTCTGTCCTAATTCTCTCCCCTTTCCAATACATTCTCCTCACAACCGCTTAAGTAATGTCCCTTAAGAACAGGTCTGATCATGCTTGACCCTTGCCTCAAAACTCCATCCACTCCCTATTACCTCTTGGAAAATAATGCACCCACTTCTGACATTTGGAAGACACAAAACCCTTTACATCCTTGATCTAACCTACATTTCTGGTCGCAAAATACATTATTCTTCTTCATACACTCTCCAGGCTTGCCCAAATGACTTTGCTGTCCCTTACATGATATTCTAACTTTTGTGTTTATTTCTGTACCTTTGAATAAGCTGTTCCTCAAACCCTAGAATATTCTCCCTCTTCACTTTCTACATTTAAAAAAAACCCCTTACTTTCTGTCTTAGTAACAACTCTAAGACACAAAGGCAAGGGCTAGGCAAACATGATGAGGTGACTTGCTTAAGCTCACAGGGCTAGGAAATGTCTGAGTGCAGATTTGAACCTAGGACCTTCTGACTACAAGCCTGACTTTCTAACGACTGTACCAACTAGCTGCCTCCTTACTCTCTACTCTTAATAACTATAGTTTCCTTCAAAACTATGATCATTCACCACCTTCTATATGAGGTCTTTCCCGATTCTTACTCCCCTACCACCTTTACCTACCAATGCCTCCTCTCCAAAATTTTCTCATGTTTAGTTTTTATGTACATAGCCTGACACACTAGCAAAGGAGGCAGAACCAGATTAAAAGGTGATTGGGAAATATTTGACAAAATAAATGAAAATACAATAGATCATAGATAATATCAAATTGTGGTTTTCTGAGTCAATATGTGAGCAGCTAGGATCTCTATATATGTTTTAGTGGCCCCTATTTTATTTAGATTTGATACACTGGACAAAAAAGCTGGTGTCAGAGTCAGAAAGATCTTACTTCAAGTCCAGTCTCTGACACATACAAATTACTTGACCTCTGAGAATTCCCAGGCAACTTCTTAATACTATAAACTGAAGGAGAAGGAACATAGTTGCTTTGGTAAATTTGGGTAAATTCCTCACCGGGGCTCCCTATACCTATAAAATAACAAATCTGATCCAATTCTTTCCCTATCTCACATTTGTTTGGATATACTTATAAGTAAGCTCCTTAAAGATAAAGACTGTTTCATCTTTATATCTTCACTGTCTAGCACAAGTTTCCATATAATAGGCACTTATTAAAATGGATATTGATTGATTGAACTATATCATCTCTGAAGTCCCTTCTTGACTCTAAATGCGATGGATGATCTTTCCTCTTAGTTCTCAGTGACTTTTTCCCAGGATGTTTCACAATCAGGAGGCTTGAGTTTAAAATGGTTCTGGTGAGATGATTTGTTCTATATTCCAGCAGTCTTCCTCCCACTCCTTTAATCCACATATAGCAAAAGGAATGACAGAGGTTAGAGAAACAATCTACAGGGATAGAATCCCTTTTGTTTTTCCCAGTAGACACTAGCAAAGTCATCTTAGGATTTCTAAAAGCCCAGAACTGCAAATGTCTTCTGTGTCATCTAAACTGCAAGAGGTTAAGATTGGATAGATGGGGGCTTAGAAGAGAGGAGATCTCCTTAATGACTTCTAAAGTCCCTCCTAACTTTTGTTTTTTAACTCGTATTTGCCATCTTAGAATCAATACTGTTATTGGTTCCAAGGCAGAAGAGCAGTAAGGGCGAGGCAATATGGGTTAAGTGACTTGCCTAGGGTGATCCATCCTGGGAGTGTCTGAGGCCAGATTTGAACTCAAGAACTCCCTTCTCTAGGCTCGGCTTTCCATCCATTGAACCTTTTAACTTCCCCCTCCTTCCTAATTTTATGATTCTTCTGATCTTCATTTGATTGCTTCTTGTTTCAATGAGACTCCAGAGGAGCTTCCTCAGTGGCTTCTGGGGTATAGGTAAGGTGCAGGAAAGAGCCTGTTTGAGACGGGTAGAGGAAGGAGTAAATGGCCTTAGACTCCCAGGTCCCATGGTATAGATGGGTCAAGACCTCAAAGATTCCACTGATGTTTGAGAAACGTATGTTTGGAGCCAAAAGACAACGTTTTTCCAAATCCTTCTCCTGAAATGATACTTACAGTTATTGGTTTTTAGAGTAGTCAATTGCTGAGACTTATGCCAGTGTCATTGAGGACCTCAAAGTGGCTGTCCTGTGACTAAGTTCTCTAATTCATCTTCTTCCATCAGTGTAGGGTACTTGTGATTGGAGGTGCCCAGGTTTCCTCTGGTGACTTCAAATATCATTATCCCTAGACAAATGACAATTTTTTTCTGGTAATAATCAATGAAAAATCTATTGTCATCAATAGCCCACTTTTAAACTATGTTCACATGCTTTGAAGAAGTAAGTCAAGAATACATACATATATATATACATATATATATATATATATATATATATATATATATAATGTGTGTATGGAGAGGCAGAGACAGAGACACATGTATTTTAATAGGGTTTGATCTTTCAGGGTTTATTTAGGCAGAATTCCCATGGAGCACAAAGGAAGTTTTGCTTGAGCAAGACCTGTAGAATTGAACCCGTCCTGCTGGAACTATTGCTGCTTGTATGCCTGGAGTGATTTCAAAGTGCCAAATTTGTATTACTTTTTTGCAATCCCAAATCTTGATCAGTAGGTTTGTATTTTCATCTTTCGCGGTTGCTAAGTGTGAGCATTTTTCTGAGTATGGGCATTTTCCATGGCAGCTCTCCACAAATACCCTCCAGCTGAAGGTGGATGTGTCTGGCATTAAAATCACCAGAGTTCAGACTGAATCAGAGTACTGTGTTTTAGATAGTTCATTTCATCTCTAATGCTACCAGTAAGTACTTGCATTCCTTAGAGATGGAATAAGCAATCTGAAACAACAAACAAAGCTCTAGTTCATTCAAGAATGGTAGTGCTGATATTTCAATAGTTTCTCTGCCTTTTTTATTAAATTGTATGCTGCAGTCACATAATTTTCTGTGATCTTTTAGTGACCGGTGCTTTTAAAAGAGTTCCTTTAAAATTTTAGATGCTAGAGTTTCCTAAATTTAATTTGAACACTTTCATCTGAATATTGTGGCACAAAAACTGGGAAACTTCTGGAGAATACTTTCTAGGGAACTAAATCTTGAAAATTATATATGTATAAAACATGATCTTGTGACTTGGGGCTTTATCTCTTAGTGATGTAAACATGAAGAAAAGTTACGATTTATTATAACGAAGTTTTGCTGTTAAAGATAAGATCCGTTGCTTGAAACTTGAACAATTATTATGTCGTGTCATAAGAGTAACTAGGTGGTACACTGGATAGAACTCTGAGTCTAAGTTAAGAAGATCTGAATTAAAATCTAGCCTCAGATACTTACTGGTTGTGTGGCCCTGGGCATGTCACTTAACCCTGTTTGCCTCAGTTTCTTCATCTGTAAAATGAATGTCAGAAGGAAATGTCAAACTATTCCAGTGTCTTTGCCAAGAAAACCCCAAATGGGGTCATTAAGAGTTGGGCACAACTGAAACAACTGAACAGTGACAACAACAACAACAAATTAATATGGTAAATATTTATTTCAAATATGCTATATGTTTAAAATGTGCTTCATGTAGTAGATGAATAGGGAAGGTGGAGCAATGAATCTCCAAACTTTAAAGTTGGAAGAAAGCTGAGAGATCATTTAGTTTAACCTTCTATCATATGCTTAAATAGTTTCTACCACAACGCTAACATGTGGCTTTCCAGACTATGCTTGGACACTTGAAGCGATGAGGAACTCACTATGTTATAAGGCAGTCCATTCCACTTCTGGAAAGTCCTAATTGTTAGAAAGATTTTCTTTCTATTGAGGTGAAATCTGATATTCTCTAACTTCCACACTTTGGTTTTTAGTTCTGCCCTCTGGAACTGCACAGAATAAATCTAATCCTTCTTCCACATGATGGCTCTTTAAATATTTGAAAACGACTATCACATTACTCTTAAGTCTTCTTTCTCCCAAGAAAAACACCTCTGGTTCCTTTAACTGTTCCTCCTGTGGCACAGATTCAACACGTAGATCTTAGTCACTGTCTTCTGAAAGTTTTCTCCTTTTTTTCATGACCCTTTTAAAATTAGCACCCAGGACTGAGTCCTAGAGGTATTCAAACAACCGTTGTCTCTTTTGTTTTGAACACTAACCCTCTGTTAATTCAGACTAAGATTGCTTTAGCCTTCTTGGCCACCCCCTCACACTGTTAAATGGCATTAAGCCTGGAGTCAGCTAAAATTTACTATGGATTATTTCTCTATCTGTCTTTCTGTCTGTCATACACATACACACATACACATACACACGTGCACGCATACACACACACACACACACACAAAACCTACTGTTAAGGCAAGGCTTCATCTGCCTTGTACTTAATGCCATTGATTGTTTTTTAGCTTAAGGGCAGATTTTTCATTCATCCCTAATCAATTTCACCTCATTAATCTGTGACCTATTCCAGCCTGTTGAAATCTTTTTGAATTCTGATTTCATCATTCAGTATATTAGCTATCCCACTGAGTTTTATATCACTGCAAATCTGAGAATCTTGCCTTCTTTGTTTTTCTACGTTGTTGATGAAATGTTAAACAGGCCAGAGCGAAGGACATTATTCTATAGCAAGCTCATAGACGCCTGTATTCCAAAACCATAGGATCATAGATTTAGAGCTAGAAGAGTCCACAGAAACCATTAGGACCAAATCTTTCATTTTATGGGTGATAAAACTGAGGCCCAGAGAGCTTACGTGACTTTCTGAATGTCATTTAAGTGGTAAGCAATAGAGGGAAAATTTGAACCCTTGTCCCCTGTTTCTGGAACTTAGGCTCTTTCCATTGTGCCATCCTGTTGGTTGTCATTGATTGAATCAGTTAACAGCCTTTGGTGATTGGCCTTCTAATCATACATCCAACTTTTTTATAACCCTGGTCATATTTCTCAGTCTTCAGTTAAGTCCAACTAACATTGCATGCCCATACCTTGGTCTGTTTCCTTATCTGGAAAATGAAGAATTTGGATCAGTTGATATCTAGTCCTTCCAGTTCTAAATCTATTGACCTCTATAGCCATATCATCTTAGCTCAGGCCCTCTTCACCTTTCACCCAGATTATGGCCATGACCTCCTAACTGTTCACTCTGTTTCAAGTCTCTTTCTACTCCACCCCATTCTATGTACTGCTGCCAGTCATCTTCCTAAAGCTCAGACCTGACCATGTCACTCTCAAACTTAAACTCCAATGATTCTTTTTTAGTTTTAGGATCAAAGATGAACTCCTTTTTTGTTTAGAATTTAAAGCTCTTTGCAACCTGATCTCAGCCTATTTTTTAGACCCACTGTGTATTAGTTGTCCTTCTTGTACTGTATAATTTGGTCAAATTTGTCTGATCCCTGCTCCTGACAGAGCAATCCACCTGTCTCATCCAGATCTTTTCAATGATGGGCATCATTCAGAGTCTGGAATATAGTCATTCCTTTCCTTTGCTTCAAAGAATCCCTCATTTCTTTCCAGATGATCTCTCTGTCTCTGTCTCTGTCTCTGTCTCTGTCTCTCCCTTTCCCCCTCTTTCCCTCTCTCTCCCTCTCTTCCTCTCTCTCTCCCTCTCCCTCTCTTTCTCATCCCCACTCTCTCTCCTCACTATATATATATATATATGTACATATATATGTGTATGTGTGTGTGTGTGTGTACGTATATATGTGTCTATTCTGTATGCCCTTATATATGTGCTTGTTCTCTCTTGTCATTAGAACATCAACTCCTTAAGAGTGGATTGTTTCATTTTGTGTAGTCGTAATTCTAGTATGTACCATAATACCTGGCATATATAAAGTGCCTAATCCATGCTTATTTATTCATTTGGGAGACAATAGTGGACAATTTTGGTCATGGGGATATCATTAGAACCTTTGTAAAATGAATCATAGAAGCACACATAGTGCATAAAACATTTCTCTCATCTCTCAAGCATATGTGACATAGTCTTTGACCCTTTATAAAAGCTTAATTAATTGACTGGCAATGAACCATTGGGATTTGTTCCCAGGTGCTCTGATTCCAAATCCACTGCTTTTCCCACAATGTCATGCTGAAAATCCTTTCATTGGTAATGGAATGTGAGGGGTCATATTTACAAATTTTGCAATATTTACATATTGCAAAAGAGAGTCTTTTGCAATTTTCTAGTCATGCCATGGATCTCTTAGTTTATTTCTCCTACAGACTTATGTCGTTCCTTAGATTATATCATCAGTGGGGTGACATCACTCTCACCGTGTTTCTTCTTTCAAATTTCAAATAAACAGCAAGAGTAGGCTCTTCTTTGAAGTGGATGACATTTCCTTCATGGTCCATAATCTGAGTGCAAGATTGGGGTATAACTAAAAAATGGGGCAGTAGATCATAAGGCTGAAAAAAATTGTATCAGTCTCAAACTCACCGTGTGCAAATGATGGTTCTAAAACTATCAGGATGTTGCTTGATGGTCTTCAGAGCATGTTTGGTCTGTATCAGTTGTCATCTATCACTGTCCAACCCAGTTTAGAAAAGCAGCTATCTTTGGTCTGTGGACACAGTTAGTTTCCCATAAGTGAAGGAAAGCCTCCTGTGGCAGGAGGTGGAATGGGCTAGGTGGTTATTGGGATGAAAATTTAGAGAAAAATAATGATCAGTTCCCATAATGCAATAAGCAAAGAGGCTAATGTTTCAGAAGGGATACTGGAAAAAACTTTAGTAGCTATAACTAGTGTATGAATTTCTTGAGAAATTAAAATCCTAGAATGTTAATACTGGCAGAGATTTAAAAATGATTTATCCCATCCCTCTTATTTTGTAGATGAGGAAACAAAACCAGTGGATTGCATTTTATCAAAGATGATACAAGTAGTCCAAACTAGAGGTTAACCTATATATATCTGGTAGATGTACAGTTCTTTATGTGTTATCTCTTCTATTAAGATGTGAGCTCCTTGAGGTTAGGGAATATTTTTTTCTCTTTCTTTCTATTCAGCGCCTGGCACTTGGTAAGCACTTAATAAGTTTTTTATTGACTTGTTTGATCTAATACTTTTTTCTATTATACAAAGCTTCCATTCTCTGTAAAACTGTAAAACTTATGACTTTTCCTATATTTGATCCATTTATGTTGCATATTCTTCTCTCCAGGGTATCTTAATCATCTTTGTATCTCTCCTCTTTATCACATGAAGTAAGCACATAATTTCTTTTGAGGGAATGTCAGATGATTGAATAGTGCCTATTAAATCACAAATGTATTTTTGTGTACAATTTGCTCATAAATGTACAAGTTATACTTTGATCTTGAAAACCTAGGTACATAGTAGGTGACATAGCAGCAAATATTTGATAAGTAGTATGGAAAATATATTTTAAAACTTTAAAAAGCAATATAATTTTAAATACTTTAAATCTTTAAAACTTTAAAAAACAACATAATCTTAATTAAATAAATATTAAAACTCAGAATTTTCAGTTTGGCATGCCTACATATTCTTAGAGCACATAAAATTTTTGCATATGGTAATAATAATAATAATAATAACCAACATATACATAGTATTTACTATATTCCAGGTACTGTGCTAAGTGCTTTAAAATTATCTCATTTGATTCTCATAATATCTCTGGCAGCTATGTACTATTATTACACCCATTTTACAGATGAGGAAACTGAGATGAACAGATATATGTGTCTGATTTTCCATATTCTTTGTTTCTAAGTGAATATTCCCCCTTTCTAATATGAAAGAATTGTTTAATCATAATAGAACATAGCCATGGTTTCTCCTTGTTATAAAGCTTGTTTTTATTCATAAATGACACAGCATTATGCTTATGATCCTTTTGATCCACTCAACTTTCAAAGCAAATTTTTGCTTTCGTAGCCTTCCTATTTAGAGGAAAACACAATGACTAGGATTTTATATAAATACGTTGCTTCCTGGACACTTAAGAGGCAAGAAATCCCAAGAGGAGACAACAATTTGGTTAAGTTTTTACATAAATCTGGGCCTATTGTCCCTGGGTCTAAGTCTGAAAGTTTTAAAGGGAATCATGCTCTAGGTGGATATATCTTGACCATATAATTGTGTTTATTACAGCTCATCTTACTTAGCAGAAGATGTCAGTGATTTTTCTTCCCATCAGGTTGGAGCCCAAGTAGTAATGTTCCCCTTAGCCCTTGCCTTGTTTCATAGAATGGTCTCTGAAAGAGGCTGGATGTGACTGGATGTGCCAGAATATCCCAGGGGTGTGGGGGGGAGATGGCTATTGACTTTCCCCAGAGAGAATCATTGTACTTTTATAGTTCTCAAAGAATAATGTTCTTAACTGAAGTAATAGATGCTGTCTTAGAACTCTTTGTGTTGACTCTGAGTCTCACTCTTAAGGTGATAAAGTTGTGATTTCATGTCTTACTTATTCATCCCATAGTCATTCAACAAACAAGTGCTAGTGACAACACAATTGACATATGCCTTAGTAAAAACATATTGCTAAATACTATCAAAATAAATTTCAATGAAGATGATAAATTAAGTCCTTAGCAGAAGAGATGATTACCAAAAAGTCTTGGAAAGATGGTAAGGTGTCATTAGGCATCAGAACTGTACATAGCACTGCAGTCCTAGATCCTGTTTTAGATCTCTGTGAATTGCTTTTGAGCATACTTCTTAAGGTGAAATTTATGAGTTGAGAGAAGCTATACAGCCCTATAGCACTGAAAAAATGGAACCAAAGTGGGAATACTTCATATTTACTGTGTGGGAGATGACACATTAGCAGCTAGTCATATCCAGTATTCCACAAGTAAAACTGAGAATTAGTGTAATTCACAATAATTAAAAAGAGAAATGAATAATTTTCTATTCATATATCTAGTAGAAAAAGTAGGAAAGAGATATTCATTTCATTTTCAATGTTATTTAAAACCCCCCAAAATTCCAATTCAGATTCATGCTATTTTTTTTTAACTAAACAGATTGCCAGTTGGTGGTCCAAAAGCAGATTTTCATTCTGAGATTTCTGGGAAACACTCAAAGATAAGTGTATAAGCCAAAACTCATCTCTGTAGAAATCAAAGATCTTATACTTTACAAAAATCATATACTTTACAAATTTGCCAGTTGTATTTGTATCTTGTGGTCATGTGGCTATTATGTCTATCAAGTTGTACAAAGGGTCATTTTCCAATGTGCATTTGCACATAATTTATGATCTTCATTTAAAAGAAAAAAGGAAACAAATGTTGGTTTATTAAATGCCTAATATATGCTAAGTGCCTTATAAAATATTATCTCATTTGATCCTCACAACAATCCTCAGAGAGTGTTGCTAATCTTATCCCTATTTTACAACTGGGGAAACTGAGGCAGGCAGCCTTGCTCTGGGTCACATAGCTAGGAAGTGTCTGAGTCTAGATTTGAACTCATGTCTTCTTGACTCCAGTTCTGGTACTCTAAACATTTGCAGATGACTGGCCAACAGCCTTGCATAAACCTGTTTGCCTCAGTTTCCTCATCTGTAAAATGAACTTCAGAAGGAAATGGCAAACCTTTCCTGTCTCTTTGTCAAGAGAACTTCCAATGTGCTCACAAAGAGTCAGACACTGCTAAAACAACTGAATGACAACAATTTCCTCACTCTAGTCCCTAAGTTTTATCTACCCCACCACCTACAAATTGTTTTTCCTAACAAAATGTAAGCTTTTTGGAGGCAGCAGCTATTTCACTTTTTGTCTTTGTCTTCTCAGCAGAGCATGGCATTTGGTGGGTACTTGTTGGCTGTAAATGAACTCAATTATTGGAAAACCTCTCATGTAGAAGAGAGATAGACTTGTTCTGTTGGAGCCCAGAGGGAAAAACTAGGAGTAAGGAGTTGAAGTCCTACACAGGCGAATTCCATCTCAATATCAGAAAAAGTTTCTGAATGATTAGAGCTATTCAAAGGATAAATGGGCTGGCTCACTGATAGTGGGTTCCATCTCTTTAGACAACTTTAAGCAAAAGTCCTTATGGCTGAGTGACTACTTGTAGGAGATGTTAAAATAGAGATTGCTGGGTGTATGAGTTATAATTGGTAGCCTTTAAGGTCCCTTCCAAATCTCAAATACTGTGATGCTTTGAGGTCTTCTCTGAACTTCTACCCCTCAACTGTTCTGTTCCTACTCAGATTATCTTGGATTTATGTTCATGGAAATTTATTACACATTGTGATCCAGGACAACCCCTTCATTTTATGGATGAAGAAATGGATATTGAAACTTTACATGAGTAGTTACTATCAGAGAATAGGGATTTAAACCCAGGTCTTCTGAGTATAAACCCAGAACTTATTTCACCATGCTCTATTACATCTGTTCATAGCCTTTGGCCATTTATTCATTGTGAACTAGAAATTTCCTTTGTATATTTTAACTATTTCTTATATGTCTTAGATATCAAATTTTAAATAAATACTTGCCACGAATATTTTCCTAATTCATCATTTTCTTTTTTACTTTGGTTATTTTTGCTGTAAAGAATTTGTTAAAATAATGTAATTAAGTACATTTCTCTTGTATCTAATAATTCTTTCTCTTTATTCAATAGAAAAAGTCAGGCATTTCCCCTTCATAAAAATATGTTCAGTCCCTCTCAGTGAAATATAAATTCCTTGAAGGTACGGGTTGTTTTAGATTTGTTTTTGTAAGCTATGCTTGTACAGAGTAGGTGCTTAATAATTGTTGAGTTGAATAATTCTTGAACATTAGAATATTTTTTGATATTCCAATCATGAGAAATTCAGTTAATATTCATGTGGCTTTGATACAAAATTATATGGGAATTCTACTAAATTTTCCATAATTAATGCCTGCCAATTATAAAGTCCTACAGTTAGAACACTTGAAAGGACTTATGTTTATACATAAAAATATTCCAATCATCAGAGAAAATAATTTCTTACAACTCAACCCTTGACATTAATGAAGAAAATGACTTTGTAATGTAAATATGAAGAATATTTTCCAAATAGCAAACATAGAGGTACTGTTGGCTTAAAATGTAAATTCAATTTGGCATATTAAGTAAATGGGGACAAATTCCTATCGTATTAAGAGTCAAAAGCTTACTGCAAGTCATTCAATGACTATAGACATGATAGACATTAGGGGGAGCTATGTAGTATAATTAATCAAAAGAAGTTCTAAAGTTATCTGTGAATTAGTTGAATAAAAGACGACTAGAGCTAGAGGAAAATTTAGAAAAACACTCTCCTTTTACATATGCTGACCCCATGCTCTCAGGAGCTACAGGAAAATCCCTTTGCTTTGTCACTGGGTCAAGTTAATAAGCATTTATTTTATGGTTTTTTTTAACTCTTACCTTCTGTCTTAGAATCAATGCTAATTACCAATTCCAAGACACAAAAATGTGGTAATGGTTAGGTAACTGGAGTTAAATGGCTTGCCTCGGAAGTTAGGAAGTGTCTGAAACCAGATTTGAACCAAGTACCTCCCATTTCCATGCCTGGCTCTTTATCCATCTTTTATCCCTTCAATAAACATTTATTAAGCATTTACTATGTGTCAGGTTCTGTACTAAATGCTAGAGATACAAGGAAGAGATAAAGTCTCTCTAGGGACTTATCATCTGATGAGGGGGACAACACACAAACAAGATAGACAGCATAGATTGGAAATAGTCACTCAGGGAAGACACAAAGATTAAGGAGATCTGGGAAAGACTTCTTTTAGAAGTTGGATACTTTAGCTGAGATTTGAAGGAAGTCAGCGAATCTAGGAAGTGGAGATAAGGAGTAAAAGAGTTCTAGGCATGGGTGACAGCCAGGAAAAACATCCAGAGTAGAGAAATAGAGTATGTTGTGCGAGGATCCTTAAGGAGGCTAGTGTCGCTGGATTGCTGAGTATGTAGTGGAGAATAAGGTGTAAGAAGACTGGAAAATTAGGAAGGGGAAGGGATCAGGTTATGAAAGCCTTTAAAAGTCAACAATTCTGAGGGACTTATGGTAAAGAATGCTATCCACATTCAGAGGAAGAACTGCAGGAGTGGAAACACAGAAGAAAAGCAACTGCTTGAATACACGGGCTGAGGTGGACATGATTGGGGATGTAGACTGAAAACTACCACACCAATGCAACTATAAACAATTTGGAAATAGGTCTTGATCAATGACACATGATAAAACCAGTGGAAAAGCGCATCAGCCATGTGGTGGTGGTGGGGAGCTGGGGGAGGGGTGAAGGGGAAAGTAAGAGCATGAATCATGTAACCATGTTAACTTTTCTAAAAAATAAATATTATTAAATGTTAAAAAAAAAGTCAAACAAGATTTCTTCTTTGATCCCAAAGTCAATAGGGACCCACTGGAGTTGAGTGAATAAGGAAAAGATTTACTGAGATTTGTGATTTAGAAAAATAAAATTGACAGATCAAGAACCAAAGTATGGACAAGTTACTTCATGGTAATAAAAATCTCAGTTTTTTAGGGGCAACAAACAACAAATCTCACAAATTATAGTATCCTAGAAGGCAAAGGATGTATTTTTCAAGCTTAATAATCCTTCCCTGTTGTGAGAAAATGAAGTGAGCTCTCTCTAAACTCAATATACACATTGTAACTTGTAATGAATAGAATTTATTGCCTCAGAATTCCTTCCTAAATCAGGATTAAGTTATCTACACTGAACTGACTCTTAACTGGATGCCAGATATTGATTGGCAAACAACCAAAAATAGACCTACAGTATGTTTTGGAGTATTTAGGGGAAGAGGAAACTAGTTGTATTTGTCATAAGCAAATCATAGACTCCCAGAAAGTGAAAGCAGGGAGGAACATTATTAATTTCTAGTACAATTCCCTCATTTTATAGAAGGGGAAACTGAGACCCAGTAAGGCAAAGTAATTTATTCAACATCATATAGTGAGAGACAGAGCTGAGATTGGAACCCAGGCCCTCAGCCTCACAATCCAGTGTTCTTTCTATTTCTTCTCTTTACTTGGTGATTTTTAAAATCAATCTTTAAGGCTATTTTACAAAAAGAGAATTGGAGCTCATATGTATGAAATGCCCAAGTGTAAATTACACAAGAAACAAGGTGCGACATAAATCTAAGATAATATTTCTATCATTAATAGCTGAGAGAGAATAGCTCTTTTAATTTATTAATAGAAGCTATGAGCTAAAAACCTTCAATATTATCCAAGGGTTGAATGAGAAGTGCACTCAGTGAAATATTTCATGCCTGCCAATTCATAGGTGCTAGAGCTGGAAAAAGAACTCATTAGATTTTTTTTTAAGGCCATACTTTAGCCAGCATAGACAATGTGATTAAAACAAGGCCTGTTCACCTGATTATGTAGTGAGTGAAGTATGAAATCCTAGTCAAGCACATCATTTGCTGAAGTTGGCAGCTTTACGGTTTCCTTTTATTTTTTTCTTCTAATATTGGCATATGACCTATTTTAGACTTTACCAGAAAAAGAAAAGAGAACCAAAGGTCTTCACAGGGCTGATGAACCGCTGATGTATCTTGTTTCTTGTAATACTCTGAAATTTCTTTGTGAGAAGGGAAAAAAAAGAAAAAGGTTCCAGGGGAAAGGTGGTCCAATTGTGAGGTCCATATCCTGTCATTGATCGCTATGCAACACTCTCATTGACTTCAATGGGAGTTCCGCCCTTGGATCAATGTCAGGATATGGGCCTTTACATTTAGACATGAAAGGGTTTTAATAGTGGTCGGCAAACTAGTGATGAGTTAGGAATAAAGAAAGAAATCACAGGCTTTAGGCTTCAGAGCAATAAGCTGCCCTTGACCATTAGTGGAGTTATGAGTATTTCTATATGCAGATTCTGGGCAGCAAATGCTCCTGTGGACCAATGATCCTTGTCATTTGCTCAGAAGCTAGTCTGAACACCATGAAATGTTAAACATCCCAAGGACTAACTCCGCTGAGTCAATTTACCTTTTGGTCCAATGACAACTTAGATGCCCATTTTCCTCCTTTCTTTTCCATATCTTGGTTGTAAGATGGTCAAGAGTTCATCCTAAAGCAAGAATTGTTCACCTTTTATGTGTATGTGTCTTGGGTCCTTTTGGAAGGCTGGTGAAGCCTTTCCCAGAATATTGTTTTTCAATGTTTAAAATAAAATACACAAGATTACAAAGAAAACCAATCATATTGAAATTGTTATCCAAATGTTTTAAAAAATAAAAAAAGATTCATAGACCCAAGGCAAAGAAATTTGATAAAGGGTGATAATAAAATTCTTTTTTTTAATAGTATGGTAGAGAAGCAATGGAAGAAAAAATTAGGCAATTATTTCCATTTTCATGTTAAGAATAATGATGGTTGTTCTTCCATTTGTCAAGGGTTCCATCAATTACCCCAAAATAACTTGAACACCTCCAATATACCGTTACTATTATGTACTAGGTACCAGAGATACAAAGACAAAAATGGAACTGTCTGCTCTCAAGAAACAGTCATTTGAGGGGAAAAAAGCACATGCACAAAAGTCTATACAAAGTATTTATTAAATTAATACAAGTTGATACTAGTATCTGGGGAGATAAGGAAAGACCTAGTAGAGAAGATATTTAAATTATACTTAGCTTTACACAGTAGAGTTTGTCAAATATATAATAACAGAACTTGAGATCACCAATGGTCAAATAATCCATCTTTTCATTTATCTCTATGAGAGACATTATGATATAGTGGAGAGAAAACTAACTGGCTTTGGAGTCAGCAAGATTTCAAGTTTATTTCACCTAGGAGGCAGTTAGATGGCACAGTGGATAGAGAGCCAGGTCTATAGTTGGTAAGAACTGAGTTCAAATCTGAACTCAAGTACTTTTTACTAGCTGTGTGACTTTGAGCAAATCACTCAACCCTGTTTATCTCAGTTTCCTCATCTGTAAAATGAGCTGGGGAAATAAACCACTCCAGTATCTTTGCCAAGAAAATCCAAATGGGGTCACTGAGTCAGACATGAGTGAAAAACTATTGAACAAAGTAACAGTAGCAACAATATAGTACTAGACATTTGTCTCTGGGAAAATTACTTAACTTCTCAGTGTCTAAGACAACTCCCTAAGATTGTAATTTTGAGAGAAGGTACTTGTTTGCATTGTAGAGGATTCTCAGTGGGAGATCTCTACCCTGATAAAATCTCAGACTCAGTTCAAAAAAGTTCTCTAAATTATCCAGGAGAATCCATTCTAAATTTAAAGACCTCCAAAGGAGGAATCTCCTATGGTAATCCATTCTAATTAACACCAACAATTACAAGGAAAGCTTCTCCAAACCTGTTACTAATATCTAGGAATTGAAGTCCATTTCCCCTTGTCTTCTGAATATATGTAAAGAGCATGAGGTGATTTTTTTAAAAAGCAAAACCAAAAGAAAAATTTATTGTATTGTAAAGTTCCTTAATCAAGACAAAAATAACTTAGGTCACTGAAAATATCCTTTCCCTCTATTTCTTGTTTAAATATTGATAAGTTATATGAGTAGCTGAGTATAAACTACAACTTTTCTATATTTTTTTGTGAATCATCTCTTTTCCATTAGTGTAAACTATATATTTTCAAACTTAAAAATTTTTAAAAATCACATGTAGAAACAATTTTTGACAACTGTTATCTGACATATTTCAATTCAGATTCTCTCCCTCCCTCTGCACCTCTACCCCTTTCCCATGAGTTAAAATAGACTGATAAAGGTTACACCAGTGCTGTCATGCAATATATAATTTTCATATTCCTCATGCTATGAACAAAGACATATCTCACATACAACAAAAATCTGAAGAAGGAAATAAAGTGAAAAATGGCACTCTTTGATCTGCAATCAAACTCCAACAATTCCTTCTTTGGCTATGGATAGCATTTTTCATCATGAGTCTCTTGGGATTATTTTATTTTGTTGTTTTTTTTTTATTTAAAAATTTTATTTTATTTAAAAAAATATTGCATAATTCATTTTCTTTCCCTCTCCATTCCCAGAGCTGACAAGCAATTCCACTGGGTTGTACAAATGTTATCATTTGATACCTATTTCCACATTATTCATTTTTACCAGAGAACAATCATTTAAAGCCAAAATTCTTGGGATTATTTTTGAACCTTCCTTTACTGATAATAAGTTAGCCCTTCTACTTGGTGATTTTTAAAGACTATTTTCTCTTGTGAGACAGTGAACTCTTTGAGGACAGGGACTTTTTTTAAAACTTCCTTTGTATTCCTAGTGCTTAATTTAGGGAATTAAATTAGGGAAAAAATATTTAGTAAATGCTTGTTGACTTACCTCTAAAGAGGACTGTTTCATTTATAGTTAGATTAAGAATAAAAACCACTTCTTTCTTATGCTCCTTTTAAAAATATGTGTAAGTCATCCCAATGATCCCTATTTCTGTGTGCCTCTTTTTTTTTTATGCTCATTGGTAAATTATACTTAACTTAAAAAAAAACACAACAGATATTTTTGTGATCAACATTCACCAAGAATCCAGCAATGAAATACACACAACCTTTAGTAACATATTAAAATCAGACCTTTGCCAAGTCAAGACTTATTTGCCAGACTTCAGTGTTTTCATATGTAAAACGTGAAGTTCACTGGTCCAGATTTTGGCTTATGTTAAGATACAGTGTGCAGACCCATCTCTCCTTTCCAGCACTGGCCACAGTATTCTCCTAGTGCAAGATCATCAGTCTGAGGGAGGAGCAGAAGTTCAGGAATTTCCATTTCTGTTGAGTCAACATATCCTGCCTTCTAGTGCTCCCATTCACAGAGAATTCTGCAAATTGGGTATTATCCCAGCTCCATGAGTCTGCTTTCCAATCTTGTTTATATTCTAGTGTGTCAGCAGTAGAGTTATTTCTAGTGTGGAAAACTGCATTTAATAATAAATTTAATGAATAAAAAAACCTTTTATAAGAAAAAATGTTATATAGTTTTAATTATATGTTTTAGAGGGGAAAAGATTGGCACTCATCTTTCCACCTTTCTTTTTACCTTTACACGAAACATTTCAAAATCTTATTGTTAGTATTATTAGTGATTGGGTGCCAGGGATGGAAAGAAGTAAAGATACTCAAGGAGGAGGGAAAGAATAGATGCGAAGAAAGAAATCAGGAAGGGAATATCTCTTCATTGATGGAATAGCTAATGAACTCATAATTATGACAGTTATCCAAACATGGATCTATAGGAAAGAAAAAATGTTAATATAAGTTGAGGCATATAAAACATGGCTCTTTCCAGGTGATTTTCCCCCCATTTGTATAAGCAGGAATATTTTACTTGTCTAAAAAAAAACACCCTAAACAACAAAGTAAACATAAGACTTTTTTGTTGGAAGGCTACCTGCATAACTCTTTGCTGAGAGATTAGACAAGTGGATGCTGATTTAAGGCCCATCTTTACCCAGTCAGCTTTGCCTGCCACCACCCACTGACCCCTAATCAAAATCAAGTGACCAAGAGCAATATTATAAATAAAATGCAGGATGAAGGTTGTAATTTCTAGGGAATTATCCTTATGGATCCATGACTAAAGCCACATAGCTACTGGAGAGAACAATGGAGGAGAGGTACAATAGTGTAAAGGAAACCAAACTACTCGTTTTCACTTCCAAATCTGCATGTGATCGTTTGTCTTTACAGAAATAAATAAATGTCTGTTGAATTGAATTAAATTTACTGACTTTTTTTTTTTCTGGAAATCATTCCTCTTGTCTATAATTTTACCCAAATCTAAAAAAGAGATTAAATCGATCTCTTTACAGTGATGAGGTAAACAATTAAACATGCAATTAATCAGCAAACCAATTCAATCAACAGGCATTTAAGGGCTTGCCATATGAAAGATAATGTGCTCAGTGCTGGAAATAAAAAGACAAAAACAAAGCAATATGCTTTGAGATTCTGCTCAGAAGGCAATGCTCAATAAAACTGAATGCTGATTTTTAGAAAATTCTTTGAAAGGCTTAAAAAATAACTCACATTCAAATTCAATGGCACCTTTAAACATATCTTTCCTTCCAACATCTCACATTGCCAGGGCTACCATTTTAAAGTCATATTCGCTATAGCCACATCATACCTGTAAAGTGAAAGCTTGTCAACTTAAAACTTGAAGAATTCTTGATCAAAGCATATAAAAAAAAGCAAATGAGGAAATTTCTTTTATCAAATCTATGCAGAATGAATGTCTTTAATAATCAATGAGCATATATATACATATATTTATTTATTAACCACCTTATTTCCAATCCTACATTTTCTACTTAAGTAGTAAAATATCCAAAGCCAGTTTTCTAGTGCCTTTTATGTTAGAGCAGGAGATATTAGTGTGAGGGTCCATTGACTTTAAAAAATGTATTTTGATGACAATTTCAACATAATTTGTTTCCTATATAATTCTGTGCATTTTGTTTTATTCATTTAAAAATGTTCTCAGAAGGTATCTGTAGGTTTCATTAGACTATCAAAGGGGTCCATGACCTACAAAAATGTTAAGAACCCTTGTAGGAACTTAAAAGGTACTTTCCTGAAGTCCTAGTTGCCCAACATAAGTAGAGATTTGGATTGGTCAAATGATCATTACCTGATCTGAGACTTAGGTACCTAAGTATAAAGGAGTATTTTGCTTAATTATCTTTTATCTCCACTGGCCATTGCCCCCTCCCCCTTCTCCAGCTAGTTGTAGTACCAAACTTTTTGGACATAATGGAAACCCAGACAAATGTCATGCCAGCTCACATTAACCCAAAAAAAGTAATAAATCAAGGAAGAACAATGTTTAAAATATGCAAAAAATAAATTAATTTAACTATTCATTCTGTGGCCAGAGGATAGCCCATTTGGAAGGTTGCTCTGTGTGGATTTATGCTTCCCATTGCCTCTCTTTGGAGGCACTGTGCCTGGACACAAAGGTTGCTGCATAAGCCTGCTGGGGTGTGTGGCCAGGAATGGGGTGGAATGGAGATTACTGAATATAGGTCCAAATGTTCTTCCTGTCCCACAGCTGTGGGGTCTGTGAGCCCACCAACAGTTGACGAAGCAGCTGTGAGAGCTGTTCAGGGCACTAGAAGCCAGCAGCTGGAAAGATTGCAGGCTTCAGCAATATGCTTAAACTCAACCTCAAGGGCGGTTCCACAATAATCCTGGGAGGAGAAGATTTTCCCCTTTCTTTATTCTGACATTTTTTGCAGGCTCTGGAACTTGAAGGGGATAATCAGTTTGAAATATCTTGTTCTGTTTTAGCCACTTCTATTATGTCTCTCACTTGAATCTCAAAGAAAGTAAATATTTGGAACAGTTTAGTTACTCTCTAGAATGATAGTCATATTCATGACATTTTTTTTAAAAATTGGATTTAAATTTTAAAACCAGGAAATTTAGGAATTGATTTTTTTAGTAAAATATGCAAAATGGTGTTCTCATTCACAGGTTTTTTATGTCTCCTACTTGTTTTAAAAAATACAGTATATATGTCTCCCCATTTAGATGTCTTCCAAAAGATTTATTTTTAGCCACATCAGTATGAATAATATTTATACTTTAAAACTTGATTTAGACTTCCTTTCTCTTCCACCCTTACTCTATTTTATCAAGTCTTCAAAGAGAGTCTGTGTGGGACAGTGAAAAGAACCCTGGCTCTGGAATCACATGATCTAGATTCAAATTCTGCCTCTGACCATTACTAACTGGACGACCTTGGACAAATTATTTAGCATTGTTGGGTCTGAGTTTCCTTATCTATATGAGAGGGTTGGACGCAGAGCCCTTCTAGCTCTTGTTCTATGATCTTAATTCCATCTGAGTTTGTATAGTATTTGTTGAAGACCTATTATGTGCTCAGTGTAGCAGAGGGGGTTATCAAAGAATTATTGGACCTTTCCTCGAGGTACATCCAAATATAAAATGGGAAATGGTGCAAGATAGGATCTGATAAGTTTAAGAATAAGTAGAAGCAGTAGATATTATTTGAGTTGAAAGCCTACACCAATGGAGCTTTCAGGAACTATGTAGGATTTGAGATGGGCTTTGATGGATGGTAAGGAGAAATAGCTGATATATTCCAGGAAATGAGAATTAAATGAGAAAGGGCATGGTGATGGTAGGTATAAGGAAACATGTTTAGTTTGGTGGGCATTAGGGACATCTAGCTAGAGTAGAGGATTTTGTTGGAGAGCAGTTAGGTCATGTGTTTACAAGAGCCAAGATCTGGAAATATACATTTAAGTAGAAAGAAAGACAAATTCTTAGTCTTAAGGAGCTAATATTTTAATGGTAGAAGACAATACATAAAAAAGATGCTGAAAGGGAAGTGAGAGTGTTGGGAATGAGGTTACCCGGAGTAGGAATATAATAGATAAAATCCTGTGGAATTGAGTTTAGATAGGAATGAAGATATGATTCACCTGTTTTTCTTAAAAATGGAGGTTTTGAGAGAAACCCACCAATTATCTAAGGGGAAAGTCCATAGAGGTAGAAGTTATTTCCAATCTGAGAAATAATCCGAGCTTATATATACAAAATTATTTAGAGCAGCTCTTTTCATGGTGGCAAAATTAGAAATTGGGAGGAAATCCATCAATTGGGGAAGAGTTGAACAAATTATGGCATTTGAATGTGATAGAAAAAGTTGTACACAGTAAGAGCAATATTGTACAATGAACAACTGTGACAGCTATTCTCAGCTATATAAGATTCAAGCCAACTGGAGGACTTACAATAGAACTAAATGACTTATGGTGAAAAATACTATCTACTTCCAGAGAAAGAACCTAGGGAATCTGAATGCAGATTGAAGCATAATTTTTTAAGTTTCTTTTTATTTGTTTCTTCCTTTCTTTTGCAATATGAAAATATGTTTTGTGTGATTTCACATGTTTAAAAAAACAAGTAGTTCAAGGGTAGAGTGAGCTTCCAAGGTAAATTGTCCTTCATTTTGAAGACCAATGACATTATGAGGGTAATGCCTTAACTTGAGTGTAAATTGGATTGAAGTGAAGCAAAATTAGATAAAGTTGTCAGCTTTGTTCTCTCTTCCAAAGTCATGGAAGTCCTGTGGCAAGGCAAAAGTCAAGACAACTTGTGATGGTCCAGGATGCAATTGATGACTTTGGTGCTTTGATATCTGACCAAGTTCTAGGTGTTCCACAGCACCTGCTTCAGCTGCCTTCATGGCCATTGGAAAAAATTGTTCTTCTCTGCTTACATCCTGCTGGGGAAAATCTTCATATTAGAGGGTAAATATCCCTCTAAGTCATCAAGTCATTTCTTGGAACCACAGGTGAGAGTCGGGTGAAACATGGACACCAAAAATGGATGAGACACCCTGAAAAGTGTTTGATGAGCCCTTACACCAGAGAGATGTGAATCTTCCCTGCATATCCCATATACCCTCCAATGTAAAGAGTTTTCTATAGAATGGTAGAAAAAGTCTTATGGAGATGAATCAAGAATGAGGCCTAGAGAGAAGTACGGAGAGCTATAAGTAGGGGAGAGCAACTAATGCTTTCCCTAGGGTTTCGAAATTTAGAAGGCAGAACAGCACTCACTCCTTCAACATCATAGAAACAATGGAGCTTAGCACTACGTGAGCAAAAATAATCAGTTAAAATAGGAAGCTACCATATGGCATGCCTTTCTTCCCCCACAGCTGCATCCTGGACTGCTTTATCCCAATTATCCCTTACCTCATTTTAAGGTGGAGTTGTCTCTCTAAATTCCAGTATCCCCACCATGAAAACTGGAGTTCCAGGACCCCTTGTACCCTTTTACTAAGTGAATTTGTCTTTAAAAGTTCTTTTCTGCATACTTTTTCAGGTGTTACTCTCTACCCTGTTTTGTGAAGCTTGTCTAGTTAGTGGGATGAAAAAGGATAGATAAGGGGAGAATACAGATTATGGAAAGCAGCACTTTACACTTTGTAAATATTTAATAAATATTTGTTGAACTAAGTTGAATTGAATTTGAATGGGATGAGGCATTGGGCTTGATCTTATAAGCAAAGGGGAGCCACTGAAAGATTTTGTGTGTGTGTGTAGAGAGGTATTAAACTTAATGTAATGGCAATAAATAGGATATTATCTTGTCCCTAGCATGATGCATTAAATACAATAGAAGCCCAGTAAATATTTTTTATGATATAAATGACCGGTAAATATTACAGGATCTTACACTCTCCTAGTTGGCTGTTATTCTGACCTATTACCTGAATAAGAATTCCATCTGCAACACTGCCCAGTAAGTGGCTTTTGATGGCACATCTTTAGTTAGGGAGAAACCTAACACTAGAGGTAGTCCATTTCGCTTCTAAATAGTTACAATTCTTAAGAAGTGACTAAATATATAACTTTGGAACTTAAGAATTTTAAGAGTAAAATTTTGTGCTATTCTAAACTGAGAAAAGGTCCTGTGTATGGTTTATGAACTCTTTGTTTCCTTTTTGGCTACATGAAAACCACTTATATACTTCTTAAATATGCAGCATCCAACAGTTTAATCTCCCTGAAAAAGAACGATAATTACTTTCCCCCAAAATGACTTGTCATCATGGAGAAATTGGATTGACATTTAGATGGGACATTAGAGGCTATTTGCTCAAATGTCCTCATTTTATAATGATTATACTGAGACCAGGAGAAGTTAAAGGACTTGCCCAAGTCATATAATCTATGTTAAAAGTAAGATTTGAACCAAAGTTCTGTTACTCAAAATCTAATATTTAGAACCTGGAAAGGTTCATTTGAACAAGTGAAGCTCAAAGAACTCATCTGATTGTCTTATCCAGTTACTGGAAATATTCTGTCTTAAGTCAGTAAGCATTTATGAATCACTTGAGGTGTACTATGCACTGTGCAAAGCACAACATTTGAATAAATTAGAAATCTGAATTCTAAAATATATTTTAGATGTTTTAGTTTATGAAGTAGATAAGAAAAGTTTACCCAGCACCTCTTCCTTGACACCTACTCTCCCAGCCCAAACAGATGAACCTTATTTCTGAGACAGATTTCTAACTTGCTTATTAAACATTGATATTTTACCTTGTTTTTATTGTAGCTCATTTCTTATCCAATTTAACAAAATGTTTGGAAAAGAACAAGTGCTTAATAAATGCCTCTTCAGTCAGTCATTCCTAATGTACTAGGCTGTAAGTTCTAGATTTAATGGAAACAGTACTTGCATATGGAATGAATTTACCTAAGTTCAAGTCTTGCCTTTGCCACTTCATTAATCTATGAGTTTGAGCAAGTTAATTTGCCTCTTGCCTTTATTACTTTGCCTCCTTCTTCCTTGCCTTTGGATATCTGGAATGCATTCTTCTCCTCACCTGTTTCTCAGGATCTTTAACTTCTAAGTTCAGCTCAAGACTGACTCCTACACGAGATCTTTCTTAGTCATTTCAGTTGTGAGGACTCTCTACTTAAAATTATTTTACAACTAATTGGTTTGTGCTTGTCTGGGAATGCCTTGTATTGTTCTATTAGAACCATAACTTCTTGAAGGCAGGGTCTGTTGTTTTTTTTTTCTTCTTTGTATCTCCAGAGCCTAGCACAGTTCTTGGCACACAGTAGATGCTTAAGAAATATTTGGTGAATTGGATTCAGTTGGTTTTTCCTTTGTGGGCTTCAATTTCTTCAACTATAAATTTTGCTATAGGTGGGATTTCTAAGTTCCTGTTTACAACTCTGAGATTCTAAAAAGACTCATGACCTACTTTATTTTCTGTCCCCTACAGTGCCTTTAACTAAGCAGTTCCTCAATAAATATTAGGAAAAGAAATGAAAAGAAAGTGAACTGTGCCATTATTGAAAAAAGATGAGTAGTAGAGTGCATTATCTTGTCCCAGGAATTTCCTGTGTGTCTAATCATGACAAATATTACAATAATATGAGATGATAGATTTAAAACTAGAACAAAGTTTCCATCTTCCCCTTCCTTATTTTAAAGAAGAAGAACAGGAGCCTGAGAAAGATTAAGGTACTTGTCTGGGGTAGGATTTGAACCTAGGTACTACTTACTCTCATTCAGTGTCCAAGTCACTGCACCCTGCTGCCTCTCTGACTTAAAAATTAGAATGTGTTTTCTCTAAAAAAAAATAACTCAGAACCATGTAGCAGCTATGAACCTGGAAGGCTATGGGCTCAACAGATTTAGTATTATGTCTCAATCATTTCATGGTTATTTGGATTTCTTTGCTATTACTGGGATAAATCCACATACACTTTAGATGGAAGAGTAGGTCATGGTATAAATGTTCCATCTGGCTTCTTGTGAAGGCTCATTATAAGGACCCATGAGACATCCTTAACATTATTTAGCAAAACAGGATTACCAGTAATGAGATCCAAGAGTGCAGTCAATTTACCTCTACTGAGAGTGGTGCTTACTTTGCTGGCCTGGGTAAATATAGACTAGTGATGGGCAAACTGTGGCCCTCGGGCCAGATGCAGTGCCCTGAAATGTTCTATCCTGCTGTGGGACATTATTCCTAATCTGAGGAATACAATGAGTAGGATACAATACAATGAAACTTTGAGAGAGTTGCCTTAGAAACAGACCAACAGATGAGCATTTCCTTTCCTTTGGCCCCCTCTTTAAAAAGTTTGCCCATCACTGATATAGACCATAGCAAACAACAGAACCTTCAAACACCTATATGGTGACATGATAGCCAATCAGTTCACAAATGTTATTGGGTACGTACAGTATGTAGAGGACTCCAATGGGGAATATCATAAGGTAGCTTGTTAGAGAAATGGAACATCTCTCTCTCTCTCTGTCTCTGTCTCAGTCTCTCTGTCTCTCTCTGTCTCTCTGTCTCTTGCTCTGTCTCTATCTGTCTCTGTCTCTGTCTCTGTCTGTCTATCTGTCTGTCTCTCTCCTTAGGGAACTTGTAATCTAATTGAACCATCTCAAATAGGGTCAATGGAAGAAGTACTCTAAGGACAATGAAACATGTTGTCTATAAGCAAAGTAGCATGAGAGTAGAAACTCAGAACAGTGGAAACTCAGAATACTGAGTAGAAATTCAGTGACTCAGTTTCTTCATTTGTAAGTGAGTAGGTAGAACTTAATGACTTCGGAAAGCTCTTCTGACTTTAAATCTATGGCAACCAATATGGTCCAGTGAGAAGTGCTCTAAATCTAAAGTCTGAAACCAGGGATTTGAATCCCATTTCTGACACTATTTCTGTGACTTTTAGCCCTGCTGAGACCTCAGTTTACTCATCTGGAGAATGAGTGAAATCCCTTCTCTACACATATATTTCTATGGTCCTATGAGCCAACAAGTCAGAAAAAGGGTGGTTCATTTTGGACAAAGGCATGTGGAAAAACAGGCATCCAAGACCTTGTGTATAATTGAAACCAAAGGCTGCAGCCCTATAGTCACAAACCAAAGAGCCCTTAGTTACTTTGAAGATCTGCACATAGGACAGCCCTGGACACAAGTATTAAAAAAATACATCTTTGAGGCACTCTCTATGTACCTACCTCTCATAGGCACTCAATGTTCTCCTATGAATATTGGGTAGGGAATGGGGGATGGGAAGAGTTGAATATAATTTACTTTCCAGAGGAAAGTCATCAGATAAAGGAGTGATCTTGAAGGATAGGATGTAAAGAACAACGAACTAGGGGTCAAAATAGATGGATTTGGGTGTCGATTCAGGTCCTTACTAGCTGAGTAAACTTGAAGAAGTCATAATCTATCAGAGACCAGTTTTATCTGCAAAATGGGTACAATATTTGTTCCACATGGGCAATTGTAATGATCAAAAGAGATAATGTTTTCGAAAGTATTCTGTAATCATAAAGGCATATAAGGCAAGATGTCCAAGTTAAATGTTAGGAGTTTAATGTGTTGCTTTGCACAAGAGGATTTATTTTAATTTTAAAAAGAATTTAAATGGCTAAGGTACATGTCAAAATCTAGAATTTAGATTTTTTTAAAGTAGAAATATCCTTGGTGATGCTATAGGAAGGAATAGTCCCTGAAAATTTATAACTCAGTTTTATGCACAAGCACAGGGTAGGGATGAATAGAGAACCACATTTTACCAACAAAAACTTGTTCAAGAGAAGTAGCACAAGGAATGCCATCAGAGAAGTAGGACTGGAAAGGAGACTGGAGGTTTGGATACCTCACTAGTATTCACACTGTCAGCTCTAGAGGGAAGACTCCCAGAACTTTGGGCAAATCTCTTGGGGTGAATTACTAGAGGACAGTGAAAAGAGTCAGACAAGATTAGAAAGCCTGGATTGTTTTATTCTGTACAGTGGGAGAATACTTATCTGAAACCATAGATCCTTTAAAGAAAGAAGAAAGCTTAAAGATACCTTCAACTCCCACCCTAGTAGGTGACTGCCCACTCTACCCAACCAAGCACAAGGGGGAATTTTACTTTTACTTATTACCAATAGGTCCCCCTCCCCTCTGAGAAGGATAACGTAGGTTTTAGGATTTAGAGTTGAAAGGGACCTCATCTAATACAAGGCATCTTATCCTCATGTCCATACATTTATTTTTTAAATCTATTTTTAGAACTGTATTTTATTGTAACTGTTTTAATGTGGAATTCTGTGTATTTTATTTATGTTTTTAAAATGATATCCTGAAAAGGGACTCACAATTTTTGTTGTTCAATGATATATGACTCTACTGCAGTTGTACATGTGGGTGGTAATGAGTACTTATATTAGGTTGATGGAATTGTGGGAATAAAGAGGGAAATGAAATATATAACAACCAACCTTCTCCCTGCTACATCCAAACAGGGAGACTACTCTGCTGTTTAGTCATTTTCAGTCCTGTCTGACTCTTGACAACTCCACTGGGGAGCTCCTAGCAAAGATGCTGGAGTGGTTTCCCATTTCCTTCTCCAGCTCATTTTATAAATGAGGAACTGAGGCAAACAGGATGAAGTAACTTATCCAGGATCACACAGCTAGTAAATTTCTGAGACTGGATTTGAATTTAGCAAGACAAATCTTCCTTAATCCATTCTTGGTGACATGACTCAATCCAATTCCCTCATTTCTCATACGAAGGAGGAAAAATGATTCTCTCTTGGTCACCCAGCACAGTCAGAATTCACACCCAGAGCTTCTGAGACTACATTCAGAGCCCTTTAAGATTAAATTTAACAAATGGACATGCCATTGCACAAATGAATAGGACTCAACAATTCCAAAAAAAAAAAAAAAAAAAAGAAAAAGAAAAAGAAAAAAAGAAAAAAGTTTTAGAGCAGGAAATGCTCAGACCTGAGCTACCTGGGGGTTTGGATGGCATTTGGAATAATAAAGGCAACACTTTAAATATGTCACCTCCCGGTGGTTATTGAATAGGTTTGTAATTCTGTTTGCTTAGAATTTTCCTAGTTCCTTTTGTCCCTTTGTCTGTGATGAGCAGAGGCTGTGTACTAACAAGCTCTACCTAAGACAAGAGACTATTCTTTGAGGTGTGAAATCTTTCTGGCAGCAAGAACTGTGACCACATAGCAAAGAGGATTAGCTGATAGTCTATTAGGAGCAGCTGCAGAGGAGGCAGATGGTGCGCTCCTGCCACCTCGTGGCCCTTCACGGTCTTGCACACGGGATTTCTCAGCTCAACCTCCCGACAGCTGCCAGACTCCGAACTTGAGCAGTCTCTCTTTGCTTTAGAATGAGGTTAAGAGATTTACCTTCCAGGAATGGCAGATTCATTTTCAAATAGATTCTTATGCTCACCTTTCATAGTAAATAGCGCTAGTCTAATGAATGGATTAGAGAGCCTGAGGGAAGGATATAGGATCTAGCGTGAGGCTATCTGGGATCCAATCCTGTACTTCCACAGCCCCCAACCCAATTCCTTATGGGACATCTGGCAGGCAAATCACTTAGCCTCTCTTGGCCTCAGTTTCCTCATCTGTAAAAGATGGGATTAAGAGCGATTCACCTCTAAGGTCTCTTCTAGTTCTAGATCTGTGGTCTTGTCCAATCTATTGCTGTCCCCCCCAACTATCTCATTAATTTCTTGTGGTTTCTTGAGTTTAACAATTTTAAAATGACAACAGCTCTGAAATGATCTCTTTCTTGTTCCAAAACAATGATATTTGTGAGGCATGATGCCTTGGACTTTAGTTTCTATGACTCTGAGTTTGATCATTTGGTCACTGTTATTTTGTTTCATGAGGAACACATTATAACATAAAACATAACATAGTACATTATAGCATAACATAATATTACTTTACATAACCTTCTACTGAATTATATTACAATTTATAATTATTTTATTTCATCATATCACACATTTACATATTTTGGGTTAGGAGATCCAGCTCAGACATCAGCATTCTATAAATCATAAATTTAGAAGGGAAAAAATAGGGCTTTTCCACTTCTTTACTCCAACTCAATTCATAGGAACTGGAACTAAGTAGTTAAAATGAAAGCTGATTAATACTGAAATTTTTTAAATGAAGAAAAGCTCAGTTATGAGAAACAATTTTCCTCTATTTCAGAGACTTTAACACATTTGCCTACTATCTGCCTTATCCAAAAGAGTTCTAGTAATCCAAGGTTTTTTTTTTTTTCCTAGACCCAAGTAAACTTATGGTACGATAAAATAAGGTTCTTGATTAATATAACCCAGTGATTCACAAAGTGGGCACTACTGCCTGCTAGTGGGTACTGCAACATTCCAAGGAGGGCAGTGTTGGCCACAATTTTTTTGTATTACATTCTATTTGAGTACAATAAATAGTTTCATAATTTCCAGGGGGTGCTAAGTAATATTTTTTTCTGGAAAGGGGGCAGTAGGCCAAAAAAGTTTGGGAACCACTGATGTGACCCCAGAAATAACCCTATTCAATGACACTGATCAGGTAATAAGAAATCCTCAAAACAAGGGCATCAGTGTTATGTGAAGGAGTTCACTGTTATCATGGATGACATTCTGCGCAAGATCCTAATGGAAGAAGTTCACCATCATTTCCTAGAAATGATGAAGTCCTCCAAATGTTCCAGTTTGCAGATGATCGTATCAACCCCAAGAACATTATAGAATCAATTTAATGAGATCCATTGTAGCTGGAAAGAGTTTGCTTTAGCAATCTATAGAGCAAAAGCTAAATGGATAAATGATGCTAGACTTTAGCAAAGAATTGGATAGCCAATCCACTGAGTTAGTACATCACAGCATATAGCTGAGACAGGCACAGGAGGTGAGCAATGACTTGGGTCAAGAATTATATAGGAAGAAGGGGAATGGATTACCTTGAGGAAAATGCTTGTTTTTTTTAAAAAAAATATTTTTTTGTTGGTTACATTTAAGTGCTCAGTTAACTTTCTCCCTCCCTCCCTGCTTTTATTGATCCCAAGTTACTCCCCTGTGCAAAGATATAATTTTAACACAACTATTAAACCAAATAGTGATGTTATATGATTACAAATCTCAGAACACTGCACTCTCTGAAGATTTGAAGTTGTACATGATCCCAAAGGCAAAAAAGAGCTCCATGATAGCAGCAAGGAGGCTTCAACCCATTTTAGATGAAGGCTTATAGGCTAGTACCATGGCATACCATGGAAGAAATACTAAAAGTAATTTGTAATTGAAGAATGGTTAACATGTGGTGAGAGAGAGGAATAACAGATTTACAGCTAGTGTGTTTCTATAGTACTTGCAACATGTAAAAAGACCTGGAGGAAGACTTCTAGCATATTGTAGGTGCCATCTGTAATGCTTCAATAGAAGAATGTAAACGGAAATTCCAAAGGATTAGAAGTTATGAGTGTTGACGTATTTATGACTTAACAGACAGTGCCTTATGCATACTGAGTACTTAATAAATGTTTGTGGAAAGGATGGATAAGAAATAAAATATCACCTAGACATCCTTAAAGGGTCTCTGTATGATAGCAGGCAGTATGGTAGTAAACAGGAAGTAAACAGGAAGACCAAGCTGCAAATATTGCCTTTGAAACATGCTAACTTTTGTGATGACGGACTATCCAATATAAAAAGTACTTAATAAGGAGACAACCTTGAACAGAAAAGTAACAGTTGACTTCAGAGTCATTTAAAAGAGCATTCTTATATGCCAGGAACCATGCTAAGTCAGGAAGACCTGGGTTCAAATCCCACCTTTCACACAAAATGGCAGATTCACTGAGAAAATTAGTTTTTCAAAAACTCTGGAAACCCTGGAAATAAATACAAGTTTCAGAGATAATGCTGATCTGTATTTTTTGAAATTACTCACTAGGAGTTCCATACTAATGAATTTACATGTCCAGGCAGGGGAAAAATATCTTCCAGAAATGAACATGACTTTTAATATATTCCTAAAAGTCCTCCACCTTCTACTTAGAAATTCCCAGTTTTGGGAGAGGGGTATACACAACATCCTGAGGCTCTCTATTCCATTTTGGGGTAATTCTTATGTTCTCAGTCAACAAACATTTGTCAAGCACCTACTATGCACCAGACACTGTTTCCTAGAGATACAAAGACATAAATATATCAGTCCCTAGTCTCAAGGAGCTTTGATTCTATTTGGAAAGACAACATGCACATATATAAATACATATATATATATATAAACACATCCATATATCTGTGTTATTTAAACATGTATACACATATTATTTATTGTATGTATGTACACACACACAATACAAGGTATTAGAAGATAAGAGACTACATTCTCTCTTCTCCCAAGCAAACATATTCAGTTCCTTCAATCAATCTTAAAATGACAAGGATTCAAAGTTATCCTCTGGATGGTCCTTAACCTAATAGATCTCTCATAAGTCTGTAGAATGTATAATTAAACTAGATCCTTCAGATGCAGTCTTGTCAGGAAAGAGAAGTATTCCTATCATTTTCTTATACCTGAAAGTCGTGTTTTCCAATGCATGATCATATTAGCTTTTCTTGGATACCATGTCATAATATTGACTTTTAATGAGTGGGATAGAGGAAAAGAAATAAACCAGGAGAAATAGTTATCACATTAGGTTACAGCGCCTATTATGTGCAAGGCACAAATTATCTCATTGGATCCTTGTGACAACTCTGAGAGATAGGTGGTGTTATCATCCCCATTTTTTAGTGGAGGTAACTGAGGTAGACAGCGATTAGGGGATTTGGCTAGTATCTGAGACCATATTTGAACTCAAGGTTGTTCTGACTCCAGAGCCAGCATTCTATCCTGTGTGCCTCCTAGCTGTCTAATTTTCCTAATGAGCTTAGCAGTCCATTAAATCTCTCAGATCTTTTTCAGATGAAATACTATATAACTATTCTGTCATTATCTTGTGTTTGCAACTTTGATTGTTGGAACTTCTGTGTGGAACTTTAAATTATATCTATTAAATTTTGTCTTAATAGATTTAATCAGATGTTCTAATCTGTCAAAGTTTTGGGATCCTGACAGTCATGAAGTATGATAACTAGCCCTCCTAGTTTTATGTCATCTGCAAATTTGATGAGATAATATACATTTCTTCATCTAAGTCATTTGTAAAAATGTTAAATGGCATAAGACACAAGAATGTCCCTGGAGTACACTATCAAAGCCTCTTGCCAAACTGATGCTGAACCATTAAGAGCTACTTTTGAGTCAGTCAATTTTGGATCCATCTAATTGTACTGTTGTTCTAGTCCAAATAATTTCATCTTTTCCCCCAAGAATATCATAAGATATTTTATCAAGCAGAGGTAAGTAAACTATGAGACATATTTCCCCTGATTTATCAGTTTAATAACCCTGTCCATAAAAAAGTGCTTAATCTGGTATGATCTGGACTTGGTGATGTCCTGCTGGCTCATTGAAATCACTGCTTCTTTTTCTAGATATTCATTAACCATTATCTTAGATTTAAACTCCCTATCATCTATTTTTGTTCCATCCTTTCCTGTCTGAATGTCATTCTCTTTGGCAGAGAAAACAGGAGCAAGATAAGAATTGAACAGTTCTTTCTTCATTCTGTTTTTAGTTATCATTAGCTTCTTTACTTGAGAAGCATCCCATCCATTTTTTGGTCCTCCTTGTTTCCCCAAAAGAGCTTTTAAAAAATCCTTTTCACTATCCCTGGCTTTGTCCACCAGCCTCAGCTCATTCTTAATTTTGACACTTGAGACAATGTTCTTTTGAGACCATACTCTGGTATTTATCCTATTCCCTTTACTTGCCTTCATCTTCCATATATCTTTGCAAAATCTGAAATGATTAGAAAGTTCCTCATTCATCCACATAGATATCATCAGATAACTCTCATTTTTTCCTCTTGAAAGTCTTTCCCATCCTTTCTGGACAATTTCCCATGTAGAATTTTAGTTCATGACATCCTACCTATCCTTCCTTTGAGTTCTTTGTAATGTACTCTACCAAAATGAAGAGTGAGTACAAGACTATTCCTGGATTTTCTCTCTCAGAAACTCCATGAAGTTTGGTCATTTACTCCAAGGGTTTCCGCATAAGCTCCCCTCCCCCCTTTTTTTTAATTGTGAGAATTAGAGCCAGAATAGAATTTCTCTTTGTTAGTCCATCCATTTTTTTTTTGAAGGACTTATTATTGTCTTAGAAGTTATTAGTTGCTCTGCTTGTGGCAGAAAGAGCTCAAGTACATTTCTAAATAAATGAAGTTGCTATCAGTGCCATATTGAACAGATCTCTATGTTAGAATTGTAATCTGTTCCACAAACTCCTCATCTGTTTCCTTTCTGTCCAGGTGGTCTATGCACAAAAAAATTGCTTGTGTTTTTCTCTGGCTTTATCTTTAGTCAAACATTTACCCATATGTTTCTCCCCTCTGGTTCTTCCTCTTCTTTAACACAATCTGTTTCATACAAATAAGGTAGGCCAACCCAGAGCCATATTCTGATTATATTTCATCCCGGTGATATCTAAGAGATCAAACTCACCTCTTTGTATTAGGACTTCTTAATCATTTTTCAGTTATGTACAACTCTTCAGGAAGGTTTTCCTGGCAAAGATACTAGGATGGTATTGCATTTCCTTCTCCAGCTCATTTGACAGATGAGGAAACTGAGGCAAATAGGGCTAAATGATTTGCCAAGGGTCACATAGCCAGTAAGTGCCTGAGGTGAGATTTGAACTCAGGAAGATGATTCCTGACTCTAGGGCCAGCATGCTTTCAGCTGTGCCACCTAAATATGCATTTGGGGCTTCTAGTTATCAGCAATTAATGTAGCATCTATTAACATAGCATAATATAAAATTAGCTTTCTTAGACTGCTATGTTTCTCTGTTGAATTTTGGAGTATTAAATGAAATAATTTAAAAATTGCTTTGGCAGTCCTGAGAGACATAGGACAAAGAATCCTATCCACCTCCAGAGAAAGAACTGTTGGAGCCAGAATACAGATTAAAACATTTAATTTTTTAATTGTTTATTTGGGTTTATGTTTTGGGCTTTTGGTTTTATAAGATTATTCGCTTACAAAAGTGAACAATATGGAATAAAATTAAATAAAATTAAAAAGTGCTTCGAGGAAAGTAATAAATGTTGGAGGGGATGCGGCAAATTGGGACATTAATGCATTGCTAGTGGAATTGTGAATTTATCCAACCATTCTGGAGAGCAGTTTGGACTGGCAAAGGTACCAAAGAGTGCTCTGCTTACAACAGAATCATAGGATTTAGACACAAAAGTGTTCCTAGTGACTATCTAGCTCAACTTCATTTTGTTGGGGATATTAAGATTATTGTAATTAATTATTATATTATTGTTATTACTATTAAGCTATTAAGAGACATTCCATATTATGTAGAGATGTCTTCAGGTGATGTAAATCTTTAATGCCCCAATCTTATTTAGGGATGTCTTTTGCTAATTTATCAAATTTTTCTATTGATAAAAGTCAGCTAGTATGAGTAGAATTATATATTACTAAGAAAATGCCTAAAACATTCAGCTTTGGGTCCTTGAAGTGTATGAGGAAAGAGAGAATTTAAAGAGGAACAGGAATCTTTTTTATTTAAACCCTTACCTTCTGTCTTGGAGTCAATACTGTGTATTGGCTCCAAGGAGAAGAGTGGTAAGGGTAGGCAATGGGGGTCAAGTGACTTGCCCAGGGTCACACAGCTAGGAAGTGTCTGATGCCAGATTTGAACCTAGGACCTCCCGTCTCTAGGCCAGACTCTCAATCCACTGAGACACCCAGCTGCCCCCACTGAGCCACCCAGCTGCCCCCGAGCAGGAATCTTAAAAGCAAGGAAGAGGTTAAAGGACTAATCTAAGTTAACTATCATTCATAGTTGGAAGGCTTCCTGATTCCTAAACCAGACTACAGTATTCAATTCTGATTGCTCCTTCGATGTTGTTCAGGTACTATAGTTGTAGGACCTCAACTCAAATACATTAGGAAGAACATTGATCTAATGAGGTTCTTATAGTCTTCACAGAGACATTCTTTTTCTTCACCCTAGCAGTCTGAGGAGTAATCCTTATTATTGACTCCTTACATGGCAGGATCTTTGTTTCATCCCAACTCTGAGTTGTATGGACCTCTTATTTCTTTCCTGGAACGATATATTAGTTGTCCAAGAGAATTCAGGCCACTCCATCATTTCTCAGTTTACTACCACTGTGAGTCACTGGAAGATAATCAAGCTGCTGCTGCTGTTCAGATGGTTTATTCATGTCTGACTCTTTCTGGTCCCATTTGAGGTGTCTTTGACAAAGACACTCGAGTGTTTCCTTCTCCAGCTCATTTTACAGAGGAGGAAACTCAAGTAAACAGGGTTAAGTGATCTGTTCAGGGTCAGACACAGGTAAGTGTCTGAGGCTGGATTTGAACTCAGAAAGAAGAGTCTGCTTAACTCCAAGTCCAGCATTTTATCCACTGTGCCACCTAGCTGTTCAATCTCCAAATAAATAGGGGTTGTCTTTACCTCTTCCAATGTATATCGGGCACAGAAAGAAATCTCATAAGTCCACATGCTATGACAGTAATTAAAATTTGACACATTTTCTTTGATGAATGAAATGTTCATTAGAGGAATATTAAGTGTTATGGGTCTGGTTATATTACTGGTACTTATCATGAGGGATTATTTTCCATACTCCCTGTTATTGTAAAGGGTAACACCATCCACCCAGTCCCTTAGGCTTGAAGCCTATACTTCACCCTGGACTTCTCACTCTCTCTCATTTCCATCCCAACATCTAATTTATTGTCAGAGCCTATCAATTTTACTTAGCAATATGCCCCTTTACCTCTCTAATATATCCCTTTCTCTCCTCAGAGATTGGCACCACTCTGGTACAGGCCCTCATCACTTCACACCTAGATTTCTGCAATAATTGCTAGTAGTTTAACCTCTCTTCACCTCAATTCATCCTCTATTCAGTCACCAAATTGATTTTTTTCTAAAGTGTAGGAAGGACCACGTCACCCTCCCTTCAATAAACTTCAATAGCCCCCTATTGTCTATAGCATAAAATACAAAATGCTTGGTTTGGCATTCAAAACTCTTTATCACCTAGCCCCCCTCCTATCTTCCAATATTCTGACACCTTAACCCTCCACTACAAAGTTTTCTATTCAGTGACATTGAATTCCTGACTGTTCCATGAATGTGACATCCCATTTGTTCAGACATTTTCTCTGGCTGTCCTCCATGGGCAGCCTGAAATACTCTTCTTCCTCCTCTCCTACAACTGAACTTAAGTGGCATCCTTCAAGCCCCAACTAAAATCTCATCTTCTATAGGAACTCTTTCCCAACCCCTCTTAATTCTAGTCCATTCACTCTGTGGATTAGTTCCATTTTGTTGTTATCTGCATCTTCTTTGTACATATTTGTTTTCTTTGTTGTCTCCAGGATTAGACAACTCCTTAAGGGCAAGGACTATTTTTTGCCTCCTTTTGTATCCCCAGAATTTATCACAGTCCCTGGCATATAGTTGATGTTTAATAAATATTTATTGATTATTGACCATTGACCCTTATAACAGATGGGAAAGATTAGGTTGAATATTTTGTTCCTGCAGAGAGAGTTTGTACCAGAAAGAATGATTAAGTAGTTTTGTTGTCTCAGATTCTAAGTGGCATAGTAGAAAGTGTTTTTTTGTTTTGTTTTGTTTTGTTTTGTTTTTAAATCAAGGGGATCTATGGGGCAACTGGGTGGCTTAGAGGAAACAACAGCCAGGCATGGAGATGGGAGATTCTGGGTTCAAACCTGGCCCCAGACACTTCCTAGCTATGTGACACAGAGCAAGTCACTTAATCCCATTACCTAGCTCTTACCACTCTTCTGCCTTGGAAACAATGTATTCAGTACTGATTCTAAAATGGAAGGTAAAGAGTTAAAAAAAAAGGAGGAACTGGGTCCAAATGATAGCTCTGCTATTAATTAGATGCAACTTTTCTCAGTTTCTTCAAGTGAGTTTTAAATTAGATGAACTTCTATGTCTAAATCTATAAACTTATTCTATTCTTTGCAATGTCTTCAGAAGAAGTAGTGTTTTGAAGGATTTTGATGATATTCATTCAAGATTGAACATTTAGGGATCCTTCAGAAAGATCCTGTACTTATCCTGATATAGTATTAATAGAAACATCATCTGATTTTTCCTATGGTAAATTTATATATTTTTAATTCCAGTTGGTGGATGATTACATATGTACCATAGGGCAGAACTTCTTCCTCAGAATTTTCTTGAAAAAAAAAATATATATAGCAAAAGTTTTCCTGAGAGTGGGGAATAATCTCTTTTACTAGCTGTTAGGAAAGCTTCTTTTTCTGCATTCTTTTAGTCTTAATTCTCAGATTTTAACTAAACTTTTAGCTTTTATTTAAAAAGATCATTCAAATGTATGTGACCAAAGAACCTTTAAACTAATCCTCTTTTCTATCTAATTCATTATTATTGGCTCCTAAATTCCTAAGTTTACTTTTCTTTCAAGAGTTCCTGTCTAAATCAACACTATTTAGATGTGCTAAAAATATGAAAAAAAGAAAAATTACTAAAAAATTGAGAAACATGCATACTTGTCATGTCATGCTGCTAAATGACTCCACTTTCACATAAATCTACTATTACCTGCTTTGGAAGCTAATTGATCGTTCAGTGTCAGGAGTATGCATTGTAAAATCAAAAAGTTTCTGTCACAAACCTTCATGAGAATGCAGATGTAAATTACTTTGGGGTTCAGAGAGATACATCAAAAATATCAGAAAAGTATTGAAATCTTCAAATAAAAAGCAGCTGAGTAAACCAATGAATTCATTAAGAGTAACCAGTAACACTTTAAATTGAACTAGGACTGCAAGTTTTCAAATACTTGAACAAACTTTCTGAGTTTCCATGACCTATTAGGTGCACAGGGACCACTGGATATGCAAGGAAGTATGACAGGCATTTATGTTCCCATTAGTGCCAGAGCCTGAATCAAGGTTATTTGTAAAAGTGAAATGTTAGCTACCTCCCAAGATTGTTCTTTCATGCTATTGTGGAATTCTTCTACTGAAAGTTACTTATTTAGCACAGTAGTGTACCTTGAGAACTACAATTAAAAGAAAACAAATAGGACTCACTGATTTTTTTTTCTCTTCAATTAAATAACATTTTTATTCTGACTTTGGCTGTCTTTTTTTTTTATCCATCTTATAAATCATTGAGATGATGTCAAGTATTTTCTTTTGTACTTATACATGGTTTTTAATTTTCTTAGCTCATAAATAGAGTTCTTCATGAATCTTTTTCCCTCCACTTTAATTAAGGTTTACTCTTAAATGAGTCCTTGTCTAATTAAAATGCAAGGATATTACTCCTTTTAGGACCATAGTATTTTGTCCCCTTTGATTTCTCTATAATTGCATGTTGTCGGGATTCTCAGAGTTGTTTCTATAGTATAGAGTCATATTGAAGGACTACTTTCCTTGTTTTGTTTATTGAAAAGCAATATCTCTGAAATCATAAAATTCAAAAGAACTCCCACCTAGAATTTGGAATGGTTCAAGCCATTCCAGATCTCCCTAAATACTTTGCATCAGTTCATGTAAATTTTCCCAGGTTTCTCTAAAGTATCCTGCTTATCATTTCTTACATTATGATATTATTTCATAATAATCATACACTACAGCTTGTTCTGCCATTCCTCAGTTGAAGGGCATCCTCTCAGTTTCCAATTCTTTGCCACCACAAAAGGAGTCATCATAAATATTTTTGTGCAAATAGGTCCTTTCCCCTTTTCTTTGATCTCTTTGGGATACAGATCTAGTAGTAGTATTGATGGGTCAAAATGTATGCTCAGTTTTATAGTTCTTTGGGCATAAACCCAAGTTGCTTTCCAGGATTGTTGGATCAGTTTCACAATTCTAGTGCCTCTATTTTTCCTTATCCCCTTCAACACTTATTTTCCTTTTCTGTCATATTAGTCAATCTGATAGATATGAGGTGGTAACTAAGAGTCATTTTTCTTTGCATTTCTCTAATCAATTGTAAATTATTTTTTCTTTATTTTTAAAGTATTTTTTATTTTATTTTCCCAATTACACATAGATGCAATTTCTAATAATCATTTTCTGACATTTTGTGATCCATGTTTTCTATCTCCCTCTCTCCAATCTCCCTTCCCCAAGATGGCAGGTAATATGTTATAGGTCATATATGTGCTATCTTGCAATGCATATTTTCATGTTCATAACTTGAAAGAAGACACAAATTACTTAAGAAAAAACTCATGAAGGGAATAAAGTGAAAAAATGAGATACTTTAATCTGCATTCAGATCCTTTCTTTCTATGGTGATGAGTAGCCTTTTTCATTATGAGAGTCAGTTATCTTGGATCCTTGCATTGCTGATAATAGTCAAGTCATTCAAAAGCTCTTCTTTTAGCATTTCTTTTATGTGAGTCATAAATATTTCCCCTTCTTCCTTTCCATTACCCCTTCTTCCAATGCATCCCTTTTTCTCACTTCTTCATTTTATTTATTTTTTGAAATTGATCAAATAGAAAAAAGTTGATTTTCATGCCTTTTTACTATTTGGGCAATTCTGTTTTTTTAAGGTATTATTTTCTTTGATATTTTTGTGTCTCACTTGTCAGCTGTTTACACTCTTCATAATTTTCTTGCATCTCATCCCAACCTCTCCTATTTTTCCTCTACCTCTCTTCTTTGATTTTAAAATTTCTTTTTGAGATCTTCCAGGAATTCTTATTGTGGTTTTGTGCAATTCACATTTTTCCTTGAAGATTTGCTTGTGACTGTTTTATCATCATTGTCTTCTAAGTTTCTGTTTGTATCTTCCCATTCACCATAGTGACTGTATAGGGGTCAGGTTATTTTTGTTGTTGTTGTTGTTTGCTCATTTTTCCAGCCTATTGCCTGACTTATGACTTTATGTTAAAGTTGGACTCTGTTTCCAGGTTTAAAGAGGCATTTTCCCAAGCTTCAAGTTTTTCATACTATAGTTTTCAGAGCTAATTCTTGGGATCTGTAGATATTAAGTGGTTCCAAGGAGGCATGATCTAACAACAGTTGTGGTCACCGCTCTCCTAGCTTGTGCTCTGGAGTGTGAGTGACCATAAGCAACTTTCTCCACACTGGAATTATGACCAGGGCCTCTATAGATTCAAGTTCTCTCACTCCTTATGACACAGGAAATGTGAATTGAGGTCCTGCTCTCCTGCAGTCTGCAGTGCTGCTTTCTACCTTAGACACAAGACTAGGGTCCCAATTCCCCCATGAGTGACCACAAGGGCTCTTATTTATCCTGGGGTTATAACCAGGGTCCCTGCTCCTCAACATCAGCAAGCACTAGTGTGTCAATGTTCCTCTTCACTTTAGGATTACAACCTGGAACTATGTATGGGCAATGAAATAATCTTATGCTCAGTACCAGCAAAGAGTCCCTTGAAATTTCCTTCTGACCAGTGGTATGACCTCTGACTATCTAGTGCAGGCTGAGAGCTCATGAAGCTGCTTATTCCACTGATGCAGTTACCTCCAACGTCTGCTGCTGGTACTCCAACTGTGCTTCAGGTCAACCACTATGCTGGCAAGAAAGACCTTTCTTATTAACCTAGATTTTCTTGGAATGGTTCCACTACAAAGAATTCATTTTGAGGCATTATTTTAAAATTGTTTGAAGTGGAATTTAGGAAAGCTCAGATGAGTCCCTACCTTTCCTCCTCTATCTTACATTTTTAGTCCTTGATCTCACTAAAGCATAGACCACTGTTGAAGTTCTGACATAGTCAGCCATTGGAAAAGATAATTCCGGGGTTATTCCTTTACTCTAGAATTAATCTACTTTGAAACTTAACTATCAGATATACTTTTCAAAAAGCACAAATTTTTGCCCATATTGGATACAAATTAACAACTGGATACTTTATTAAAAGAATATTTGAACTTCTGTGTGAAACATTGAATTGCATTAAAAAAATACAAAAAAATAAACCCTATCTCTGACTTTTGAGTAAACCTATCAAAGCAAGCCATCTACTGAAAAATTAAGCAGGGTTGCTAGATATAAACTTTAGATTCCTGTATATTTTCAGCTGATATATCTGATCCCAACTCAGAGGAACAGAAAAACATCAGTGTTGGAAATCATGTAGATGGAGACTGGAGAAAAAAGCCCATCTAGACAACTGTCAATTTTTAGATGAATGTCTAAAAGAGCATCATTAAGACAGGGAAAGGTTTGGAGTAAATACCAATAGGAATATCTAGAATTTCTATAGTATTTAAAAACACTTCATATATATTATCTTATTTGGTCCTTACAATAGCCTTGTGAAATTGGTCCTATTATCCTCATTTGATAGTTAAGGAAACTTAGGTTGGTGGAAGTTAAATTCCTTGCCTAGGGTCACACAACTATGAGGTTGGGACAGAATTTAAATTCAGATCTTCTTGGCTCCAGGGCTGGAACTCTATCTACTCCACAATTTTGCTACCTCTAAATAGTACATATTATGATTAGGTTGATTGAATGGAATGGGGATGTTTTTCTTAGAGAAGACTTCATAGGGAATTGATTACATTTTGTAAGGTTGTCAAGATGAAGGATTAGATATTTCTGTCTGACTTTAGTAACCATAAGCAAAAACAATTGTAGGAGTAAAAAGGAATAAATACTCCTGGTGTTTTAAAAGATATATATATATATATATGTATATATATATACATATATATGTGTATATAAACATTTATATGTTTAATATAATTTAATAATAAACAAAAAGAAGAGAAAAGAAAAGGAAAAGGATTCTTTCAGTAAAATGAGCAGAGAAAAGAGTCAAAAACCACACACAAAGCAAAGCACAAGCTCCCAAAAAAGATCCCCACAGCAGGTCTCACTCAAATTTATCTCCCAAGCCCCTGTATGGCAAATGAGGACATAACTTAAAAGGATCCTGGGAATGTAGCTCAGGTGTGGCAAATTTTTCCTCCTGCACACAATGGATAGTTGTAGTAAAGAGAGAGATACCTAGGCTTCAGTTAAGACATAATTTTCTCACTTATCCAAAAGAAAAATGAAGTTTTTTTTTTTTTAAAGACAGTTGTGGGTTATCAGTAATTTTCTTTTTTAAAAGGCTAGATGACTGTCAGAGATGATGTAGAGTTTCTTAATATGATTTGGACTAACTGGCCTTTAAGTCCCTTCCAATTAGTTCATTTGTTATTTGATTTTCTTTGCTTCCTTGGCTTCTGTAACTGTTATCATTGTCCTCATCCTACAATTATGACCATTCTTTTCTGTCTCCTAATTGGCTTCTTATCTTTTATACACAAGTATTTCTCAAGATCTTATTCTTGCTTCTATTTTCTTTTCATATCTTTCCTGTTGTTAATTGTGTGTAGGTAGGTGGCATAGTGGCTAGAGTGCCAGACCTGAAGTCAGGAAAACTCAACTTCATGAATTCAAATTTGGCCTCAGATACTAGTAGCTATGTGACCCTGGACAAGTCCTTTAATTCTGTTTGCCTCAGTTCCTCATCTGTAAAATGATGAGGAGAAGGAAATGGCAAACCTCTCTAGTATCTTTGCCAAGAAAACCCCAAATGGGTTCACAAAAAGTTGGACACAACTGAAAAATTAATAGCAACTTAAAATTGTTAATCTCATCAACATTTATGTCTTCAACTATCATAACTGTGAGCCTAGCTCCATAACTTACAGTTCTAGTCTATATTTCCAATTGTTTTCAAAAAGCTCTACTAGTAATCTTCCTACCAGCTCACAATCAATATTTACAAATCTAAATTCTTGATTTTTAGCTCCTAAATGTGTTTTTCTCTCCTACTTTTTCTTTGTCTGTTAATGACTACTTTTTCCCCAGTCATTGCGACTTAAACTTTGGAATTATTTTTGATTCTTTTATTTTCCTCCTTCTAATATCCAAACAGATAGGTTGTTGATCTGCCTCTGAAATATCTTAAGCATTCCTGATTTCCTTCCTACTGCCATTGCAACTACCCTATTTCATGCCTTCAACTTTTTATCTAAATTAATTTCCTAAATTCAGGTCCTCTTCTCTCTAATCTATTATGTTAGGAAACATGGAGGCAAAGATAAAAAAAGAAGGATCACAGAATTTAAAAAACTATTATAAACCAATGAAATAATTATATATAAGATTTAAATTAATATCCAAAAACTCCAAGTATTACTTTTTAATAATCACTTGAAGTAGAAAAAAATAGGTCACAAGTAAAAAAACCAAGTAAAGAAAAGTTTTCCCATCCACGTTCACGAGGAAAGAGAGAGAGGGATGGGGTCACACAAAACTCTATCTCCAAAATGTAAGGGCATAATGAGAATGAAAGTGGGATGCTGGGATTTAAAGTCCTGGGGAGCAGATTCTAATTATACATGTATAATATTGATACCTTTTAAAAAAATTGAACAGAAACTTTTCAAAGTTACTTGTCAAGACTAACTTTGGATTTCACTTCTTAGTTTGGAACTCCCAATAAATGAAATGGTGATGGCATTTGTTTTTTGTTTGTTTGTTTGTTTATCTTAAAGGTTTTTATTTTTTATATTTTATTAATATTTATTTTTTTAGAAAAGTTAACATGGTTACATGGTTCATGCTCTTACTTTCCCCTCCACCCCTCAACGTCCCCTCCCTCTCCCCCCATAGCTGGTGCACATTTCCACTGATTTTAAAATGAGTCATCAATCAAGACCTATTTCCAAATTGTTGATAGTTGCATCAGTGTGGTAGTTTTGAGTCATGTCCGCCTCGACCCATGTGTTCAAAGAGTTGCTTTTCTTCTGTGTTCCCACTCCTGTAGTTCTTCCTCTGAATGTGGGCAGGGTTCTTTCCCATAAATCCCTCAGAATTGTCCTGGGTCATTGCATTGCTGCTAGTACAGAAATCCATTACATTTGATTTTACCACAGTGTATTGGTCTCTGTGTACAATGTTCTTCTGGCTCTGCTCCTTTCACTCTGCATCAATTCCTAGAGGTCTTTCCAGTTCACATGGAATTCCTCCAGTTTATTATTCCTTTGAGCACAATAGTATTCCAGGTGATGGCATTTGTTAATGGTTTATTTAGAATACATTTCACATACACTATCTTTTTTGTTTATTAGGTCTAATGTTGCTTTATGTTTTAGTGGTTTAATGCCCCCAAAATCTTTGATTTCTTTGGGGTAGGGGCCCCTTAACCAAGACAAATTGTAACTAGTGTGTAATTTATAGTCTTGGAGAATTTCCTGAAGTTCAAGTACAAAATTAACTGCCCTATGGTTACAGAGCTAGTATCAGTGGCATAATTTGAAACCAGGGCTTTTCTCAACTGGTAACTCAGGGAATATCTAGCCTGTTCCTCCACCCTGCTCCATTTCCAGCCTTTTCCCAGATCTTTCAAGTAGTATTTGTATGATGTTATATATTCCATATATAGTTCTAACCGCCTTTCCTCTACTACTCAGTTATTATAGAGTTATATGTTCATAGATAGAGCTATTTGTTGACCATCAGAGAATTTATTGGATGGTTGTTAAATATTCATTATGCTCATATGCCATTCACTTGCAACACAGTACTAAACTTTGTAATGCTAGAAAGAATTCTACTACACAGAAAGGATCAATTGAGTGGAATTTGGTTTTGTTGATTTTTTTTTCAAGCTCAAGGCTCTCTTGCACATAGAACAGGAAACTCCTAATCAAAATGGAAATAGTTGCACACTCAACTAGACTGACATTCCATATCTGAACAGCAAGACAGTTGGAATGAAATTGAAAAGGCAGTTAGATTGTTCATAGTTTTGTGTATGTGTCTGTTCCCCCTCAGAGCATAAATCAGAATGCCTTAGGGAGAATGGACTGCTCTGGTGCTGAAGCATTCATACAGGCTTACTCAGCTACTAGATCCAGAGGGGAAAGAAAGATTTTGAGGGTAGTTCTCTTTCTTATAGGTGCAGCATAAAAATGCTTGGGGCTTGAGGCCACAGGAATTTTGGTGGGAAAGGAAATAAGATGACTAGAATTTTTAACGCACCCCCAAACTAAAATCACATTAGCATCTCTAATTTTCTTGTCCTAGAAATCTTTCTTACATTTGTTGTAGAAATCTCATCTAAGAAATTCAACTGTTAAAAAGTTGAAATTATCTTAGCCTGTCCTTTTAGGCACTGAATTAGTTTTTTCCTGCTTTCAAACTATTTCAGATATAATTCTTTTCTTTAGTGAACCCTAATCTTTCTTCAATATTCTTTGACAAAGATACACTAGAAATAATCCAAATAAAATATTTTCCTATTGATCTTCAACCTTTTCTTATTTAGAGGCCTTATATTTGGTTCTAATTTCTTCAAAGTAATATGACAACCCTAACTAGTCTCATATAGTGCTTTAAGTACTACAAAGTGCTTTATATATTATTCTCATTCATTCCTCATAACAACTCTTTCAAGTAGGTGCTATTATTAAACTCTTCTTACAGATGAGGGAACTGAGGTAGACAGACAAGCTCTTTTGCATAGAATCACACAGCTTAAAGGCAAGATTTGAGCTTGTGTCTTCCCATTTCAGGTCTAGCACTCCTTTAACTATTACCTTTAGTTACCTTGCCAAGTGACCTATCATCCCAAACACTTTCCCTTACTGCCTGAAATTAGGAAATTGTTGTTGTTAAATTATCTTATAGTTTAAAATCAGGCTGATGTAATGGACTGGCTTCAGTTACAGGAAAGCCTGTTTTAGTCCTGCTTTTGACATACACTAACTGTGATGATGTAGGGCTGCCCTGAATCTCTCAGGGCTCCAGAAAACTTAGTGTACTTATAATTTAAGATTATAAATTGAGGAGAAGGTATATTGGTAGAATGACTTTTCTCACTTGGGAGTTCCCCATATCAAATGAAATTAGAGTTCTAGATCCTTTTCCTATAGTTTGAATATAAACTTAGTATTAGAAGAGAATGCTGAATATGAACTACATAGAAAATTTCAGACATTATTTTTTCCATAGAAGGTATCAAATTAATCTGCCTCAATGTTTCTGAAAATGAAGCATAGGTGATGGGCTTGGGAAAAGTGACAATATATTTCAAACCTCCAGCAGCTAACATGCTAGAATCTTTGACTATGTGATTTGCACAATCATCCCAATTTTTTCTTAGTGTTATATGAATTTATGGATGTGATAAAATAGGGAAAGTGAGAAGCTTACCAAGAGGTATATGGCTAGCTTATTTTATTTTATTTTTTAAACTCTTTTCTTCTGTCTTAGAATTGATATTGAGTATTTGTTCCAAAGAAGAAGAGCAGTAAGGATTAGGGAATTGGGGTTAAGTGACTAGCCTAGAGTTACACAGTCTGTGGCCATATTTGAAGCAGGGACCTTCAGTCTCTACACCTGGCTCTCTACTAAGCTCCTTAGCTACTTTAGGATATATTATTTTTAAGTTATCTGAAAGAAATATGTCAAACTCATTTTTGAAGAGTTCTATATAATCACTTTTGGAATCAAATTTGTACTTTTAGTTTTTTTTTTTTTTAAATACACTTGAATACATCTGATTCTTGAAGTACCTTGGCTAAAATCATCTGTGCTAACCTTCAGGTGAAGGGCCACCAGGCACTTCATTGGGTGTCTTTCATTGACAGGGATACATTCCTTTGCTGGAAAGTACAGTTGGCCTGCCAGAGTTTACTCTCTCTGCAAAACCTTTGGATTTGGAATGCTGTGAAGTGCGTTGGTGGAGGGGAGTACCCAGAGAGAAGAAATCACAGATCTTTCAAAGTATCCAAGTAAAGTAAGTATTTATTAAGTGCTCACAAGTCTGTACTCTTCAAGACCAATAAGAAGATATAAACCCCTGCTCACAGCTTGGGATTTAAGCATAAGTGAAAATTTGGATTAAAAAAAAAAGTAAAGAAAATCAGGGTTTCTCAAGATAAACATACTTTAGTTTTTTGGCCTTTTTTTCAGGATGGTTTTCTGAAAGAAGCAAATTACCAAGACTTGAAAGAGAAAAAAGAGCAGATGACTAACAGTCTTGCCAAGATATTATAAGAAGTTAATTTTTTTTCTCAGAATTGAAAAAAATGAAGTCAGAAAATCAAAGTAAATGGGAACCAACATGCAAAGAAAAGTCAGAGTGATGCACATCTTTTGGCATGAGAGAGCATACACAAATACACACACATACACACTACATAAAACACATATATGCTCACAAACAGACTCATCTTATTTTCTAGGCAGAAGATAACCATGTTGCTCTGCATAAATACAGTTGCAACTACTAAGGAGTTGCTCCTGAAGTTTCCACTCTACCTATAAAGATGATCATTTTCAGCTTTTTAAAAAATTGGCAAGTCAACAATTCAGAGAAATAAATATCTCTTATTTTTTAAAAATAAGTTTTAATTAGTAAATAAATAAATATTATATTTATACTGATTATATACAATTCACAAGGACTCGAAAGACAAAAACAACACAATTTATGCTTTTAAGGAGCGTACCTTGCGCTAGAGTAATACACCTGTACAAATGTAAAGAAATACAAAATATGGGAAAAGTAATGCGAAATTATTTTAAGGAAGAAAGAGTGCTAGTCATTGTGCATAGGGCATGGATTCAGATGATAGATTCAATTAGGCAGAGCAGAGGCAGGAGTGAAATTCCAGACTACATAGGCGACCACTTATGCAAAGACACAGACACGAAAGATGGGGTGTTGTGTTTAGGGAGCAGCTGAGAAGTTGTTTGGCTAGAACAAAGAGTATAGAAAGATATGTAATAGGGTATGTGATTAGAAATATAAGTGGGACCCAAATTATATGGAGCTTCAAAAATCAGGCTGAGAATTTTGTATATTATTCTAGAGCCAATAAAAAAGCTATTTGAATTTTTTGAGTCAGGTGACTCACCTATTTGGGTTGGCATAGTCAAATTTGTGTTTTAGGAATTTCAATTTGGTTGCCCTGTGGATGGGGAAAAAAAAGGGAAGAAAGAGGGGAAATTGAAGAGGAGTTCAATTGCTAGAGACAAGAAATTAATGGAAGTGATATTGTTTCTCTTTCAGAATGGCTAACAATTTCATTTAAAATAAATCACGTATTTTGTAACCATGGCCCATTTTGTCCTGTCATAAAAGTTTTAGGGCATGTTTTAGTGCAGGGTTAGAGCTATGTATAAATTGAATTCTGGTAATTTGGAAATTAGCCAAATGCGTGATATACATTTTGACAAACATGCCCTATCTCTACAACTAGATTATAAATCCCTCTAAAACATAAAGTCTCTATTTTGTCTCTCAGGACCTAGTACAATATCTTAAACATAGTGAATATTCATTAAATGTTATATATGATGAAATAATGATTTAAGAGTACAAAATTTAGGATGGTATAATATTAATGAGGATCCATTTGTAATAAATATTTATGCCTCTGTTCTCATTTTTACCTCATCTTTTTATTGCTTATTCCAGTGATGGGCAAACTACAGCCTGTGGTCAGATGCAGCCCTTGAAATGTTCTATCCGGCCCCAGGACATTATTCCTAATCTGAGGAATACAATGAGTAGGATACAATACAATGAAATTTTGAAAGAGTTGCCTTAGAAACAGACTGACAGATGAGCATTTCCTTTCCTTTGGCCCCCTCTTTAAAAAGTTTGCCCATCACTGGTCTGTGTCATTTACCCCTTCATCCTTAGCACCCTATTGAAGTGTGAGTGCTGCCTTGTTTCTTGCTGCCATTGTGGTTTTTCCTGATGAGCACCCAAAGAACTGGGTATACCCATTCCCATTTCACAATTTCATAAATTAGTTATCAATTCTCTAATCTCAATTGCATTTCAAGATTTGCCATTGACCCTCTGTTGACATTAATGTTAAGAACATATTTTTAGCTAATTTGGGTATTCTATCTAATTTGCCATCATTTAGAGGGGTAGCCACTATCCAATAGATGTCCCAATTGTGTCAGTATTCAGTGATGACATCATTCACCTTTTTATAGGACTTGTGATTTTATATTGGTATAGGGAATTTCTAGTAAAGAAACTTCCTCTATCAATGCAGAGAAGTTCCTATTCTATAGCTTAAGGAATTCGAAATTTTCCCAGGGACACTGAGAGGTTGTGACTTTCCCAGAGTCACACAGTCAGTATGTTTGAGAAGCAGGAGTTGATCCTTGGGTTTTCTGATTCCCATTCCAGCTCTATTCACTGTATCATGCTGCCTTTCAAAGACAGAGTTCATATTACCTATGAACTCTGATTTTATGTTAAAGAATGAGCATATAGGAACATCAATGAGAGACCAGATTTTTATGTCCTTTCATACTGCAAAGATATTAACTACAAATCATGCACTACATGTTTACATATTAGGTCTTCATGATGGTTAGTATTGGCACCTTGAAATTTAATACATGGGGGTGTGATGAAGTATTTAAGTTATTCTTATCACTAAAGTTCAGTAAATCCAAACAATGATGACAAAATTTACATATGGTGAAGTCCTCTCTTGGCTACCTTATCTTACCTTCTTTGGAATTTTAAGGAAAAAGCAACAGATTCTTATATGAATTTCACAGATCATAGGGTCCTTGTGCTGGAAATTCATCACTTAGTTCACAGGATCCAGGACCTGAATTCAGGCTTTTAAAATTTCTGTACAATTTTCATCGGACCATGCCTCTTTAGATAGGAAGATAAGACACTTAAAGATATTTGTAATTAACTCTATTCTGAATCCTTATGTTTTACCTGAAACTTGATGCTATAGGCTATTCTTCAGCATATATTATGCTAACTTTTCCTTCTTTCTTGTCAGGTCTGGGTAGGAAGATCTAAATAGCATAAATTAGTGTCAGCATTAGCTTGAATTACTAATGGAAATCTTTGACTGCATTTAAGTTATTTGCCTGGAATGGACTTTAATATCTTTCAGGATTATTGTTAGTCTCTAAATGTATATTATAAGCTCTACCAAAGGACATAGACTTCTTTATGTATTTTATACATATGTATATAAACATATGTGGGCAATCTTCGACATGCATCAATTCCTAGGCTTAGTTCAACTTACCTCAAAAAACATTTATTGAATGACTGCTAATTTCAAGGCACTAGGGATACAGAACCAAAAACAATCACTACACCTAAGGAGTTTACATTGTATTGGTAAAGGAGTATATATCCTATGAACAAATTAGTAAATACAAATTTGATGTAAGGTGATATTGAAGGTATGGAGAGTGCTAACAACTGGGTGGTATGGGGAAGGCTTTGTGGAAGAGTTGGTATCTGAGCTAAACCAAGGAAGCTAGGTGTTTCAATGGGTAGACAGCCATTTGGGAATTTTGATGATCTTGACAGGTACTTAATGGACTTGAAAAGTTTCCTAGGAGATTGGAAATGACTTCGAACCCAACTTTCCTTATGTCAGTTTCCACAGTTTCATGAAATAGAATTAATGACTACCATGTAAGCATACTTTAGTCAGAGAAGAGAGAATGGTAATGGAAAAAGAGCCATCAACCCTAATTTGATCAAGTCAACAGTGAACTTCCCAGGGTGATCAAACTTACTAAATTTATCTCAGATCAAAAAGCTACTGACAATGATAAAGGAACAGTATGTCAGAGCCAGAAATAACTTTGGAAACCATTTAATCTAATCCCCTTATTTTATGGATAAGGAATATCAGGCTCAAACAAGGAAAGTGAATTACAGCAAGTAACAGAGAATTAGTAGCAGAACTCTTTCCCTTACTCCACACAGCTTCCTTTGTCTATCTGTCTGTCTGATATGATACCAGAATTAATTACTTGGGGCCAGGGATAGATAAGGAAACTGTGACCCATGGGAGAACTCTTGATATAGAAAGAACTTTTACCCTGAAGTCTAAGGACTTGATTCAAATCCAGCCTCAGCCATTTACTATCTGGTGACTTCGGAGAAGTTATTGTAGCTCCCCAGGTCTTGGTTTCCTTATCATGAAGATGCTGAACTAGATGACTTCTGATATCCATTCTAGTTTTCATAGAAATGATTGATCTTATAACCATCTATTTCTATATTTTAGAGGACTAAACATTGTTCTCAGGATTTCTATGCTGTATCTTTTAAGATGCAAAGGTCTTGTTTTCTATAGTCACATTAAGAGCTAATGCTCTAGGATTAGCTCATATTTGAGTAAAATATCAAACAGTTAATTTATAAAGGCTTTTCAGCCAAAAATCTTGCAGAATAATAGTGCAAGAAAAAATGTGAACTAATTCAGATACATGATTTGGTATTGGTTTTGGATTTAGCAATAGGAGTAAGGAGTCAGAAGTTGTTCCAGAGCAGTGTTTATGGAATACCATGGAATTCAAGACGATAAAGAACTGAGGAAAGTGGTGTATTGAGTAGGAATGGTAAGAAACTCAATCTTTTCCATGCTAGCAGAACTTCAGGAGGGAGCGAGAGAGAGAGAGAGAGAGAGAGAGAGAGAGAGAGAGAGAGAGAGAGAGACTATTATATTATCAAAGTTCTTACTTGGAGCCTTCACAATCAATGAAATCATCAATTAAAATCCATTAGTCAGAGTTGCAATTAGTAAAGCACTAATAAAAGTCTTTCCTTATCAAAGCCAGGACAGGCTTATTTTTATTTAACGTTCATTGTTCATTGTGCATTTTGATTTGAAAGATCATTGCATTTGTGTACAGAAGGAACAACACATGCTTAGAACTTACCTACTGATTCCACTTTGAGGATTCACAAAACATATTATCATACCAACATGTCGAAAATACTAATCAGGCATACATATATACATATATACATACATACATATACACAACCTAAAACCCTTTGATGTAGCAGATAAAGAGATTAGTGTTTTGTAGTTTCATTTAACAATCTCTGAGTTCCAAGGCCATATCTCTATACTATCACCTATATCTATTTTCATACAAAGACAGTAAACATCCATGTCTTTTAAAACTCTAATCCAAATTAAATCACTTTAATGCTTAGTGGTTTGAACTGAAACAAAGATGTAGAAATTTTCCAGGTTATAGACTAAAGAAATATAGATCTTTAATATTTAAATGGCAATGAGAGAGGTAGAGAAAAGAGTCTTAGAGGTTGCCATGACAACATGAGGCAATGTTCTATTGCAAAGGATTTGGTCTTGATCATATTTGCAGTTGTCGTGGCAACATGACAGCCTGACTCAAGGAAGGAGGTGTCACTTTGCCAGTTCAAACTGATTTCAAGATGCCCAAACTGGATAGTTTAGAGAATTAGAAAGTAATTTACTTGTTGGAAAGATAGACTGAGAAAACTGGATTTAGAGAAGAGGTGGAGACAAAAAATGTGTCAAAGAAGCACAAAAGTGTGAAAACAAAAGAAAAAGAAAAATGAATGAAATAAAAAACGGAAAAGGAGAATGGAGTTATAAGTCAAACCATTAAATTCTGCTACTAATGGGAAAGGTGAGAAAAAATTAGGGAAAAAGTTGCTATGGAAACAAGAATTCAACTAAGATGAACAAATAAGAGTGCCTTCTATTGTGTATATATGTTTTTTAATCAATGATATCATATAGGCTCACATAACAATTTAGAACAGGACCAAAATTTTGTTCTGGATTCCTAACAATTCAGTTTTAATTGAGCAGATCTCAGAAATCCACATCAAAATATAAACTTAACTAACATGTTCAGTTTATATTTTGAAATTTTATAGATTGTCTAGTCAAACTACCTCAGGAAAACAGGCCAAGAGCAAGAAAATGATTTGCTCAAGGTCACATCAGATGTAAGCTACAGAACTGAGATTTGAACTAGCTCTTCTGATTCTCAATCAAATGCACATTCTGCTATACCACACTGTTTCCTAAATTTGATGTAGTGATTTTATAATAAATAAGTTAACTTGAATGTGAGTCCAAGCTCCAAGTCATTTAATCTCCTCCTTGCCTTATCTGTAAACTGGAGGTCAATAATACTTACACTGCCTGTCACAGGGTCATATTGATCCAGAACCTATTTAAATAACCTAATTAACCCACAAATAAGGTCAAATGACTAATCTAACATCACAAAGTTACTAAATAACTGAGGCAACATAAAATATACATCTTTTGAGTAGAAAACCTTGCTAAGACATCAACTCCCAAAGCTATTGTGAAGAGTATGTTTTTAGTGCCTTAATAAATCTGAGTTAATATTATCATTGAAGTCATGTCAAGTGGACATCTGTTGCTTTTAAACCATTTTTCAATCTCTTCTATGCCATGGCACACTGGGACACTATGATGAATGTTAGTGACAAAAAATGTAGAGAGAAACTTGAGGATAGGGTAATAGTATGGAGATTTTCAATTGGCTATCTGTTATAATAGAGCAAATTTTAGTACAATATTAAATTCTGTTTGAATGTCAAATTTTCTATGAAACTTTGGTCTTTTCATTATGAATTCTTGAAAGTTATCAATATCATTAAATATGTATTTTTCTCCTTGTTTTATGGGTGAATTTAATCCATTCACATTCAATGTCAAGCTTACTAGTTGTGTATTTCCCTGCATTCTGTTTTTCCTCACGGTTCGTTCTTCTATTTCTTTCTTTTTTTTTTGCTGTATCCCTCCTCAGACTTATCTTAAAAGTCCCTTCCTTATCCCTCAATTTACCCCCTATTTCTTGATATTTACTCACTTCTCAATATCCTTCCCTTTTCCTGTCCTCTTGCTCTCTTTTCTCTTAATCTACTCTTTTTCTCTTGTCCTATAAGGGTCTTTACTTTTCTTGTCCCTTCCTTATCCTATTGAAGTCCCTCCCTTATCCTCTCCCCTTTTCCTCCCATTTCTCTATAACTTAAGAAGATTTTTATCCTTTTTAATATGACATTGTTTTGTCCTTATCCCATATCTGATTAGACTAGTATTCTAGTACTACCCATCCTCTACCTTCTCCTTCCCCTTTCTGTGGCAGTTTCTTTACACATTCTTCTTCCATATGGGCTAGCCATTCCACCCTACCTCCTCCTGGACTACTCCACTATGTATGATTTTAAAGTGAACCAATTTTGGTTGTTATCAGCCCCATCTTTTGATTGGGTACCCATACATACTATGTCAGGATGCCAGAGGTCTCATGGCTTCCTGACATCTTTGAAGAGGCTTATAGCATGTCTACATGACTCATGGCATCTGGAACACTGGCCTCTGACCCAGACTGAGGTCAAGTCTGTCCAACCAGAGAGACCTACAATAGCTTTATAAGAGAGTGATTTTATAAGAGAGGGGACTGAAGAAACAAGAAAGTCATTTTGGCTTGTTGACTCTAGGCATGCTCTTAGGCTAGAGATTCTTCCTGGTGCAGCTTCATTTGGCTAGCAAATAGAGACAAGAATGGTTATATGACTATCTGTCTCTCCTACACTACAATTTTTACTAATAAATAATTCTACATTAATATATAGTCTCTAGAGAATTTTAATCATAATAATTATATTTTGGTTCATTCCATTGCGTTCACCTTGACCTCATATTTCCATCTATACATGCCACTTCAAAATACCCAAGCAATAATGTAATTCCTAGGATATCTTCCATGTTTCAGGGCTCAGGGAGTATATTATACTGTCCCCAACTCTGACTATGCCTAAAATAACTTTTAAGCTCAGTTGAACCTCAAAAAGAAACTAGAATATCAGGAGGGGATAGAAAGATTATCACCAGTCTTTCTATGTAAAGATCCCACCCATCTTTCCTTGACACTGAAAAATTAAATAATAAATTTGAATTCTAATTTTCCAAAATTCAAGCTGTTTGCTACTTGAAGTAAATCATAATCTATTTAATTTAATAGAGAATGGACAGAGTAGTCAAAGATGTTATTTTAATTCTTAGAAAAGGCAAGGACTATTCCAGTTTCATAATTTTGTAAAAGGCCTGATACCAATGCATAGCAAAACATGAAATTCATTCATTCATTCATTCTACATTAAGAAATAATTTTATTATGATTATTTTGGTAATAACTTTCCTAAAATTTGAAACAAATTATTCCTGCGGTGATATGAAATGAAGAAAGATGCAATAGAAAAGTTTTTATGTTTTCTGAAAACAGAAGAATTAACAATAAAAAAGGAAGGGGATGTTTACCCAATTATATAGTAATTTGTGCTATATACATAAGAATATTTAATTGTGAAGCTCTACTGTACTGACTCCATCAGGGCATAAAATGAATAATGAAAATATTTATTTTCTTCCACTAACTGGGAATATTCTTTAATCTTATTGAAGTGTAAAAGTGGCCTAAATTTATATGCAGAAATATTTATTTTAAAACATAACATTACCTATAGTATCTTGAATTATGACATAATAAGGTAAACTTTAAAACTTTCTTAATTTGAGGGGTCAGATAGAAATAATTTATTTGCTAGGCTGGACTGTTTGATCATGATTAGCATACAGCAGAAGCTACCTATTATAGAAGTGAGCAAATTCAAAATCTGAAGCATCATACTGAGTCAATATCTATTAAAATAAGAGCTTAGGACCCCCTATACAATAATTTATAGGTCGGAGGAATCATCAAAGCAAGCTGCATGATTGTCATTCATTTTTGTACAATATTAAACTTGATATATATTTGTATTTTATTTTGTAATTTTACTTATTAATTTTCCAAAGGAAATGTCAACTCACTTTCTTGGCACTTCAGAATGAGTGTGGCATCTTATCTCTCTATCCTGTAGATCCCTACATTTCAATTAAAGAGAGGTTTATTTTAATCTTACATTTATAATTCATATTTACATGTAGATGTGCATACATATGTGTAGTATTATATATAAAATAAAAATTTAATAATTAGTAGAATATATGATTATGAAACCATGTGACAGAGTGTATAGAAATCTGTACTTGGGGTCAGAAAGACCTGAGTTTAAATCTTATTTCAATCATTTACTACCCATGTGACCCTGGCTAAGTTCCTCATCTTACCTTGGCTTCAGGTTCCTCCTTTGCAAAATGGGAAAAATAATAATAGTGTCTGCCTCAGGGTTGTTGTAATATCAAATATATATAAAGCATTTTGCCAGTTTACTGTGCTACATATGTATCTAAATATCCATCTCTCCATCATCTCTTTATCTCTATTTTCTTGCCCTTATTCTCTTCCTCCTCCTCCTCCTCCTCCTCCTCCTCCTCCTCCTTCTCCTTTTCCTTCTCCTCCTCCTCCTTCTTCTTCCTTCATACTTACCTGAGGTGGGACTTAAAAAAACTAAATAGATTTATGATAGTAAGGCATATGATAGTTGATCTGAAGGAGTCAGAATCAAGATAGTCGAGGTCAGAACAGTTGAAATAGAAGATGTGATCAAGTTGTTGCTGAGTCATTTTTCAGTCATATGTGACTCTTTGGCACCCTATTGGGAGTTTTCTTGGCAAAGATACTGGAGTAATTCTCCATTTCCTTCTTTGGCTCATTGTACAGATGAGGAAATTGAGGCAAATAGGTTTAAATGGCTTGTCTAGGGGTCACACAGCTAGTAAATGTCTGAGGCTAAATGTGAATTCATGAAGAGAAGTCTCCAGACTCCAAGCCCAGCATTCTATTCACTGTACCACCTATCTGCCTGTCCTAAAGAAAAGAGATCAATAGCCAAGGTCTGAAAGGATGTTTCAGAACCATTGAATCATAGGATTCTAATTCTACAGATAGGAGGGATCATAGAAACAAGGGCTTAGAACGATGGACAAATGCAAACAATAGCACAGCCTCAAACAGTATGATAGGCAAAGTTCCAAAAGGAACTTTGTTTTATTTTTTAAAAATATTGTGGATGACATAAAGGAGATTATTTTTCTCCTTCTCCATCTACTTCAGGGCCCTTTAGAACTAGGATAGGAGAATCTCTATTCTCTTCATACTCCCTCCTATTGGTGAGTTCTTCCTAGAATTTACATTTTGGGAAGGGATCAAACCAGTGACCCATTGCTCTCCAGATCACCACTATTCACTACTTGAATTAGCACAGTGACAGATACATAGTAATCACTTAAGAAATGTTTGACTTAAAGAGAATAGGAAAACAATAACAAATCACAGGAAGAAAGTAGTATTGTTCAACTCTTATTGTTTTATTTTTTATAAGGGGAATAAATTTCAGAAAGAAAAGGATAGAACTAAAATGGCCAAGCAGAAATTGAAACCCCAGGTAGGGACGTTTTAATAGTGTGACTAACTGCCTTAAATGATTTCTAGCCAATTGTCCAGAGGGAAACATACTTCAATGTATTGGAAGAATTAGAAGATATGATTCTAGACCTACTTAATGATGATTTTTGAGAAGACAGAGAAATGAGAGAGTATTTTGTCAGGGATTTTGCAGTAGAGATTATTTATCCATTTGGTGGTTCAACTGGGCATTGTCTAAAGTCCAATACAAATGTGAGTCTCCAAAAAAATTTACCATAAATTAAAAGGAATGAGAAATTTAATTTTATTTCTTGATTTTATTTTTAAGGAGACAATTGCCATAAATCATCAGCACTAATCCAATATATGTTAACATCCTACTATATTGCCAGGCACTGTGTTAAGTTCTGGGGATACAAAGGAAACGATGAGTTCCTATTCTTAGGAGTTTATATTCTACCAGTCTCACCTCTGCTCTGAGACAGAGACAGAGAAAGACACAGAGAAAGAGACAAATAGACACAGTCAGAGATAGTAGAGAATAGCAGCAACTTAAAGGAACATAGACCTAAATCTGGAAAGGAACTCTGGGACAACTCCCTCCCTTTACAGCGTGATAATGAGATTAAACCTACCTTGCCCATTTTTTAGATCTAATCACCAAAAGTGTTAACAACCTCACTTAATTCTCAAGTAAGGAAAGTCTGTAACCCAAGGGTGCAAGAGTGGGTGATGAATCAGAATTGACTGACTGACCCCTGGGTTGTCCTAAGCAAAGTGTCTTTGTGATTGGACATGTAAACTAAGAGGAAGGCACAGGAAGTGATGAAAAAGAAGCACTTTTAAAAGGGAGTGACAACTTCCATAACTCACTTCTTATTCATTTTTTGGACCTGGAGGAACTCTGGCTGTGACCTTGGACTTGGTGAGACTGTTCTTAAATCTTTCCCTTAGAACTACATGTGGTGAGTGTAAAGACTGACCTTTGCTGGATTTCGCTGAAGGAACTCTCCTTTCAAGAGAGATTTCATGACTAAAGCTTTTGCCCTTGGCCCAAGGCTGAGCCTTCTCTGGCTGAAGACTAATCAGGCCTGCCTGGTTTGAGCCAGAGGCCAGAGCAAATTATTTAGTGTGTTAGGTTAATTATTTTACCTTATTCTCTCTCTGATTTTCTTACTTTCACTCTCTCTTCTCGTTTGTAAATAAATTACCATAAAATTCATTTTGACTTGAGGTTTTTCAGTAGGAATTGATATTTATTCAATTCCTTGGAAACCACCCCTTTTTAATATTAGTCAACCAAACCCTAATTTTCCCCCTTACAACAGGTGAGAAAACTGATGCCCAAAGGTGTTATGTTAAGTGACTTGATCAAAGTTAAGATAATAATGAACACAGACTCAAGAAGCACTAGAGGAAATAGGGGCTTCTGTATAAAAGACAATGATTTGGAAATAAAAAGAAATTATGAGTGACACCTAGTCAATTCCCCTTTCTCTTTTTTCTTATTATATCTAATTAACAGCAAGAATAGACATCTGTAGAGTATCAGCATATAACATTATTATTTTTTTCAATATAGTAGTTTTGCATGGAATTATCCTCAGAATCAGGAATACCAAGTTCAACAACAGATACAAAAGTTAAACTTGACAACAGTCAAGTCCAGCTTTTGATACATACTAACTGGGTGATTCTGGGCAAGTAACTTAACTTCAGTGCTTATCAACTCTGAAAAGCTATAGACTTTAGAGATGGTCCTGACTTACAGTGTTGAAGAAATTTCCTCAACCAGGATTTACCACCATCAATAAAATCCCAAGTCAGGGGCCTTATCCCTATCCCTGTCTTACAGTTACAATATACATCTATTTTTTCATTGTTATAAACTTATTATGGGAACAGTCCAAGTTTCATCTGTGATATTCTTGATGAAAATATAAGAAAAAATCCATATCTCTACCCAACCATGTCATTTTGTTCTTTATTTAGTGCCAACAAATCATACATCTAGATGCAAAATAATCAACAAGCAATCATAATTTCTATTGACTAAACAAATAATAGCTTCTGGGTGGTAATTGTGGCATAGTGGATAGAGTGATAGACTTACACTCAAGTTGAATAAAGTCCAAATCCTGCTTCCAACACATGTTAAGTTTTTAAAATGTAAATTATTAACAATAGGCTTCTCTTTAATACCCCCTCAACATCATGAAAATATTCTTATCTAGATTATAATTTTGATGATTCTTTTATGAAATGTGTTTGGAAATAAGTCTTGCATATTATTTTTAACTGTAATTATTCAAAATAATTTATTCTACTCATTCATTTCAATGAAATTTGGAAGAAACTGTATATTGAGTAATTCAATTAGTTAAAATAAAAACCCAGAATAGAGTTCCATGGGCAGAGCCAAGATGGTGGAGTAAAGCAAAGAAGCTCAGAGTCACCACGAGAATCCTCTCCAACCAATATTAAAATAATGTCATAGAATGAATACAGGAATGAAAATACCAACAGGGAGACAGAGTGAAACAACTTTCAAGAAAAGAAAAAGCCAAAGGGAGGCAAAGAACATCTAGGGCACTGGGAGAGAGGGGAGCACAGTAAACAGGAGGCTATAGAAAAGACTGAAGAGCAAGTCAAGAGCAAACCACTGCCTACCTCACATCTGCTATTCAAGGTTCAGAACCTAAACCCAAGCCAATATTCAGATTTTAAGACTCTGCTTGGGCAAAATAATGGTCCAATGAATCTATACCCCTTGAAATTCTAAACCTGTAGTAAAGGCTAGAATCCCATCCCAGGGAAATCGGTGCTGAAGTGGGCTGATCTGTGTAGGGCCAGAGCAAAACCAGGATTCCCAGTCTGGGCTTGTGACAAGGACATAGATCCCAGTTTAGGGAAATAAATAAACCCAAAGGGGGGATCTTTTTGCCAAAAACTCAGGGTGGAACTCCAGGATAGGGAAATCAACAGTGTGGTTGCTTAGATCACTTACACAGTAAGACCAAAAACTTACACCTAAGCCTGAGGTTAGAATTTGAGCAGTCCCTGACCTGATCAGGCTCAGAGTAAGACCAACAGCTTACACCCAAGGTTGGGGAAAATCTTTAAGCTATCAGCAACTCAAGTTAATTGAATCAACAGTGGGAGGTGGCCTTCAGAGCTCCTAGCCCTCAGGCCATCATGCCATCTTGGAAGAACTGAAACTGGGAGAAACCCAGAAAAAAAAAGCTAAGAGTAGCATCAACAAAGGACTGAATCTTAACAGGGTACCCTAATCTCCCAGAAAACAGAGCCTACCTGTAAAAAAGAACGGGAAAAATGAATAGACAGCAAAAAAGTACCTAACTAAAGAATTTTTATGGAGACAAAGAGCAAGGTACAGACACAGAAGGAGACAGTGAAAGCAAACTAAACACATGCAAAGTCCAAAAGAAAAATATGGATTGGACACAGATTCTAGAAGAGCTCAAGAATGACTTCAAAAACCAATTGAGAGGCAGAGGAAAAGTGGGGAAGAGAAATGAAAGCAATGCAACCAGAAATGGGCCAAATGAAAAGGAGAACTAAAAGCTAATAGAGGAAAATTAGACCTTAAAAATTAGAATTGATCAACTAGAGACTAATCATTTAATAAGAAATCAAGAAACAATAAAACAAAATCAAAAGAATGAAAGAAAAAGAAGAAAACATGAAGTTTCTTATTGAAAAAACAAGTGATCTGGAAAATAGACCCAGGAGAGAGAGACAATTTAAGAATTATGGAACTACCTAAAAGCCATGAAAAAAAAAAACAACAAAAACTTAAGACTTCAAAATTCAAGAAATTGTCAAAGAAAACCATCCAGATATCCTCAAACAAGAAAATAAAATGGAAATTGTAAGAATTCACAGATCACCTCCAGAAAGAAATCTTCAAATGACAACTCCTGGGAATATAATAGCTAAATTCAAGAGCCCCCAAGCAAAGGAGAAAATATAGTAAGCAGCCAGAAAGAAACAATTCAAATACCATGGAGCTACAATCAGGATCACACAGGACCTAGCAGCTTCTATATTAAAGGATCAAAAGGCATGGAATATGATATTCCAGAAGGGGAAAGATCTAAGTTTATAACCCAGAGTCACCTATCCAGCAAAACTAAGTATATTCTGTCAGGGTGGGAAATGGACATTCAATAAGACAGAAGATTTGCAAGCATTCCTGAGGAATAAGCCAGACCTTAACAAAAAAATTTTAAGTCCAAAAATGAGACCCAACAGAAGCCTAAAAAGGTAAATAAGAAAGAGTAAATATATGGGACTCATTAAGGTAAAATCGTTTACATTTTTACATGGAAAGAGGATATCTATAATTTTCAAAAATTATTCTTTATAGTAGAGCAGATAGAGGGAATTTACTTAACAAGAGCATCCTCTAAGAAGTAAGCTGATTATAATATATGTATGATGATATGATGTGCATGTAAATATGATGATATGAAATAATATATGTATGATATGTATGTATATGATATGACATGTAAAAAGTCATGGGGTGAAAAAGGGGATTGCACTGAGAGAAAAGGGAAGGGAGAGATAGAATGGGGTAAATTACATAACATAAAGAGGTGTGAAAAATCATTATGAGAAAGGGAGGGCAAGAGTGTTGACAGGGAATGCTTAAACTTTTTACTTTCATCATAACTGGCTCAGAGCGGGAAAAACAAATATATACATTGGGGTATAGAATTATATCTTAGCCTACAGAGAAGTAGAAAGGGAATAAGACAAGGGAAGGTTGAGGTAAATGGATGGAGCAGGAATTTGGGGGGTAATAAAAAGCAAAACAGTGGTGAGGAGGAATGGAGTAAAAGGTAAGAGAGCAGGATAATACATGTATAATCCAGTGGAATTGCTTGTCGGCTTTGTGGTGGGAAGAGAAAAGGGGAAAGAAAAAGCATGAATCATATAATCATGGAAAAATACTTTTAAAAATAAATAAAAGGTTGATAAATAATAAATAAATGAACCCCCAAAGTAATATAACTCTAGATTAAGGAGGGAAAATAATTTAAAGCATTCAATCAATACAAAAAGGAAGATTATCTAAAGAAAGGAGCATAAGATTTGAATTTGAATCCTGCCTTAGTAACTTACTAGCTATGTATCCACAGACAATTTGATCTCCTCAAGTCTCAGTTTCCTCATCTGCAAAATGGGATAATAAAATCTGCGGTACCTATTCTGAAGAGGTGTTGTCAGGATCAATTGAGATGCTTTATGTAAAGTGTTCTGTAAACCTTAAGCTCTTCTTAAGATGTTCATTATCTTCATATATTTAATTTAAACACAAAATAAAGCAAAAACTCTGAATATAGGCAAGTTTGTGACCATCTGTCCTGTCACTAATACTAGTGCTATGTCCTAATAAGAACTCATAACTGATGGTTCTTATAAGCAACAGAAGAATAATCAGATGGCAAATAAAAGTTTTGTAGGTAATTTGTTTTAACCCTATAAAATCTAACAACCATTTCAAAGCTATTAGGTGAAAGAGAGGAACTAATTTTATTCTAATTCAGGAATGGCCCTAAACATTTGGATTTATAATTCAAAGCAACAACAGCTGAATATCTGTTTTCTATCTATTTAAATTATCTGTATTTATATACTGAAGTTTTATTATAATTATTATCATCATTATGAAATCAATTTCATGTGTTTTACTTTTTTGAGGGCAAGGATTGTTTTCTACTTTGCCTTTGTATTTCCCAGTGCATATTAGGCTGTTTTACACACTGTAGGCATCTGATAAATTCTGGCAGGATTGGTTTTGATTGAATATATAAAGTACCACTTTTAAAGAATTGCCTTTTGCAATTAATTTTTTTTGTTTTGTATTAATCAAAAAGTGTCTTTTTTGAAGGCTCTATCTGTTGTTCTATGTATAAACAAATGGATATACTTGCTTTTTATGACTATTATTATCATTAATATCTTTATTGATATTGTTAATTCTACTATTGTTATCATTTTTACTTGAAGGGGAGATGCTGAACATTCCCCATCTATAAAGGATCATGAAGAGGCTGAAACAGGGAGCTTGAAAGTGAGAAAACTTGTCCTCACAGCTTTCCTCTATGCTATGGTGCTGAAAGCAATTTTACTAGGAGGAGGGCTGATTGTCTCACCAAATGGATTATCTTAACTAGGATACATGAGAGTATTTGAAATATAAATTAAATCTGTGCCAGTGGACATGTTCCTCTTACAGTTTTAACAGCTAAAAATGTTAGGCAAGGATTTCCATGCAAAAATGGTCTCAGTGTAGAAGCAAGGAGCTTCCTCTCTTCACCACCTACAGATATAATGCACCTCAAAAGGACAAAAAACAAAATCAGAAGAGTGAAGGGGCTATTCTGGAGGGTGCAACATTAAAAGTAGGCAAAATTTGGACATTTCCATGCTATAGGGGATAAAATTACTCTACCAAAGTGTGAGCTGATCACCCCTCACCCACTGCATCTAAGGTGCCAGAATCACAGGGCAATCACTAGGTTCTTGGTGGGGGAGAGTTGGCCTGGCATAGGACATCACAGACTTATCCCAGAGATCAGTAAAACATCATACTCGAGGAAGCTGAGGAACATGGAGAATGGGCACAGAGATAGGGCAGAGAGAGACTGTGTACAGCAGAGACAGAAGAGACTGAATAATAGCCTCAGGGCAAAAAAAACACTCTGTAGCTTAATACAAAGACCTGCCTAATCTCCTCACTCAGACTTCTGACTGGGAAGGGAAGTAAGAACTAACAAAGCAATGGTCACCAACAGCCAAGAACTACAATCTACAACTATCAAAAAAAAAACCCAAAAAACAAGAAAAAGCCTCTGACCCTGGATAATTTCTATGAAGAGAAACTCCAGACTATAGAGAAGACAGCAAAGAACAACAAAGAAGCAAACACATCCAAACCTTCCAAAAAAAAAATGGAAATTGGTCACAAGCTATTGAAGAGCTCAGATTTGAGATGATGAATCAAGTGTGAAAGAAGAAACTTGGCAAGAAAAGTGGGAAATACTTAAAAAAGAAAACAACAGTTTAAAAGAATCTCCCACTTGGGAAAAGAAGCCCAGAAATCAAATGAAATGATGAGCAAATTGAAGACCAGAATTGACGTGCTGGAAGTTATGAAAAGCAGGATAGACCAAACCAAAAAAGGAAAATAAAAAAATCATAGCTGAAAACCAGTCTTTAAAAACTAGAATTGGGCAAGTAGAAACTAATAATCTCTCAATTTAGCAAGAATTAATAAAGAAGGGTCAAAAGAATAACAAATTGGAAGGAAACATGAAATATCTCATTGAGAAGATGGTTGACTTGGAAAACAGGTCCAGGTGAGATAATTTGAGAATCATAGACCTCCCTGAAAACCTGGAAATAAACATAAATCTTGACATCATACTACAAGAAATTATCCAAGAAAACTGCTCTGATATTCTTGAACAAGAGGGCTAAATAGACATTGAAAGAGTCCATAGATCACCCTCTACATTAAATCCTCAAAAGACAACCCCCAAGAACGTAATTGCCAAATTCAAGAGCTTCCAAGCTAAGGAGAAAAATATTGCAAGAAGTCAGAAAGAGACAATTCAGATATTAAGGAGCACCAATCAGGATTACACAGGATCTGGCAGCCTACACAATAAAGGACTGCAAGACTTGGCATATGATATTCAGAAAGGCAAGAGAATTGGGCCTACAACCAAGGATCACCTACAGGAGAAATTAATAAAATTGAAAGTAATTGAATTAATAAATAATACTAGAAATTGGTACTTTGGAGAAAAACAAATAAAATAGATAAAGTACTGATTAATAAAAAAGGAAAGAAGAAAACCAAATTAACAGTATCAAAGATGAAAAGAGCAACCTCAATTCTAATGAAGAGGAAATTAAGGTAACTGTTAAGAACTATTTTCCCAAATATATGACAATAGATATGGCAATCTAGATGATATGAATGATTATTTACAAAAATATAAATTGCCTAGATTAACAGCAGAATAAATAGAATACTTAAATAATCCCATATTACAAAAAATTTGCACAAGTTATCAAAGAAATCTCTAAGAAAAAATTCCCAGGGCCATATGGATTCACAAGTGAATTCTAGGAAATATTTAAAGAACAACTAATCCCAATACTATACAAACTATTTGACAAAATAAGCAAAGAAGGATTTCTACCAAATTCCTTTTATGAAACAAATATGGTACTGATTCCAAAGCCAGGCAGATCAAAAACAGAGAAAGAAAACTACAGACCAATTTCCTTAATTAACGTAGATACAAAAATCTTAAATAGAATACTAGCAAAAAGATTCCAACAAGTGATCACAAGGATTATTCACTATGAACAGATGGGATTTATACCAGGAATGCAAGGATAGTTTAATATTATGAAAACCATACACATAATTGACCATATCAACAACCAAACCAAGAGAAATCACAGGATTATATCAATCCATACAGAAAAAGCCTTTGACAAAATACAAAACTCATTCCTATTGAAAGTACTAGAAAGTATAAGAATAGAATGGCCTTTCCTAAAAATAATAAACAGTATATATTTAAAACCATCAGCAAGCATCATCTTCAATGGGCATAAATTAGAAGCCTTTCCAATAACATTAGGAGTGAAGCAAGGATGCCCATTATCATCTCTATTATTTAATATTGTACTAGAAATGTTAGTAGTAGCAATTAGAGAAGAAAAAGAAATTGAAGGGATTAAAGTAGGCAATGAGAGGACTAAACTGTCACTCTTTGCAAATGATATGATAGTCTACTTAAGGAATCCTAAAGAAACAAATAAAAAGCTAGTGAAACTAATCAACAACTTTAACAAAGTTGCAGGATACAAAATAAACCCACATAAATCATCAGCATTTCTATGTATTTCCAACACATTTCAGCAACAAGAGTTAGAAAGAGAAATTCAATTTAAAATCACCCTAGATAATATAAAGTATTTAGGAATCTATTTCCCAAGACAAATACAGGAACTATATGAACACAATTACAAAACACTTTCCACATGACTAAAATTAGATCTAAACAATTGGAAAAACATTAATTGCTGCCCTTGATACAGTCATACTACTGCTGGGTTTATACCCCCAAGATGATAAGGGAAAAGACTTGTAGAAAAATATTTATAGCTGTGCTCTTTGTGGTGGCAAAAAAATGGAAAATGAGGAGATGCCCTTCAATTGGGGAATGGCTGAACAAATCGTGGTATCTGTTGGTGATGGAATACTATTGTGCTAAAAGGAATAGTGAACTGGAGGAATTCCATGTGAACTGGAAAGACCTCCAGGAACTGATGCAGAGCAAAAGGAGAAGAACCAGGAGAACATTATACACAGAGATGGATACACAAACTAGCAGCAATGAAATGATCCTGGACAATTCTGAGGGACTTGTGAGAAAGAATGTTATCCACATCCAGAGAAAGAACTGTGGGAGTAGAAACACAGAAGAAAAACAATTGCTTGATCACAAGGTTTGATCAGGACATGATTGAGGTTGTAGACTCTAAATGATCACGCTAGTGCAAATATAATAATATGTAAATAGGTCTTGATCACATGTAAAACCCAGTGGAATTCCTTATTGGCTAAGGGAGGGGCAAGGAAAGAGGGGAGGGAAAAACATGATTCATGTAACTATGGAAATATATTAGAAAATGAATGAATGAAATAAAATTAAAAGTATCAGGTAATATAACATTTATTTTTATATAAATTTTTTTATATTTTATAAATTTTTGTATACATTTATAAAAATGGTTTAAGAAACACAGAAAAGCCTCAAAGATGTAAGGACAAAATAAGCAGGACTTTTAAGTCAAATTGATTCAATGCACATTTATTTAGCACCAGGTATTGTGCTAAGCTTGGGAAATACAAATTTTGAAAAGGACAGTGTCTGCCCTCAAAGAGCTTACATTGTAATTAGGGAAGACAACACACAAAGGTAGTTAAAAATTGTGTGGGGAATATGGATTGTTGGGCATCAGGAGGTACCCAGCAGGAAATCTATGTTCTATGAAGTAGAAACCAAGTAGTTTTGATGAAAAATAGTCTTTGCCCCAAGGTGCTAAAACTAAGAAGGGATTGACACACTTTTACCTTTAGCAAATAGAAACAATTGCCCAGAGCACTCAGTTGACATATTTCCTCACCCAATTCAGTTCTGCTCTGCTTCCTCCCCAGTGGCAACCTTCCTGTCTCAAAGTCTCTGTTTCCCCATTATATGACATTGTACTAGGATGTCTCCCTTGGTTAGGATCATGTATCATGAGAACAACAGCTTCTCCCTAAGGAATATCCTCCTTAACTTTTCCCCATCAGTTGAAATCACCCTTCAGACTTAATTTATCTACAATTTGGGGGCTGCTTGATCTAAATTTATGCTCTACTTCTTGGGTTACCAGAACAGTAGCTGAAAGAATCTTCATCCATCTAGTTTAACCCTCTCATTTTTATAGATGAGAAAGCTGAGGCCCTACAAGATTTATGACCTTTTCCAAACTCACACAGGTGGCAAATGACAGAGCTCATAATAAAATCTTTGCTCTGACACAAAATCCTAAGCTTTTCATTGTTATAGCCTTGAAAAGCCTCATTTAATAAACCTGAGTAGGATCTGTCTGCAATAGTATGGATTTGTCCTAAAAGCCAACTCTGAAATCACCAACAGATATAGCCTTTTTTCTTCAGATATTTTGTAGTCAACACCTTAAACATCTCTTCAGACTCCACTTAGTAGATAACCTAGATCTGCTTTGCAATTGGGAAATAGTTTCTGACTCTTGTTAAAAAGAAATAAGTAATAAGAATTTTTTTTGTTATACACACACACACACACACACACACACACACGGATATATGTTTCTAGATCTAATTCTAAGATATCAGGAGGAATCACACTGAATTTGTGACTTATTAGCTATGGTTAGACCCAAACAAAACAGATCGATTGGGGCTTAAATTAACCTCCTGCAGTGTGAAATTTGGAAAAAGACTTTATCAAATAAAGACAAAGGAAAGCAATGGTCTGGCAGGTAAATCTAATTGCTTGCTGTTCAGGTTTAATAATCAGTGAGAAAGATCACTTACCTGATAAAACCAGAGCAGGTCACAACATGTCTAAGAAATTCAGGGTATCAAGGAGGAAAAAAAATCAATTGCCCATACCACATTATCTAAGACAATAAGGGGAGAGAAATGCACATATTTGCTATTTGGGGAAATTATGAAGGGATTCTATTTCTTCACCAAGGACGTAGACTAAATCTATACATGGGCAAAGAGTCAATGTTCTAGTAGCTTTCTCTCTCAGGTAACAGGTCTTAGATTTAGTGAAATTTGGGCTCTTTTCCAATAGCCAGTAACTGATCAATGGGCATATAACAATAAGTCAGGGATTCTTAACGTAAAGTCCATGAATAGTTGGGCAACTATATTTTAATATAATTGATATCCTTTGTAACATCTTATGTATTTTATTTAGTCTGGATAACAAAGACTCATTGTGAGGATGCAATAAGGTAACATAAATGATAGATATTATCATGGTTGTGGTTTTTGTTCTATGCATTTTATTTTATTTTTTAAATCTCTCCTTTCTGTCATAGAATCCATACAAAGAATCAATTCTAAATCAAAAGAGTGGTAAAGGCATGGTAAAAGGGGTTAAGTGACTGGACCAGGGTCATACAACTAGGAATTATCTGAGATCTGATCCTCCAGACCCCAAGCCTGGTGTTCTATCTACTGATCCACCTAGTTGCCCCTATTACATGCATTTTAAGACATTGTTCTGAGAAGTGGTCTAGAGCAGTGATGGGCAAACAATGGCCGCAGGCCAGATTGGGGGGGCAAATGTTCTATCTGGTCCCACTACATTATTCCTAATCTGATGAATACAATGACAGATGAGCATTTCCTTTCCTTTGGCCCCCTCTTTAAAAAGTTTGCCCATCGCTGGTCTAGAGGTTTTGCCAGATTGCTTAAGAAATACATAATGTCCAGGAAAAAAAAGGAACATCTCTTGCTTTAGGGACTTTTGAAAATGAGGAGTTGAATGACTTGTCAGAAGCTATGTAAGGATGTATCTCGACAAGATTTGAATCCAGAACCTCTGGCTTCCAAACAAGTGTTCTTTCCACAAGTCAGGCAATTAGGTGGATTTTTTGGTGTTATCAGATCATTAATAAACTAAAATGCCTACTCAGTTTAGAGAATAAATGCCCTTACTGGCTGGTACATTTATCCCAATCTAGTCCTGAAGGATTTGAGTATAATGTGAAATCAAGATAGTACCTTGTACACAGCATGTCAGAACTTTCCTGACTCTTTCTTTCTGAAAATTCTTCCTACTGGCCAAGACACCCTCTCTTCATCCCCATAGTTGCTATAATATTTGTTTTCAGTTCTGTTTAGTAAAACAGAAGTATCATAATCAAACAGAAACAGACACTAAATAAGAATCCCTAGCAGCAACATATTGAATTGAATAACCACATATTAACATTATCTGTGTTTTACTCTATTTTTATTTATTTTTCTAAGTCTTTCCCAATTACATTTTAATCCAGTTAGGGCCACACTTGGCAGAAATACTGCACATTCATCAAATCTGTGGTAAAGCATCTCTTTGTGAATATGACATAATCACTTTTCTCAATGGCAGCATGATTTCATTATGGTTCAACAAACTAGGTAGTTGTCTCTGGGATGATTTTTTTACTGGTTTATCGATAACCATAATTGGGAACTAAATTGTTTAAACCTCTCATAGTCTGAAGGTTCATTTTTTCATAGAAGTGATTTTAGGAAACCTCATGGAATTGGATGAGAGATAAATGTAGTGTACATTTAAAAACCCTGTGAGGTAAGTACTAGAGGTACTATCTCTATTTTATGGATTAAGACATTGAGGGTAGAAGATGTTAACACAATTTGTAGGTGGAAGGGATAGCCCTTGATCCTATGTCTCCTGGCTGTAGGACCAAAAATACTTTTCGTTATGTTCTTGGATATACATGTATGTGTGTGTATGTATGCACACACACAGAGACAAATTTATGCTTATATACATATATTTGTTACTTTCCCATAGTTCTTTCCCTTGCCATACACATAATAGAATTTTTTCTAACAAAGAAATACAATTAAGCAAAAAAGAAAAAATCCAACACATTTGCCATATCTGACAATGTGTGTCTCATTCATTATATGCCTACAATCTACTTCTTTTCTGACGAAAGTTAGGAAACATGTTCTATTACTAGTCATATAAATCAGGACCAATGCTCTTGCCTCTGTACAGTAGAGATTTCTCCCAAAGAGAAGTGTTAAATCCAGGGAAGAGTGAGGACAGAAGATAAAAAGAGACCACATTCCATCTACTTATCTCTTCCTTATGTAAAATTGTCCATCTATAAAGGACCCAGAAATATAACATAAGCAAAGATAACAGGCTCTGAGCATTTTGATTTCTCTAGTTTCAGGTCCAATGCCCCCCAAAAATTGGTTGGAAAAGGGAAACATCATCAGTCATCAAAGTAAGGTCCTGGACGTATCAATTACTCAATCAACAAGCATTTTTTAGGTTCCGAGGTTCTGTGCTGGGGCTAGGAATACAAAAAAAGAAAGGATTTCTGCCCGTAAGGAATATATTTCATTCTATCAGCAGAGACAATATCTAAATATATGCAGATGATTTCACATATATAACTGATATCTCATTTTTTGCCTTCTAAATGAGTGGGGGAAGGGGCAGAAGGTAGGAGAGAATTCGAAGTTCAATTAAAAATGTTAAAAATAAACAAAAAAGTTATTTTTAGAATAAAAAATAAGTATATGCATTATATATGCAAAATGAATATAAAGTTGTCTAGAGAGGTAGGGCAGTAGCATGATTTGGGGGGGGGGAAGTTCATAGATTCTAAGAAGTAGAGATGATGCCCCAAGATGTTACAATCACAAGAAGCTGTAAGAGGAAAGGCACACAGAGTGAAGATGGAGTGTAATGTATGAGAAACATCAGGAAGAGGAACAAAAAGTCAGCTACCTATAGTCCCACTTACTTAACAAGGGATCTGAGGAATGAAAGCCCTACAAAAACCAATAAAACCATTGCTGATTCATGCTAGTATTGCAGGTAATTTGGAGTCGAGTCAAAATCTTGTTCTAAGGGCAAAAATCTGAAAACTTAAAATTAGCTTCATAGTTTGTAAAAGAAAGCTTCCTGGTAACCTTGTTAGTTACATTTCACAAAGAGATGAATTCTACATATGCCAAAGCATGGGAGGATTAAGTCTTTGGGGGAAGTAATATTAACTCTTCAGTGCAATTGGTTATGGCAACTTCTAAAAGACTATTTTAGGAATTAGCTTATGCTTTAGGGAATAGTGGTTCCAATTTTAGGAGAATTTGTTGCTATTCTTTCTGTGAAAAGGCTTCAGAAGCCTTTAAACTCCCTGTTATTCCAAAAGGACTCAAAGGACCATTTGTGGATGAAAAATATTTTGAAATATCAAAATGTCACTATATGAATAGAATGGTTCAAAAAGAACAAGATGTAGACTATTGATCTTTTTCATGAACCTCAATGAATAAAAATATACCAATAAAGGAATAACAGTAATTTATGCGGCATTAGATTCTGTCAGTTCTGGATCATTCTATATCTCAGCATGAAAATCTGCAGAAAGCAATAATTAAGAGTCAATGCATTTGCTGCTCATTACTTGAGAGGGTTGAAACAGTTACACTGGACACAGCTAAAAAAATAGGGATAAAGGAAACTGGTTAGAGGGCTCAAATTCTGGGATTTTTCAGCTAGTTGTCACATTCTACTGACCAGCTGAAACAGAATGAAGAAGAACACTGTCATCACTTGTTGGTCCTGTAGTTTGGACTCAAGACTTTTGTCCTTTTAGTCCTCTTAGGTATAATATTAAAAGTATTTAAGAAATAAAAAGCCAATAAAAACATTCAACTAGGAACTTTACTAATCAAGGGAAGCTTGGCTGAGAGGACCTACACTACATTTTTCAAAATTTTATTGATGCCTTTAACTTATCATCAGAGCTAGTACTTGATATAACTATCCCCTAACCACCAAGCCCTCCCCAGGAACAAAGAAAGAGTTAAGCAAAACTGAGCAACAAAATGGCCATGTTTGACAGCATATTAAACATTCCACATCTGTAATTCTTTACTTTTTAGCTTTTTAGCTGAGAGGAAGAAATTATATTTTATGTTTTCTCCAGAACCAAAATGGCTCACAGCATTTGATTTAACTTCAGCTGCCTATTACATGCTTTTATTTACTTTAGGAATAGATATTGGACTGCTGATTTTGTTAGTCTGGGGAATTCTCAAGTGAGAAGGCATTGGCTGATTCCTTTGAAGGTTGGAACACTTGAAGTTCAGGACACAGTCTTAGAGCTTTCTTCCCCTTTGCCAGCGAGTAAAAATGTGTTCCAAATTAAGCTAATGGGTTGTGGAAGAAACCTGGGAATCTCAGAGAAGGGAAAAAGAAGAGAAGATGGAGTTGGGAAACAGTGAATCTCAGCCTGATAATAGAAGTTTTTCTCTCTGCCTGAGGAACATGATCATTGCTGTGAACAAGCTGCTACCATAAGCTCTGATACCTACATTTTCCCCTATTGCCTTTGTGGTGCTCTGAGATCCTACCAAGGGAGAATTCAGCTTTGTGGAGGCTCTGATTCTCATCTTGACTCAGAATCTCTTCACCCCTGCAAACTTCAACACTGCTTCTATTGTTTTGGGCTGGACTACCACTCCAGTGGCAGTGAGGGCAGTCTATCTGGGGAAGATAGTGTTTTGAAGAAATGGACCAGAAGTCCAACCATGATTTTGAAATTGAAGAGTGCTCCCTGGCCTTTAATCCTCTCTCAGAAGTCTGAATTTCATTGTCCAGGGTTGATTCCATGATCCATTTCAAGAAGAATGGCACCAGAGAAACAGGAAACCTTGGAAACTCCCTCTTCTCCTTCCTTGTTTGGTAGACTGCTCTTGGCATCTTGATGAACTTGTTCAGTGGACTCATCTGAAAAAATTCACCAGGAACCACAAGTCATTGAAAGTAAGAGCACAGAGCTCTGATTATTATGCCTTGGTGGATGAATAAATAAAGTCTATCTTACCAGCTGAAAAAAATCAATCAAATCAGGTTGGCACTTTCTCTGTAATTTATATTTTTGGAGAGTTGCATATATTATTTCAAGATTAAGTGCCTTGTACAGGTTTATCCAGCCTGTATGTGTCAAAGGCAAATCAGAATATGAGTCTTTTGGTTTCAGGGCAAGAATTTTCTGCTGTGTCGTCTTGCCTCTACCTTTATTATTTTAGCCATTTATGATTGGGCAGATATGTGGAGGATAGGTTAGAGAGAAGAGAAATTAGATACTCTCTATACTTCTTTCTCTTAGAATTTCCCACTTCCTTCAAAGCTTAGTCAGAGAGGGGGGAAAAAAAGCTTAGCCAGAGTGCTTCATCCTTCAAGAAGCTTGTCCGGATGCCCTCAGTTTTAGAATCTCTCCAATATTACCTTGTATTTAATTTTCTGTTCTAGTTCTGCTTCTATACAAGTCTTCCTGTGATTCTCTGAATCCCTGCTATGCATAGGATTATAGATTTAGAGCTGAAAGTAATCATGAAGGCTAACTAAGTTCTTCCTCATTCTAAAGATAAGGAAACTAAAGCCAAGGAGGTGACTTGTTCCCATAAGTAGTAAGCAACACAGGCAAAATTTGAACCCAGCTCCCTTGACTCCAAATCTGACACATATTTCCTGCTATACCTTACCCATATCTTTCCCTATTATCTCCATTCTTATTGTTAACACCCTAGATCACAATCTCATGAACCCTCACCTGGACTATTGGAATAATGTCCAAATAGTTCTCCCTGAATCTACCTTATTGACTCCCTGTGTCTCATCTCTCTAGTCCATCAACCACATAGCTCCCCAAAGCACAGGTCTTACTATGACACTCCACTATTCCATGGATTCCACTGGACCTCTCCTATCCCAAACCCCTATACTTCTAGGAGAAAATGCCAATTTTTCAGTTTGACTTTAACATTTTTCACAAGTTGTATCCAACTGACCTTTCTTGCCTTATTGCATACCACTCTTCTTCATACACTCTATTTTCTGGCCAGCATGACCTTTTTTTAAATTATAGATTATATTTTGTTGTCATGCAAAACATACTTCCATGTTGGTCATTGTTGTAAGAATACACTCATTTATAACCAAAACCTTAAAATAAAACCATAAATACACTAATGTGAAAGATGGTTCTAACAGTTCTTTCTCTGGAGGTGGATAGCATTCCCCCCATAAATCTTTCAGTTTTGCCTCAGATCATTGCATTGCTGAGAATAGCTAGGTTTTCACAGACAATCATTGAACAATATTGCTGTTATCATGTATAGTGTTCTCCCAGTTCTGCTTATTTTGCTTTGTATGTTTCCCCGCAGACCTTTCTGGCTTTTTCTGAAGTAATTTTGCTTATCATTTCTTATAGCACAATAGTATCCATCACTAACATGTCCCACAATTAGTTCAGTCATTCCCCAATTGATGGGCATCCCCTCTATTTCAAATTCTTTGACACTACAAAAAGAGCTGCTATGAATATTTTTGTACAATAGGTCCTTTCCCCTTTTTTATCTCTTTGGGATATAGACCCAGTTATAGTACAACTGGATCAAGGGGTATGTATAGTTTTATAGCCCTTTGGGCATATTTCCAAATTGCCCTCTGGAATGGTTGGATCAGTTCACAATTCCATCAACAATGCATTAGTGTCCCAATTTTGCCACATCCCCTCCATCATTTACCATTTTCCTTTACTGCCATATTGGTCATTCTGATAGTATAAGATGGTACCTTAGCATTGTTTCAATTTGCATTTCTCTAATCAAGAGTGGCTTAGAACATTTTTTCACATGATTATTGATGGCTACTTATCATTTTAAGAAATGACCCACTTATTCAATGCTTTCTAGTATTTTTATAGGAATGGGTTTTATATTTTGTCAAAGGCTTTTTCTGCATCTTTTGCGATAATAAAGTGATGTTTGTTAGATTGAGTTATTGATACAGTCAATTACAACTGGTAGTTTTCCTAGTATTAAACCAGCCATGTATTCCTGGTATAAATCCCATCTGGTCATAGTCAATGATCCTTGTGATATATTGCTGTGTTCTCCTTGCTAATATCTTATTTAAAATTTTTGCATCTGTATTCATTAATGAAATTGGCGTTTAATGTTCTTTCTATGTTTTTCTTTACCTGGCTTAGGTAATAGTACCATATTTGTTTCATAAAAAGAATTTGGTAGGATTCCTTCTCTATTTTTTCCAAATAGTTCATGTAGTATTGGGATTAATTGTTCTTTAAATGTTTGATAGAATTCACTTTTGAATCCATCTGGCCCTGGGGTTTTTTCTTAAGCCAGCTAACAATAAGATAAGGTTTAAGTATTTCCTATTACCACCCTCATCTTTCCCTCCACCATAACGGTTTTCCACACCTCTTTAGGTGAAATAATTTACCCCATTCCATCTCTCTTTTTCCTTTTCTCTTAGTGTATTCCTCTTTTTTATCCCTTGATTTTTTTGTCATCTTAATCAGCTTATTCTGTCTATGTATACTTTTTCTAACTGCTCTACTACTAATAAACTTTTTTAAGAATTACAAATATCCTCTTTCCATATAGGAATACATAGAGTTTGACCTTATTGAGTCCCTTAAATTTTCTCTTTCTCATTTGCCTTTTAAGGCTTTTGGGGAGTTTTGTATTTGGACATCAAATTTTCTGTTTAGATCTGGTCTTTTCATCAGGAATGCTTGGAAATATTCTATTTTACTGAATGAACATTTTTCCCTGCCCCCCCCCAAATAAAAAGAATATACTCAGTCTTGCTGGATAGGTAATTCTTGATTGTAAACCTGGATCTTTCACCTTCCAGAATATCACATTCCACACCTTCAGATCCTTTAATATGGATGCTGCTAAGTACTGTGTAATCCTGATTATAACTCCACAGTATTTGAATTATTTCTTTCTGGCTATTTGCAGCATTTTCTCCTTGGCTTAGGGGCTCTTGAATTTAGCTATTATATTTCTGGGAGTTGTCATTTACGGATTTCTTTCTGGAGGTGATCTGTGGATTCTTTAAATCTCCATTTTATTCTCTTGTTCAAGTATTTCAGGGCAGTTTTCTTTGATCCTTCCTTGTATTATGATGTACAGGCTTTGTTTTGGTTTTTTTTGTTTGTTTGTTTTATCATGGCTTTATGGTAGTCCAATTATTCTTAAATTTTCTCTCCTGCATCTATTTTCCAGGTGAGTTTTTCTAGTGAGATATTTCATGTTTTCTTGTTGTTGGTTTTTTGATTTTTTTAATTCTTTCTGGATGTCTTATTAAGTCATTATCTTCTATTTGCCCAATTCTGATTTTTAAAGAAACGATTTTCTTCCATGGGACTTGAAACTCCTTTTTCATTTGGCCCATGTCTTCTTGCATTGCTCTCATTTCTCTTTCCCATTTTTCCTCTGCCTCTCTTAACTGATTTTTGAAATCCTTTTTGAGCTCTTCCAGAATGTGAGAGCAATTCATATTTTTTCTTTAAGCTTTGCATGTGCTCTTTTTTGCTTTCATAATTCCCTTCTGTCAGTCTTGTTCTTTGTTGCCATAAAATTTTTCTATGGTGTTTTTAAAATTTTTTCTATTCCCCCTGCTTTTTTTCTTGACTTTCACTTTTATTTTAAAGTTGGGTTCTATTCTCCAGCAGACAGGACACTCTCTTAAACTTCATTTCTTCCTTGATGCTACCCTTAGCCTTATTTCTAGGTTTCAGCAAGTTTCAGTTCTTCCAAGTTGGTATGATAGCTGTGGGTTGGAAGCTCTGAAAGCTACCCCTCTCTACTGATTCAATCAGGCCCTGAGACTCATAATGGTTCCAAGTCTGGCTTGGGTTGGGGCTTTTGGTCTCACTCAGAGCTTGATCTGGTCAGGTACAGTGTAGACTCCCTTGTCCTGGGGCTCCTTCTTTAGCTTGGACAAGGGCTAGCTAGGTATGGACTCCCTTAGGCCAGCACCCTGGGGACTGTCTTTCTTTGGGATCTAAGGGCCTAGCCCTGGGTTTACACCAACTTGGAGTGCCACACAGACTGCCTAAAACTGGGTTTCAGGCCTTCACTACAGGCTTGGGCTGGAGCTCCTGGCCTCTCTCTGGGCTTATATAGATCAGGTCCTCAGCACAGACTGCCTCATGTTGGACTTCCAGATCTTACTTTAGGCTTACTTGGAACTTTTGGGAGTGTGCATTGGATTGCACTGCCATTGGCTTAAGCAGGGTCTCAACATCTAGATATTGGCTTGAGCCCAGTTTCAGAACCTGGAACAGTAGATGTGGGGTGGGGTGGGGTGGGGGTGGCTGGCTGTTGGCTTTCTTCTTACTCTTTGTTGTAGTCTCCTGTTGGCTGGGCTCCTGCCTCACCCCAGTGAACCAGACATTCTCCGCCTGCCTTTCAAGTCATTCTATGCATAGAAGTTGCTTCACTTCTTCTCGTTGTTGGTTCTTTTACTACAATATTTGTTTTGTATTGTTATTTTAAGATAGACTGCAGAGGACTTTAATAGTGGTTTTGAGTTTTCCCTGCTTCTATTCCTCCATCTTGGCTCTCCCTCAATAGATCCAGCCTGGCCTTCTTTCTGTGATTTGGATGTAGCATTATATTTTCCATCTTAAAGTCTTTTAGAGTCTTTCATGCCTATAATGAATTTTCTCCTCATCTCTAGATTCTTTAAAAGTTCAGTTCAAGTATCACCTCTTAAAAGAAACCTATTTTTGTTCCCTAAGTTGATAGTACTTAGAAATTTCTCTCTCTCTCTCTCTCTTACTCTCTCTCTCTCTCTCTCTCTCTCTCTCTCTCTCTTTCTCTCTCTCCTTCCCCCTCTCTCTCTCATATGTATATAATCTATACATATGACTGTTAAATTATATACTATTAATTAAATATAAGTTAAATATGACATATATATAATATTTAATTTGGTGGTACATACTTCTCCCCCTCATGTAAAAGTCTTGTTTTTGTTTTATCATTTATCCTAAGGGCCTAGGACAGCACCTGTCACATGGCAGATACTTAATAGCTGATGAATGAATGAATGAAGTTATTCATGGTTTTTTATAATGAAATGATAATTTTATTCCATTGATATATCCCAATTTGTTCTGCTATTCTCTAATTGATTACCAATTTTTTGCTAAAACAAGAAATAACATTATGTGTATTTTGGTATAAGTGTTATCTAAACATTTAATCTCTTTGGTTTATATTCCTCAAAGAAGGAATGCTGAGTATGATCAGCTGAGTGACTTTTCTTGCATCGTGCCAAATTATTTCTTGACACCTCACTTTTTGGCTTGTAGATTATTCCTTTAAATAGCAGAGACCAGGGAGAAATCTCACAAATTAAAGCAGAAGCTATAGACACTGAAGATAAAATCAATCAAAGAAGATATTACAATAGTTGAGTTCCTATATGATCTCTGGATCCTTTGGAATCCATTTTTGTCATTTGTCCTTTTGGGGGGAACAATGCTTTTAAGCTATACATTCTAACATTCCTGACTATAATTTAAATAGGTTCTTTTTGTAGCTGAGATCATAAGAGGTGAATGATAACCTTTAAAATTAATTGATCTTTTAGAAAGAAAACACTAAATCACCTATTTGTCCTCAGGTGATTCCTAATCAATAATCAATACAGATTGATTGATTAATTGGGAGTAAGTATATGTATGTATTGTATAAATACAACACATACATACATGATTATATATAATTTCAGTGGAATGAACATGTATATTTTATATGTGTATATATATATATATATATATATATATATATTTGTTATATATATTCCATTCAAATTCATTGACATTTTTGTTCAGAACTTGGACATTTCAACAATAAATGATGTGAGGATTCTTTTGAATGTTTCAAAATTACTTTTTTTTTTAAACCCTTACCTTCTGTCTTGGAGCCAATACTATGTATTGGCTCCAAGGCAGAAGAGTGGTAAGGACTAGGCAATGGGAGTTAAGTGATTTGGCCAGGGTCCCACAGCTAAGAAGTATCTGAGGCCAAATTTGAACCTAGGACCTCTCGTCTCTAGGCCTGGCTCTCAATCCACTGAGCCACCAAGCTGTCCCCTCAAAATTACTTTTTAAGAAGACAAGAAGAAAATGAATGAAGACACAGACCAAATTCCATGAAAGCCCTTAATTTTTCTCACTGAAATAGAAAGTAACTGCCACAATAACTATGGTAAACCAGAACCTTTAATTAGTTTATTTTAGTCATTCTTAGTCACTATACTGTACTAAGGGCTTCCTTGCTTGTATTATACCTGGAAATGAAGAAAGACAAAGATTTCCCAACAGTGACAGCTGCATATGGTCAAATTTTAAATAAAAATGTGATAATACCATGAAAAGAAGTGCTTCCAGTTTTTAAATCAAATTACCAAAATGCTCTTGAAAAAAAAGTAGTATTTTTTTAGAAGAGAGAAAAACTTTCATAGCAAACAATTAAAATCTTTAAAAAGAATACCTTACATGTTTTAGCACAATGATGACATAATTCCATTTGGTCAATTAACAAATTCAGGGATTACCTCTAAGGATAGTTTAAAAAACTTGAGAGTCCCTTCTTTAGATTTTCAGACATCTTTGTATATTCTGTACCATTTTCTGATCCTTTCCAGAGTTAATGAAGGAAGTATACAGAGTCTTAGAATTGGAAGGGACCTCGTACCTGAATAAGCTTTTAGAAAATACCCTATAAGTGATCAGACTTTCTGTGAGGACCCTAAAGGCTTAGGAAAATATTACTTCCTCACATAGCCCATTTCATTTTCTGATAGCCCTGATTATGAGGAAATTTTTCCTTAGGTTATACCTAAATTTTCCTCTTCCTAATGCCTCCACATCATTGTACAAAGTTCTTATCTCTCAGACCAAGCATAATGTAATCCCTTTCCATTAGGGTGTTTCCACGAAATTCTCATCCATCCTTAACTATCTCTGTTCTTACCTTAACTATCTCAGTTCTTTCCAGCACCTTGTATCTATCTTCAAGATCTCCTTTTCCTAGACTTTATGTAAGTATTGAAAATCAATGACAATGAAATTGAAGACCATTTTCGATCTTTCCCAGAGTGAGCAATGCTTTTTTTGTTGTTGTTTTTACTGGAAAAGACAAGGAAAATTATCCAAGTTTAGCAATATTGCTGTTGTCTTCAACTCTGACCACATTTCTCCTTCTAAGTGCCTGGAATACAGTCATCACCAATGACTGAAATGTACTGGGCTTCTAGCAATTGCCCATATAATTGTCTATTAAAATATCATCCCATATATCTCTTTAAATATGGGAGTTACGTATGGCTTTCATTTTATTTGTTACCACAAAGAAGTCTGGATAATTTTTAAAGATATTTTTAGTAAATCAATCTATGGAAAACCAATATTCCCTCCTCCCCCTTTTCTAATGTTTCCAAGTTTTTCCTCTTTCATATGGCCCTCAAAAACAATGCCTATACTCCTTACCCAAGAGAAAAGTTATTACACCCTTTTGAGTGTGCCTCAGGACTAAACTGTCATTAAGAACTGACAGTTTGTATCTGAATTCAGTAACAAGTTTCCATTTAGACATTCATTCTTGAGGGCAAGATGTCCATCCTTTTGGTTTTCCACCAAACTTTTCTGAAAAAGAATGACTATTATAATATATTTTTCCTTTTCATTTGTTCAGAACATTTGTTGTTTTCTCATTTTAGGTCTATATCTATGATCCCTGATTTGAGTGCCTTTAGCTTTAGTTACCCAGTATTGAAACTTCAGGTAATTCCCAAGTCCTTATTCTTACTCACCTCACATAACTAAACAGTTGCTAGATTTAAGTTTTTTTTTTCTTCTCTATAAAATCTCTCCTGTAGACAGAAAGCCAGCTGATGGCACAGTGGATAAAGTGGTAGGGTTGGAGTCAGGAAGTCCTGAGATCAAATCCAAACTCAGATATATACTATTTTTATTTGCCTCAGTTGCCTCAGCTGTAAAATAAAAGATGATGATAGTACTTACTTTAAGTGTTGTTATAAAGATCAAATGAGGTAATATTCATTTATTTTAAGTGCTTGATAGTATCTGGAATATATGAGATTTATATAAATTCATATTCTCTTTTCTTCCCATAGAGACCATATTTTTAATCCATACTTACAGAGCCACCATCTTAGTTGAGACCTACATCATCTCTTTCCTAAGGTAGTCAGTTGGCATGATAGAAAGAGTGTGGGGCCTGGAGTCAGGAAGTCCTAATTAAATTAAAATCTGGCCTGAGACACTTATTAGCTGTATGACACTGGACAGGTTATTTAATTCTCCTTGCTTTGGTTTCTTCATCTATAAAATGAGCTGGAAAAGAAAATGGCACACCATCCCAGTGCCTTTACCAAGAAAACCTCAAAGAGGGTCATAAAGAATTAGAACAACTAAGAGGACAGCAAAACCTTCTCTCCATTATAATAGTCTTTTATTTGTAGCCTATGCTGTAATTCTCTTTAGTCTATCCTCCAAATCACTGACCCTGTGATTTTTCCTGAAGCATAGATCTGCCCATGTGTCCCCCATCACCTCAATAAACTTCAATGACTTCTTATTATCTTCAGAATCAAATATTAACTACCAACTTTTGCAGCCAAAGTTTTACACAACTATTTCCTTTCCTATCTTTCCAATCTTATAACACAGTATTTCTTTCCACATAATTATATTGTCTATCCACACTGGTCTATTTGCTTTATCTCATGAATATCATTCCATCACTTTTCTCCATGCTTTTGCATTGACTATCTTTATTTCATGCCAAGAATGTTTTTCCTCCTAACTCCAGTCTCATAGAAATTGTGTCTTTCTGTCTACCTTTTGACCCAAACATACCACTGCTGGGTTTGTACCCCAAAGAGATCATAGGAAAAAAGACTTGTACAAAAGTATTTATAGCTGCATTCTTTGTGGTAGCAAAAAATTGGAAAATGAGGGGATGCCCTTCGATTGGGGAATGGCTGAACAAATTGTGGTATATGTTGGTGATGGAATACTATTGTGCTCAAAGGAATAATGAACTGGAGGAATTCCATGTGAACTGGAGAGACCTCCAGGAATTGATGCAGAGTGAAAGGAGCAGAGCCAGAAGAACATTGTACACAGAGACTGATGTACTATGGTAAAATCAAACATAATGGACTTCTCTACTAGCAGCAATGTAAGGATCCAGAGCAAGGCTGAGGGACTTTTGAGAAAGAAAACTAGCCACACTCAGAGGAAGAACTGTGGGAGGAGAAACACAGAAGAAAAACAACTGCTTGAACACATGGGTTGATGGAGAAATGATTGGGGATGTAGACTCTAAACGATCACCCTAGTGTCATTAAAACTACAAACTACGGCCTGCAGACCATATGTCTCCCCCTGAAATGTTCTATCCACCACACAACACTGAGTAGGAAACAATACAATGAAACTTTGAAAGGGTTGCCATAGAAACAGACTGACAGATGAGCATTTCTTTTCCTTTGGGCCCCTCTTTAAAAAGTTTGCCCATCACTGCTCTAGTGCAAATATCAACAGTATGGAAATAAGTCTGTGAAACCCAGTGAAATTGTGCATCAGCTTTGGGAAGGGGGTGGGGGTGGGGGAGGGAAAGAATATGAATCTTGTAACCATGGAAAACTATCCTAAATTAATTAATTAAATTAAAATCTCAAAGATTAAAAAAAAAAGAAATTGTGTCTTTTTTTAAGAGCCAGTACAAATTCCATCTTCTTTAGGACCCTTCCTATGCTATTACCCCTCTTATTCCCCCCACCATCTTAGTTCCTTCCCCTCTGAGGTTATCCTCTACATACTTTATATTTATTTTGTATGTGCTGAGTTATATATACCTCCTACAATAGAATGCAACTTCCTTGAGGGCAGGGACTATTTTTAATTTTTCTCATATCCTTAATACTTAGCACAATTCCTCCAACATAGTCAATTATTGTCTCTCTTTAGTCTTTTTCTGTTGTGTCAGACTCTGTGACCCCTTTTAGGGGTTTTCTTGGCAAAGATACTGAAGTGGTCTGCAATTTCTTTCTTCAAATAATTACTTCATATAAATGCTTATTAATGGATTGATTATGAATGCACCATCATTCAGGAGGATAGTTTCCCCCCAGAACATTTAACTAGAATATAGAATCATGTATTCTTCTTTTATTGGATATGTCTTTTAAAGATATTTTCTGGAGGCACTGATCCAGTCCATTCATTTACAAAGTCATTTTTATTGGTTGGTTTCATGAAAATGATTAGTTCATTTCAACTTGAGAAATCTTTCGTCACAAACTATAACAGAGGTTGAACACTTAGTGCCTACAGACCCAAGTTCAGTTGGCTGTCTTCTCAAGTTGTTTTTCAATAATCTGATTCAACAAGCATTTGATAAATGTCTAATCTCCATAAGACTGTAGCAATTCCAACCACATGGGGTTGTTGTGGGACAGGTTATTTTGCAAACTTTTAAGCAACATAAAAATACACTTTATTCCTACCTATATTTCTAAATATGTGAAATAGTTTGCATTAATTGAAACTACTGCTGTTGCTGATTATGAGTTAATTGAGGTTCAATAGTCTTAGCAGTGATAGCAAAAATGGAATAAAATGCTTTGAAAAGAGATTAAGCCTATTGATGAGTGTAAGTCATACTTAATAGACTGAAAAATAAATTAGATCAAAGTTCAAATGCTTATTAGGACATTTGAAATATTTTACTCTAGTAAAAATCACTCTGGTACTTTGCCAAGAAAACCTCATGGACACTGTGGTCCTTGAGGTCATGAAGAGTCAGATATAATTGAATGTTGGAACAACAAATATGATTGTAACTGGTAAAACTGAAAGACGACATCATCAGCTGCATTTTATTGGTATTATTAGGAATTTTGTCTTTAAATTTAAATATCATTTTAGTATGATATAGTGGAAAGAGCACTAAGGTTGCAGTCTGAAGAGTTGGGTTTGTGTACTAGTTTTTGCCATTTACTGCTCTGAGCCTGAGTTATCTTATTTGTAAATTGAGGATACTTATTCTGATACTATCCTATTTAAGAAATTTGTTATGAAAGTATTCTGCAAAACTTTTATGAAAATGTGACCAGATGATGCAATGGGTAGAACATTGTTAGATAATTCATAGAAATCCCAAGCAATTTGCAGGTTGAAGGAATTTTTCTTGTCTTTTCTATAATGAAAAGTTCCAAATGTGTCTAAATTTTGTTTGTTTTTAGGTTTGTAAGTATTAAATATCTTGTAAATTTTTTCATCTATTGAAAAAAATCTGAATTAATTACAAATGAATTCATGTTACATTAATAATATATGTTAGTAATGGATATATCCTTCTAGGGAAATGCTGCCAAAACAATTCCTTCTTGAGTCATTGTACTAATTTTAGACTGCTTAGAAATTTATAAAGAAGCTGAAGTGATATGTCTGTTCGTTTCTTTTGGCATATAGTTGAATAGGTTGGAAAGTTTTGCCAGGAGCTAAATTGCAATTATTAGCAAGACTAGTCCCTTTTTAAACATGCTTACTAGAAGTATGGGGGGGTGAACAACAAACCCAGGTAAGTATAACTGGTAACTTTTTATATAGAACTAGAGAGGTGCAGATCAAAATAACCTGTAATGTACTTTGTTTGCTGTTCTTCACTAATAACTGTGAAGTTTGACAGGTGGTACCATAGCCATGGTAAAAGTCCACTGTTAAGAGATGACATATGAACAGTAGTACACACAAGTCCCCTTTCACCTTTCTGTCTTTTTCCTCCACCAATAACAGCTAAAGAAAGTGTTGGCCTCAAGGAATTGTAATAAACTACCCAGGAGAAGGGAATTCTATTCAGAGACCTTTTGCTCTCAGCCATGCTTCCCATCTAGGTAAGAAGGGCAGCCAACCTTATGACTCCCACATTTCAGCAAGAACAGTTTAGTGAGGAAGCAGGAACTTATCTGGAAGTGGGGGTGTGGGGATGTGGTATTTCAGTTCATGGCCCACTTCTTCCATAAAGCCTTTCTCACTTACCTGAGACCATGGACTCTACACTGGTGTGAGTTTGATGATTCACTGATTTTGATGAAATGTATTTGCATACAGAAATTGTGTCAGGATTTTAAGGTCCCATAACGTAGAGATTGTTTTCACTTTTGTCTTTGTCTTCCCTTTGCTTAAGTTCACAGATAAGTGCTTACTAAATGCTTCTTTTCATAGGTAATTGAAAGTGATTGTACCAAGAAATCTATATTTTTAGTGTGTTAATTATTTTATGTACCATATAGTGAATTTTATTTGAATCTTGTATATATTACCAACAAATGATTCTGGATAAACTTTTTTTTCCCAATGATATTTCCTAAACTGAGGAAGTTTTGTGATGTGGTATAAAAGATTAAATTTAATAACCAGAGAATCTTGGTAACCTGCTTCCCTATGGGGTTTTCATTTGTAGTCAGACACCAAGATATCTTTACTTCTTTAGGCATCTGAAATACCCCTTCAAAATTTTGGTAAATATTTCCTAACATGCAATAGAAAAGTAGTCTCCTTTAATTGGTTCTTCAAAAGTGTTTAGATAAATTAATAGTTTCCTTATGCTACTTAGGAAGAAAAAAACTGGCATTCTTTGATCATGATCTTGATAGTGGGATTTTAATAGATATTTAATAAAGCTTTGCAGGAACAAATATGAGACTGAAGAAAGCTAGCAGGAGGAAGCCACTACCACATTAGTTTAGCAATTCAGAATGAAATTATCATTTTAATGAGGTATTAAATTATCCATTCTCCTGTTAAGGAAATAAACCACAGCTCACATCAGATTCCTTCATAGGTCTTAACACTCAACATTGCTAAGATGAAAATAGGGCATCATTTTTTTTCATCATTTATTTCAAGGAGAAATTCAATGTTTCAAGTGTTTAAAACTATGGTAGAACTACCTGAAAGCAGAATTTGATTGTCTTAAGAAGTAGCAATATTGGCTTGAAGGATACTTTTCATAAGTATCTTTCTGATGTTTAAATTACCTTTTTGAATAGCCAAAAGGAATTCTCTTTGACATCCTTTCTATTCCTCTATAAACCTAATCCTGATAGTAGTCACTGAGTTTATCACAAAACCACTCTCTCATCACTTCAAGAGTCACACATTTGATAAACATCTAATTAATGCCTAAAAAGTTAAAGAAATCTAAGACTCTAAAATAAATGCTGAAAAAAACCCTCAAAGCCATAACACCATCATAAAATAATCCTCAATCTGTAATGCTCAAAACATTCAAAACCATTCATTCCTACTCCTACTGAGACTAAAATACTAAAGATTCATTTACTTCACAAAATTTGTCCTAGTGAATTATTAAAAACAAAGACCTCAAAATTATTTTTTTAAGGAGACCTAGACAGAATTCAAAGAATCTGTAGGAGAATACAACTTAATGATCAAGGCAATGTGCATAATGGAGGAAGCTAGAGGCAAGAGGATTTAAAACAGATGAGTTGAAATGTGGTGAGGAGTTAGAGAAAATGGTAATTTGTTTGATTGAGTTGGTACCTTTTCTCTCTCCACTTGCTTTAGTGGGATTGTGGTAGTTATCTTTGATTTATGGGACAAACTCCTTCACCACTTTGTGGTGCTAAAAGGAACTGTCCCAGGTGGTCTTTTCATTAGCTCATACCTTATTTTCATTGCAATAATTCACCTCAGGGCTCAAGATGCTACTGAATGAATCTCTACCTATAGAAGTAAAAGCTCAGACCAAGTCTGAACACTTATAAATTATTGTAAATTGAAACTGCAGATATAGCCTCTACTCTTGGAGATTCTTTCCCTAGTGTTATATTCAATAATCTGGGAAGAAATGGATGCCACCTTGACTGACAGGAATGGCAGTTGAGAGACTCAGAATGTTCCCAGATGCCGTGAGCCAGGGTCAAATGTCGGTTGGCCCCATCCTATATATACCCCCTCACAAGTACATTGAAGGAAGTCTCTGGACTCAGAGGTCTCTGGACTCAGAGGCTGAGAATTGGAGATCACAGATCTCTGCAAGCCTCTCTGGTTCTATCTGGGAGTGGGTGGCTGAAGGGTGGTGGAAGGGTTGCCAGGAGGTAGAAGAAGAAGAAGAGGGTAGGAATAAACCTGAATCTATTTCCTGCTAGACTGCAAGAGCTAGCGAATCAACAACACTAGTAGTGAGATGAGAGAAGAAAGACCATCAATACATCTGCAGCAATAGCCTTCTCTATTCTCTGGCTTGACTGTGGCCAGGTCCAGCCAGAGATAGAAGGAGAAATGAAATCTCAAGCCTCCACCAGATCAGTAGCCCCCAGTCCTGATTGTTAATTAGTCTAATAGATAATAGATCAATTGGGTTTCCAATCCCCAATCCTTGATTCTGTTATCCTTCCCCTACTTATAGATAGAGTGTTCAACAACAAGTACCTTCCTGAGTGGTCTTTCTATCACTGCCCTTGGGAAGGGAGTCAAACACAGTCAGATACTGAACATTATCCAAGGCAGATCAATAGCCCATTACTAATTTATTCCACCCCAGGTTGGGCCTGGAGAGGTTAACCATCTATCTAACCTCTCAAGGGTTCTTTCTTGGGCAGCTGTTAAAGGAACTCTGACAAGTTCTCAACCAAACCTGTTAGAGAGAAGGGGATAACTTACAGCAGCAGCCAGGGTGATAGGAGTAGCTGTTCCTCCCATCAACTGCAGCTGAGGAGATCATAGGCAGATACACATCATCACCATCATTGTATATCTATACCTCTCTCTACCACATTATTTCTTTGACGCTAGTTAGAAGAAATATTTGCATTAGAGAATGGTTTATTATTATTTTTGCATATTAAAAGTTAGTATTTTTAAAAATATAGTTAGTTGTAACTTTGTAGCTTACTTTCATCTTTTAATGATGCAGTAGGAATGTTTACCAAGTAATTTTAGTGAGAGTACATTTGGTGCTAAATACTGGAAAATTGTCTAGAGAGAAGGAAGAGAGAAAAAAAGGAAAGAAACAAGGAAGGACAGAAAAGTGCAGGAGGTTGTGCTGTGGAGGAGGTATGGCTGAATAAAAGCCACACCAGGTATGTTCCTGTTTTCTTCAAGAGAGATAAGTAATCACTTCAAATTTCCTAATCTCATCAGTAGACACTGATCTACCACAAATTTCATCATAAGTGAAAGAACCATGGACAAATGTTTTCTCCCCATTGAGAACAATAGGAGACTTTATCTTCTAGTTTACCTTCCTCTGAAGGGTTTTTTCAAGGACTATTGGAGGATCATGGGCAGGAGAATTTATCCACTGGTACATTGATTTCACTTGCTTAGTCTAATTTCTAATTTTTTTAATTAAAATGTATACACTAAAATATTTTTGTAGATACCTTAAAGGAAACTAAGCTATAAAGAGAAGGGGAAAATTAATAGAATGAGTAAGGGTCAAGCTATGATCTGACTCATGAAAATACCAATGTACAACTAGATAGATGACACTGTTGATAATACTCATAAGAGCAAGGGAGTTAGTAACAGGGAAAGCAGGAAGTTGACTCAGAACATTCTTTATTGTTGTGTGGTACACCTGATGGGAAAGACTTGGTGCTTTATTGATAGTCACATATCTAGGCTCCTAACTAGTGGGTAGGACCAGAATCTTGTCACAGCGTCACCTAATATCTCAAATATTTTAAAAAAAAATTTAAGATGTAAATCCTTGGAAGAATCAGATAAAAAAGAAAAGATTTCTGGGAAAAGGCTCAAGGGAAGTTTATCTTAATTATTATACTATTGGAAACCATACCTAGGAACAGGAGCATTTGATTTAAAAAAAAAAAACTCCTCATCACGGGAAATTTTGTTTTGTTTTGACTTTAAAATGAGAATCTTCCATGATATTGAGTATATATCTAAATTACTATATAAAGACCATGTTATTGTGGTAGTACTCAAAGCATTATTGAACAAAGTTATTGTCAGCATTTCATCTATTGTAGAGCTTTTTATAATTTTATTTCTTTACAAGTAACATCTAGAGTAAGGAGAGCCTTCAATGATGAATTCGTTCTGACTCTAAGGTAGAGCCTGAGGTGGAGTATATTGAAGACCGTGATTGTTTAGGATTCACAGTGATAACTGAAGCCTCCCCATCCACAGAGGGGCTCTGAGAAAAGGAAAGGGGATAAATCCCATTGCAAGTGAACATAAGGTATTATGTCAGATTGAAGAATCAGTTAGACAATGGCTTGGAAAGGTCTAGCAATAGGAAATGATTTCTGAAGCAGAATCAGGGTCAAAACTCAAGATTTACACCATCTGAGTTATTCCGATATATATGTTTCCTTCATAATTGTATTTTATTTTATGCATTTAAAGGCATTGTTCAGCTGGCACAATGGCCCATGCCATATATTTAAAAGGTTCAGAACCTCTGTACTGAAAAGTGGACAGGAGATCTACCTAGGCATGGTTTTCTACCATACCCTTGATGCTACCCAGCTCAGCTGGGCTCTGAAACCTTCTCTAAGTGAGAGTCCCATATCTTATCCAAATTTTAATTAAGTTTTAGGGACTCTATCAAATGGCCTACATCTCAAATGACTTCAGAAAGCCCTCTATGAGGAAAACATGGACAAAAGTAGCCCAGGACAAAAAGGCCTTGGAGAAATTATATTCTACTTCAGTTGGGCCTGGAGGGTATCTATCTCACAATGATGAAATTAAGGATCCACCAAACACAAAATTCCTATCACCAAGGAAAAGAAATGTGAGAAGCTACTTGAATTTTGAGGAAACTGATTCCTATCAGCAACTAGCATTTAAAGTACCATGACATACATCAAGTTCTATTACATATGCATAACATATTTGGTAATTTATTTGTACAAAATCCGGGACAAGCCTTTCTTATGAGTACATGTAAATAACATTTGTTATTATTTCATGGTCAATTAGAAATAGTACTCCTTTGACCCAAATTTCTCACCTACTGGCTTCTTATATAAATTCCACAATTTTTTGTAGCTTATTAAAGTGTGCCTGGGAGAGAGAAAACTTTAAGCCTAATTAGCCATCCCTACTTTTGTAGGAATTAATTTATCATTTCCTTTTCTGAAAGCAGCTTTGGTCAAGGTGGTAAACAGGAGCTTGAGATCAAATACCCCAGGAAAGAAAGAGGTAGAGGTAGAGGTATAGAAAAAGAGCTCCTTGAGGAGAGAAACTATTTTGACTTTTCTTTGAAAAAATTTGAACTTTAAAGAGTGCCTGGCACGTAGTAAATGTTTCATAAAAGTTTGTTAACTAACTGACAATAGAGGAGTAAAAAAAAGGCAACATGGAGAGTTCTGAAAAGAAGCTCCATCTATTACAATTTCATTAATAACTTGCCCTGTAAAATGTATCAGAGTTTGTATTTATGTGAATTATCTCCAATAATGATATATGATAATTGTGTGTACTTTCCTATTCCATGGGAGCTTATTGTAGATTAGGGTGTTGTGGAAACTTGTGGTAATAATTTAAAAGTGAATTAAAATATGTAGAATATTCTCAAACCTTTAAGTGCTCTATAAATAATAATAATTATGGCATAATTATTATTATAAGTTTTCTCTGTTTGATCTTTCTATTTTGGTTGGCCAAATTGGCAGAGAAAAGTAGCAAAAGTCAATAGAAGAACAACTTATATTGCCTTGTAGTGTAATAAATAAAAGTAACATTATTAAATTTAATATTAATAAAATATATTGTGGTCACTCTTATAAAATTAACTCTCATGTCAGGAATCTGTTAGTAACTCTTAACAATAACAATGTAATTTTAATAAAAAATGGAGATATGGGAAAAAATATACGCACAGGACAGAAAATCTCACCTATATAGAAAATATCCTAAGCCAAAATCCAAAGCCAAAATGGAATGTGGTGTAGGACAAATTTAGGGAGTGATGAGCCTGGGGAGTGGATTCTATTTACACAGTAATTATGAAATTAAATCCCAGGTTCTTATTGACTTACGTGATCATGAATATAACATATTATAAATATGATTATACATTTATTACATGATTACATTAATAAAAATTTATTATATTATTACATAATACAAATTTAATACATATTTATTACATGATTAGATTAATACAAATTACATAACATTTTATATATGATGGAAACTTTGAATTTGGATTCAATTTTTTTACAGAACAGATTCAATCACAATAATTGTGTTATAATTAAAATTGGACTTGAGAGATTGATTTTTGGGTAAAAATATCAATTTATTGATTATATCCATTTATTAGGTCAGCATCATAATTGATAAAGGGATATAGTTCTCCATGGTAGTTTCTAATGACTAGGAAGAACAGGGGAACTGGATCAGGCAGTTTATTAGAGTTTTAGGAGCTCATTATGCAGCCTCTCCCTTGAGTGTCCTAAGATATCTTTAACTGGCAAAAAGCTAATTAAAAGATGTTCCACCAAACTATATAGCCTTCTCTATACTGACATCTTGGGGAACTTGTACACTGTTCCCTTCATTTATGAACCAAATTCTTTTAAAAAGGAGACATTCCTTGGGATTTCTAAGGACAAAGAAAATACAATATGCAATAGATTAGTTGGAATCTCTGACTCAGATCCCAGGTATAGAGATACATAATAATTCTTCCTAATATAAGAATAAATACAATATGAAAAGTAAATTCTCACAGTTGAAACTTATCCCTGGTGAGACAAGTGTTAAGTAGCAAAACTGGAATTTAATTCTAGGTCTCTTGACTCTAAACCCAGTGCTCTGTCTACTAAATTATGACTTTTGGACAACTATACAACTTATTGTAGAGTGTGAATTACCTAGGGCAAAAGAAAAAATACATTTTTGACTTGCAATAAAACTTATAACTTTTTACACCATTCAAAAAACTTCTAGTATGAAATTGGCAGTTATTTCTTTTGCTGAAATAATTTGTTTTATATGATTTGGCATTTAATTCCTAAGATTTTGACATATATTCTTTAATTCTTTCTTATGAAACCATGCTATTATCCTATTAAATGTATCTTTGAACAGTAAGTACATTGTTCCAAGTCTAGCTTTAATTATAGTTTGTAGATTTTTCATGTAGTTTAAATCAGATTTTCAGGCCAATGAAGAATGTTAATTTCCATCTCATAAAACTATTTCTTAAACTTCCATGACCTGAAGCATAGTTCAAAGTTGAGCTGTAATCTTCCATCTCTTCCAGATCATGACCTTTAACTGTATGTGTCTCTCAGGGCTCTGTCTGGACTCTCTTCTTTTTCCCCTCTATATTCCACTTATTGTCATCAATTCCCTTGGATTTAATTACCATCTTTATGTGGATGATTCTCAAATCTACCTTTTCTACCTCAAACTCTCTATTGACCTCCAATCTTTAATCTCCAACCTCCTTTCAAACATCTCAAATTAGATGTCTAGGAGACAGCTTAAACTCAACATGTTCAGACAGAACTCATCTTTTCTCTGTCTTCCCAAGTTCTTCTGACTGAAAACCTAGGAGTCATCCTGGACCACTAGTTCCCACTCCTTCCCTCTACAGCCATTGTTGCCAAGACCTGAGGCTATACCTTTGCTACATCTTTCCAGTAAATTCCCTCTTCTCCTCTGACATTTCCACCCTCATTGCAGGTCCTTATCACTTCATGCTAGAATTATTGCAGGTGGATATGCCTGCCTAATGTCTTCCACTCCAATCTATCCTCCATTTAGCCATGAAGTGATTTTCTTAAAGCAAAAGTTCAATCATGTTACCCTGCCACTTACATCCCATTCAATAAATTCCCTTGGTGCTCTCCATTGCTTCCAGGATCAAAAATGAAATGCTCTTCTTGACATTCAAGCCCTTTCATTATCCATCCTGCTCTGACCTTTCCAGTCTTCTTACATTTTACTCTCTGACACACACTCTGATTTCCTGACACTGACCTTGTAGCTGTCTCATGAACAAGGCATTCCATCTCTCAGCTCCAGGCATTTTCTCTGGCTGTCCTTCATTTGTGGAAAGTTCTCTTTCCTGTACTCTTGTCTAAAGGCATCCTTAGTTTTCTTTAAGTTCTACCTAAAATCTCAACTTCTACAGGAAGACTTCTCCAACTTCTCTTAATTCCAGTGCCTTTGGTCTGTTAATTATTTCCTATTTATCCTGTATGTAGCTTAGCTTTGTATATATTTGTTTGCATGTTGTCTTGTCTCCTTCATTAGATTGTCAACTTCTTGAGTCAGGGACTGTCTTTTGCCTCTTATGAATTCTTAGTACTTAGTACAGTACCTGGAACATACTGGATGCTTAACAAATGGTTATTAATTGATTGATTCTATCTCCATTAAGAAATTTCTGTATTTCTAGAACAGTTCTGCTTCTCACTTTAGCAATGCATTCTTCAGAGCTAATCATTCCCTAAATGACAGGACTGCCAGGCAAGCCCAAATTTAAAAAATCTTCCTAACATATTTTGAGTCAGTGTGTTACAAACTGAAGAAGATGCCTAGATCTTATAAGCTTACTTGGACTTCTCTTGAAAATTATCTGGGTATAATGTTGAATAAAAAACTAGATTCAATCAGTAAAATCATCTTATTTTTTCACTATTCAGTCTTTTAATTTTTATATTGTCTTTTCCTCAATAAACATTTTTCTTCATATTAATAACAAGTAGCTATTTTTAAAATTGATCTTCCTGTTCTAAGAAACCTCCAGAATACTGCACAATAATAGTTCCTTCCCCAGATACAAGGTCCACCTGAAGGTTTTTTTCTAGAGTATTACTTAGACTGTTTTGAAGTGATAGTTTCATGAGGTTTTTTTGTTTGTTTTCCACCACACTTCCTTTTTTGATTTGATGAGACTAATTCTGAATGATCCTTGAAATGCTTGGCTTCCCCACACCAAGAGTTCCTGAATTATCTTGAATAGATATTGAAGTGTGCTCTTTAAGAGGTACAACTTTAAAAAATTAATTAATTTGTTTGCTACATTGAAGTTCTGGGCATCTCCCTCCCTCTCCTAACACTAGAGAAAGCATCATACAAAATAAATATGTATGTATATATATGATGTCTCCTTTGCTTTTATTTTTTAGTTAAGAGCTATGATTTCTGTTTTCTTGGAGTAATATCCATTTTTTCCATTTCATTTATCATTTATTTTTCATATTGTAATATTCAGATGTCACATTTTCCATATTGGCATTTTCATGCTAACAACCCTCTCCCATCCAGAGAAAAAGAAAGGATTTTACAGAACTTTGGGATGGAATGAAATAGAAAAAAAATTGTAATTGTACCCAAGTTACAAAGAACACAAAGAGATCAAACAATGGACAAGCTGCATGGAAGACAGCTGCAAGGATAACACGAGGAAGAAGCAAATTAGAATCCTAAAGAATCTAATATTTGTGTCATGGGGTTAACACTAGAGAATCTGAAGTGTTTAGAAAGTAGGACCAAATGGAGAATTTCAACAGGATGCTCTATTATAGAGTTCAAAATATCGATTTACATGTACTAGCATGCTGTTCTCTTTCCTCTCTCTGTTATGCTTTCAGTTTTTGCTAAACATTTTAGAGATTTAATCATTCAGAGCATGTCAGAATACTGACATGCTAAGGTTTATCAAGGTGGAATAGATAATATGTTCATATGTTCTATGCTTTTTTCCAACATGCTAACTGCTTTTTGCAGTACAGATAAGAATAACTGGACCTCACAAGTTCTCTGCATTGGGGATCACCATGACAAAGTAGGAAATTCACTTGACCTTACTCCCAGAAAACTACCAGTTGTGTAAACGTTGTAAATTTTATGCCTATCTTAGTATGAGTAGCAGCAAAGTATCAAGGTTGCCTGTGCTCTGAGGACAAATATTGTAGATCATCATAAGTCTTTGTAAAAAACAGAGGAAAAAAGGCTTCCTTCCCTTGCCTGTCTGTCTGTCAAACAGGCAAGAGCAAGTACTATCTGTTGTTTGGGCAGCAGCATGGAAACTGATATACAGGAAGAATAAAAGTAGATTTTTAGTAAAGGCTCTTCAGTAAAGGTCATTAAATATATGGTCCTTTGAACTCCCTAAAAGACTTGTAGAGTCTTAGACTTGCCTTTTTTTTGGATGCCAAGATGTTACAGCTTCATCTAGTCACACTCCTAAAGAGGTTTAAAGAAATAAGGTCCAGGAGATCCAAATAATTAGGATGTAATTAGACTATTAACTACACCATTATGTATAAACACATACACATCAATAAAAGACAACTTCAATTCAGTCCCTACAGCCATTTTAAAAAAGCACTGAAAGTCCAGGCTTTTTGAATAGGAGATATTTTAAAAGTCTATTATCAATTTTTAAATTATTTTTATTTTGAATATTTTCCCATAGTTGCATGCTTCGTGTTGTTTCCCTCTTCTCCAAACTCCCCTAGCCCTCCTTAGCTTAAGCACAATTCCACTGGGTTTTACATGTATCATTGATTGAGATGATTATATATTATTGATAGTTGGACTAGAGTTATCATTTAGTGTCTACATCCCCAATAATATCCCCATCAGCCCGTGTGTTCAAACAGTTGTTTTTCTTCTGTGTTTCTCCTCCCACAGTTCTTCCTCTGAGCCTGGCTAGTTTTCTTTCTCATAAGTCCCTCAGCCTTGCTCTGGATTCTTGCATTGCTGCTAGTAGAGAAGTCTGTTATGTTTGTACCACAGTGTATCAGTCTCTGTGTACAATGTTCTCTTGGATCTGCTCCTTTCTCTCTGCATCAATTCCTGGAGGTTGTTCCAGTTCACGTGGATTTCTTCCAGTTCTTTATTCCTTTGAGCACAATAGTATTCCATCATATATTAATGAGACCCTGTAAAAACTGTAATAATAAAGAGAGCCAGTAATTAAATGTTAGAGATGGAAGGGAGATAGAGAAAGTCTATGAGGTGTGACTCTCTTTTAGCTCTTTCCTCCCACCAATTATACACTGGGAGACTTCGAGGGGGTGTCACCCCTAAATTGAGTGACCTGGATAGTAGTGCCACCCCACAGGAGTTGGGGGCAAGGCTTCCCCTATAAATTGAGGGGGACCCCAATTCGATTCTGAATGAGGGCAGGGTTCACGTAAGCCTCCCCCAAGGTCAGTCAACTCCACAGAGGGTGTTCTGGCTTCAAGATGGAGGCAGCCACAATACACCGAAGTACAAGGATTTAAAAAAAAAATGGAGGCAGCCAGAACAAGCTGTGATTCCCCTCCCCCTAGTCTCTCAGGCACTCTGGAATGCTATCTGACTAATGAATGGCTTTTATTCTTCACAATTCAGGGGTTAGGGAAAGGGGTGAAGAGCAGAGGGATTTTGGGGTGCCCTCTTCTCTATTTCTATGGTGTCCGTTACTCAGGTGGGAACCTTTGGGTTTCCCACTCCTAAGCATCACCCCTCATCCCTTCTCCTTCAGTTTCTATTTCTATCCTTTTCTATAATTGTAAATTAGACTGGAAAGGGTCTCTCAGCAAGTTTGGGTAATGGGAGAAGAAGCCTAAGAGATTGCTCCCAAAATGGAATCCAAACGCTTTGCTAACTCGATGTTTGAAGTCTTGCTGGGTGAGATGGGATGGAATCTTTGACCAGGGAATCAGGGTTTCAATGTCCAAAGAAAGATCCTGAGGAAGCCCCCAGGACTGGATTTGAGCTGAGATGGTCTCCTTCTCCCTCTCTCAGTTCTCTGCCAGAAGTCCCTTCCCCTTCCTCCTCCTGAGAATTCCCCAGAATTCCCTCTGGTCTTAACTGTCACCAACTGTCAACAACTGTCAGCCACTCCTGTCCCATCCGCCTTGCACTAATCCCATTCTTACAATCACCAACAGATACCACAATTTGTTCAGCCATTTCCCAATTGAAGGACATTCTCTCATTTTTCCAATTTTTTTGCCACCACAATGAGCACGGCTATAAATATTTTTGTACAAGTCTTTCCCCTTATTATCTCTTTGGGGTATAAACCCAGCAGTGCTATGGCTGGATCAAAAGGCAGATAGTCTTTTAAAGCCCTCTATTATTAATTTAAAACATCAGGAACACTGGCACAATATGTTACCTGTTCTTTGTTTTAATTACAGGGTAACATATAAACTCTAACACAAAGTGGGGTGGGGAGGTAGAAATAGAAGCATTCTTTCACAGAAATGAAGTCAGAGCTAGTGTTTTGCTGAGTCTCAATGGTACTTTGAGAGATTCTCTTCAACATTTCTTTGGGGAAGATTTGAAGAATCTGCCAACCAATGTCCAAAGTTTCATAGACAGTGTGGTTTTCCTAAGGATCTTGAGCAATAAAGTAACTTTCAAACTTTTGTAAAAATACCAGATAAAGGAGATTATTTGAAGTGAGGGCTTCTTCTCCAACGATGGTTTTCATGACTTGTATTTCCTTACCAATAGACTAACATGCATATAGCTGATTACATACATCCACATGATATTTTCTGGTCATATTTTCTCCAAACTGGGACAAGGAGGGCAACACGTTATAGGCCAGTAAATTTGTCTGTTATATAGCTGTCTGTCCATATAGATTTGTCCTTTGGTAATATATACAGTCAATCAGGGTATGGTGAAGATAGGGATCTGAATCACTGAGTCATTCTCGCCTTTCATTTGACCAGCTAACGCATTTATTATAGCAAAATCTGTATACACATAGCCTGGAAAACCTTGACTGCCAAGGGACTTCATCTCAGGCTGCTGAAACCTCTTAAAGAGCTTCAACATAAGAATTCATATCTATTAGAATGACCAAAATATGTTTTTCACCTTGTTAGGTCAGGAAATCTACTATTGTTAAAATCATACAAGAAGAGATTATATGAACAATGGTTGGACCATTGGCCAAGTTCAAAAAAAGAGACAGACATCATACATTGAGTTGTTTTCTTCAAAGTCTAATTTTGGGGGGGGAAATGAGCAATTTTCCAAGTTACACTCATAGTAGCAAATACAGTGGCAACATTTTTCTCACTATATTCCGTATATTTGGATTTCTTAACCTAGTCAACCTGGCAACAAGATCTCATTATGGGGTAAGCCAGGAGCAGAGAAAATTGTAATATTCTGCCTTATAACAATGCTGTTTATGTCGTCTATTGCTGGAATGCCATTTTGAATCCTTTCCATCTGGGTAGATTCAGCTTTGGGGGATGTCCAATAATGTCAAGGAAGTCTCCATCAAGAACAACTAGGGCCATATCAATAGGTTTCCTTACAGTATTGGAAACTCAACCAAATATATTCTTAGACATGGGTGTTAGAAGACTATCTCTCATAAACTCATATATATCTGAAGTTCCTCCAAAAGCCGAAATACTGCTTTGCCACCACTAACTTCTATAACTAACTTCTATAACTTGACCAAATCTCTTTATGCCATTGGGTAATGTCAAGTGGATGATCTCAACCTATCTGGGACACTTAACCATTGACTTCTGATTTGCTTTGTATGTGAGGTAGGATTCAGGAGATAGTTTCAGCTGATGGCTAGCACTTGCTCCCATGACGCCATTACAGACACATTTGTTAGTCTTGGGTAATTTGGATAGGTCAGGGAAGGTCTAGTTCACAAATATCTGGATTCCTCAAAATGCTATCTTGTCTTCTCCATTCTGACTGGTTCTACGAGTCCCACTGAGCAGATATAGATGTAGATATAGCTGGGAGGTCTACACTCTGGATCTCAAACTCCTTACTACTTTAGTAATATCCATTTTTAAAAAACCATGATAAAACAAAGCAATGTCTATAACTCATTTTCCAGAAAACTAATTAGGGTTGAGAAAACCAGCTGGTCAGAATCTCAGTCAGGCTAATGTCAATATAATTTTTGTGACTGTTTCTGTCACAAAATGAAACTATATCAAAATGAGTTCTTGTTCCAAGCAATTTGCACATCGTTGTAGAAATTGTTATTCTTATTAGTTTAGGACATGCAGAAAATAAAACACTTTTTGGAAAATCAAAAATTCATCAATTTAAAAGGACCTCAGGGAGTCATAGCATCCATTTCCCTATTCTAATTCCTTGTAAAGCCTTCAGATTCATTCCATTCCTGTGCAAATATGTACAATGCCTTTAAGAATATCAAATTGTTCAGTAATTTTTTTATTTTGGAATGGAACTTGAATTTTTCTGACTCCCAGTTCAGAAGGCTATTAATGAGAACTAAATCTTAGATTAGACATTTTAATTGTAGGTTGATTGAAGTGCTGAGGAATCATGTGGTCTCTGGCTGATCTTCATTTATTGATATTAAATGGGCAACAGGTGGTCCTTTAATGAACTATTCATTATACCCAAGTAGCTCAATATGCTATTGGAGAACATTTAGAAAGAGACGTAAGGACAATGCTTATTTCCTCTACATCTATCCTTTGTCACTCCCTTAGACATAATGAACTATTCATCAGCTGTTCACAAAGAAGCATAGACAGGATCCCTGGGCAGTCCCAGCATGGTTTTTGAGCTGCAAAACTTCCTGAGTTTGCCTGAATATTTGCTGTGCTCATGAAGAACAAAAAACACAGACTTGGCCTTCATATCAAATAGGCTAGTAGGAAATTTGTGTAATCACATGAAATACCAACTGCTTTTTTTCATTCTTTTATTTCATTTATTTTAATTAATTTTCTTTAATATACATTTTAAAATTTATTGGGCTGTCTGCTTTTTCACCAAGTAACCAGATTGCAACCTCTTGCAACTTAATTTGATTGGATAAATAAGCCAAGAAGTGGACAAATACATTAATTTGAGAATATAATTTTAAGAAAGTTAATTCATGGGGCAGTTAAGTGGCTCAGTGGATAGAGCACNACTTGGATTCAAGAAGATCTAGGTTCGACTTCTACCTTAAACATTTTGTTAACTGTTAGACTCTGGATAAATCCCTTAATTTACCTCAATGTTCTCAGCTGTATCAGTTAGTAAGTACTTACTATGTGCCATATTGTTTTGTGGATTTGTTTTTGTCTAACTCTTCATGTGCCCATTTGGAATTTTCTTGGCAAAGATACTGGAGTAGTTTCCACTTCCTTCTCTAGCTCATTTTAAAGATGAGGAAACTGAGGCAAACAGGATTAAGTGACTCCCCAGGGTTCACAGCTAGTTTGTGTCTGAGGTTTCTTGTATTTGGGAAGCTGTAAGATGACAGAGGTCTGTAGCTATCAAATCTCTCTGATCCTTTGGTCTACAGAGAGGACACACACACACACACACACACACACACACACACACACACACACACACACACACACACACACGCGCTCTTGAAGGGAGGGGCAGGATCTTGCTGAGTACTCCTTCCCTTCCCCCCTCCCACTAAGCAGTTAGAAAGTCAGTTATAATATGGAGGTTGATCTGATATCTTCTGGGCTCAGATAGTAGGTTAGGAAAGACTAAACTCCTAAAGATGATAACTTCCTCTAAATTATTTCCCCACAGGACTATATTGGAGAAGCTTGAATTCTTAGAAGCTCACAGGCACAGAGGATAGGATATATACCAAGGTTGCAAAGTGGGAGGAACTCAGCTTGAGGAGGTTGTGAGTATTTCCCAAAATATATAGCCAGGCACTGCTCCCAATTGATTAGAGGTTTAATGATACATGGGGAAGGGAAAGAAGGGAGATGAAATAAGGATTGTCAAGGTCTGGGAAGCCCTCAAACTGTTATGTCCAAGCAGCCTCCTCCTCCCCCCCAAAGGGGAAAGCTAACTTGAATAACTAATCTGTTCTTTATCCCTATAAATGTTCTCCCTCTATATCTAAATAACTAAACAGAAGTAAACTGTGATGTAGTTAAATGTCAAACCAAGGTAAAGCAGGTTGGCAGCTAGGAACTAAAATGGCTTTCCTCAGATTCAAGCCTCAAGCCCCAAGAACAACCCAGGACCCAAGACCCAGCAAGCAGAGTGTGACCTACCTACTCTAATCCCAGGGTTCCAACTCCCTTAACTGCCTTAACTGCCCCCCTCTCTCAGAGTTCTCCAGGGGGAGGGGGCTCTGAAATTCTGAGCTGTAGCCCAAATCCCCTTTGCAGCTTGAATTCCTCTCTGCAATATGAATCTCACAGGTTGGATTTGAACTCAGATGCTATTGATCTGGGGGCCAGTATTCTATTCACTGCACCCTCTAGCTGCCCTTTATTGTGTTCCAGGCTCTGTAAAATGAATGCATTGTTCTTGATGTTCTCTGAGGCTCCTTCCAGCTCTAAATCTATAATCCTGTTTTTATTATTGTTGGTACTCCGTCCACTGATGCAGATTGCAATGTCTCTACAACTTAATAGCCTTTCTTTAAGATATTTTGTAGATGAGAAAGTCATCACCTATTAGCCAGCCAAGGAAGTACTATGTTTCCTAGGTTGGGTTCAATTTATTCATTATACCAGTGATGGGCAAACTTTTTAAAGCAGGGGCCAAAGGAAAGGAAATGCTCACTTGTCGGTCTGTTTCTAAGGCAACTCTTTTGAAATTTCATTGAATTGTATCCTACTCATTGTATTTGTCAGATTAGGAATAATGTTGCGCTCCCAGAGAGAACATTTCAAGGGGGCCATAGTTTGCCCATCACTGCATTATACTAAAGTGACCTACTGGATTCAGCCAGCATAGCTTTTAAGAGGTTAGGATCTGATAAGTCACTGTAATAGAACTTTAGTGGAAATTTGAAAGAAAGAAAATAACCCTGACGAATAGAAATATAACTAATGTTACTTAAAAATTGAACTTAATGTTTTTGTGGGTATTGTGTTCCGATAAGCAAGATTTTAAAAATTCTCTTCATTCTCTCTAGGATTCCTTGTCATAGATGACCTCATATTCAGCTAAATCAGAACCATCCAACTTTAGAAGTTTATATAGGAGAAAACCAACTAAGCAACCAAAAAAACCTATGCTTGGATACATCAGGTAGGAATCTACCCTGGAATGGCAAAAAGTTCTTCTTCCTTACTTCTGTGGCCTTAGCCCTCCCTTGAAGACTTTTGAGTACAAGATTGTTACTTTTTATGTTTTTTTATTAGAATATCCACAATTGGAGATAAAAATATTAATAACTGGCTTCATGGAGAGGGTATGTCAAATGTGGAATCTGCCAAAAGGAAAGTTCTCAGAGAAGCTGGTGTTCCTGGACTGAGGAGGAGCAAATAGTGGGACAATGAAGCATAGATAATTGCTACAGACCTTAAAATGTTTTGGTGGAAGAATTCTGAGCATATTGTCAGAAGTATTAGGTTATGAGTAGTGTTCTTATTCATTTCCTCAGGCCCCTAGTTTCTTGTGCATCGTGGGCAATCAAATTCAACCCAACAAGCATTTAGTAAGTGCCTACTAAAGGAAAAATACAAGAGAAGTACTCCTTGTCCTCAAGGAGTTCACTTGCTATTGAGGTCATATACGTATCCTGGACAGTTTAAAGAGAAAGAGAATTAACAATGAACAATCACAAATCTGGTCTCAGATGCTTCCTAGCTGTGTGACCCTGGGCAAGTCACTTAACCCCCATTGCCTACCCTTACCACTCTTCTGCCTTGGAATCAATACACAGTACTGATTCCAAGACTGAAGGTAAAGGTTCTTTAAAAAATAATAATACTAAATAAATAAAATGAAATCTATGCTAAAAAAACAATGAACAATCAATTATCAAGCATTTATTAAGCACCTACTATGTGCCAAGGGCTGTGGATATAAAGATATGCATAATTAGTCCAAGGAGCTCATTTTCTAATCAAGGAGACAATTTTCAGACAATTAGATACATACAAGATCTTTATAGGGAATGCTGAAGAAAAATTCAGAGAGGCAGCATTAATTTAAAGAGCAGGATTAGGAAAGGCTTCTTGAAAAAAAGTGAGATTTTGCTGAATCTTGAAGGATGTCAGTAGGTGTGGGATAAGAAGAGGAGGGAAAGCACTCTAGGAATGGAGAACAGCCAGTGAAAATAGGCAGAGACAGTAAAGATGAAGTCTTGTGAATGGATTATAAAGTAAATAGAGGAGAGTAAAGTGTGAGAAGAATAGAAAGGGAGACAGCTAGGTGGCTCACTGGATAGAGATCCAAGCCTGGAGATGGGAGATCTTGGGTTCAAATCTAGCCATAAATACTTCCTAGCTGTATTACCCTGGACATGCCACTTATCTCCAATTGCCTTGGAACTGATACTCAGTATTTATTCTAAAAAAGAAGGAAGAAGGAAGAAAAAAAAAGGAAGAAGGAGGAGGAGGAGGGCCAGATTAGAGAAGAAAGGAAAAAAAGCTTCACTCTTTCCATGGGCAATAATAAGAAGCTTTTTAAAATTTTCAAGTAAACAATCATTTTATTAAGCACCTACAATATGTCAGACACTGGGCCAAGTGATGGTAATAAGCACAATGTAACAAGTGATAACACTTAGAAAACAACTCAAAGTTAACACGAACTTTTCTAACCCCTTTTTCTGTGCAATCAGAGTTTACAAAGTTAAAATGTGAAATTTCACATTTTTTTTAACATGTCATCTCAGGTTATATTGCCCGTGAGAAGGATGAACCTTTACTTTTTCAACCTTATTTAATCAATGCTCTGACTCTGCCCTGCCTTCCTTTAGTTTTCAGGAAATAGAGATTTACTATTTTTTCCTGTGTATTTCACCACTTCTTTGATGGGGAAAGAACAGAGGGCTTGTAGTCAGAAGGCATGAGTTTGAAATGTAGCTTTGTTATTTACAACCTGGGTGACCCACAGACTTATTACTTGTGTGGCTTTGGGCAAATCACTGGCACACCCTGGGCCTCAGTTTTCTCATCAATAAAACAAGGGGATTGGATTAGATGGCCCCTGAGGTCCCTTCTAGCTATAGATCTGTGAACTTGTGATAAGGGCAACTCACTTAACCTTTCATTGCCCAAGGCCACTCAGACTAAGTTTCACTTTAAAAAAAAAAAGACTAAAAACTAGATTTTGCTATATTTTGGGTCAACTTTTTGCCTTAAAAATAATCTAATTTACTTTCAAAATAAAGTCAGTGTTAACTTGAGATATGAACCACATTCTTTGGTCATATCATTTCTTCTTGACAAACAAATATTCACTGTGGGAGAACCCATAAAAAGTCTTTCCCCTGTCATCTTCAATTTGAAACATGAGTAGAATCTCTGTCCTTCTAGAAAAGTCTTATAATTTTCCTCATTGGTTGTGACTCTCCATGACCTTTGTAACACTTGTATTCTGAGGAATGATATAACATTGTTAACATTGATCTTTTCCTGAGCAAATGTTCCCAGAACTTTCCCTTGAGGTCTCATCCTTTTTGAATGCATTTGACTGGTAAATCTATAGATTGCTTACTATATATAATAATTACTAAATGATTTTCTTTCTTTGGCCACTCTATGTTTTGCACTGTTAATCAATCACACAAACAAACCAAAAAGACTCGGTATTCTGGGTTTATTCTTTAAATTCGGGTGACACCTCGATATAGGTCCTCATCACTTCATATCCAAAAATAGCCTTCTCGTTGGCCTTCTTAACTCACATCTTCCCCTATTTCAGTCCATCATCTACTTAGCTGCCAAAGTGATTTTCCTAAATCATAGTCTGTTTGTATTTCCCCTTCCCACTATTAGCCACTTCAAGAGTAGCACATAAAATGCTCTTCTTGCCTGTTAAAGCCCATCACGGGCTAGATCCATCTTACCTTTGGAAGTCTTCTTTAGTTTATCCCCCTTCATGTATTTTATGATACAGTAGCACTGGCCTCCTTGCTGTTCCTTACATAGATTTAATCTTCTGATTCCATATCTTTTCCCTGATTCTCCCCCATGCCTTGAAAACTTGCTTGTTTTAGCTTTCTGGCTTCCATTAAGTCTCAGTTAAATCCCACCCCTGCAACAGCCTCTCCTGGTCTTTTTCAATGCTAGTGTATTCCCTTTGAGACATTGTTTAAGTTTCTTACATGTACATCATAGTTGTTCGAATGTTGTCTGCTCCATTAGACGGGATTTCTTGAGGACAGGGACTATTTTTGCTTTTCTTCTTATCACCAGCAGTCAGCACAGTTTCTGGCACAGAGTGACTACTTAATAAATGCTTGTTGACTTGAGAAAATGTGTTCCCAAAGCTAACTAGGTTTTGGGAATAGGGTAATGTGGTAATGCAAAAATTGAATATGTATGTCTATTGATCCCTATATGTGTGTATATGTATATGTAAAAAATATACACATTTAAGTGAATTAAAATTTATTCTCTGAATCCCTGAAGATTATGAATTAAATAAGACCTATTTAACTAAATTAAATAAACCTAGTAAAGTTCAGATTTCTCCCTAACTCATTGTAGTTTATCACATTTTGTCTTTCAGTCTATTTTTAAAAAAATCATTTTTACAGTGCCTATGTCCAATCCAATTAGAGAAATTATGCATATGGTTTTAAGAGTGGCTTTATTAAATGCTTTGCCAAAATCAAAAAACAGTACATCACTATGAGACTTGAATTCATTAATTATGCAATGCAAAAAGAAACAAAAATCAAATTTGCATTATACTGTTCTCTTCAGTTTAATAGTCCCTAATCCTAACCCACTGGCATTTTAAATATTTCATTCCTTCACTAAATCTTGGTATTGGATTTGAGATCCTTTGGGTACAGATGGAGAGAAAAGTAATTTTCTACATTATTTTGATAACCACTAGGATCTACTTGACAAAGTGGGAGATTCGAGAGGAGATACATAATTTCAGTAAAGCCCTCTGAAGAAAAGCTGCAGAAAAGCCCATATTTATTCTGAAATAAACATCAAAACTACTTTTACTGCTGTTTAATTCATTAACACAGAGTCAATCAAACAACCCATCCATCAAAAGTATTCAAACTATCTAGCTAATCAATTTGGAAGGAATGAAGGACTTGGGTGATGTAATGTCACAAAGTATAGGTCCTGGCTGAAGAGGCTCTGCTCATGACCTGTGTGTCTTCTCTGAAATAACAAGCCAGTTATGAGCCTCGACACTCAAGTGTAGGGCAGCTTAAAGGAGACAGAAATTCTAGCCAAGCCCTGACAGTATTCCCTCATGCACTCAAGTCTATGGGAATGGAAACCAACAAGGTGTATTTTAGTCTAGAAAATCACAGGAATGGTGACTGGAATCCTCAGGTAATTGATCGGCATGTTTTTTGCCAGAATTTTTAGTGCTGTCTTCAGAACCAGGCAGAAGTTATTTATTTAAATTACATTGGTTAGCTGATGCCAGGAGGGTCATTTGAATCTAGGTCTTCTTGACTTTAGGTCAAGTTCTACATCCACTATGCATGCTACAGTGTTTTGTGTTTTTTTGTTTTTTTTTTTTTACTATTTTTGTCTCTTTTTGGTCTAGCATGGTAACTGAACACTTAATAAATGCTGTTCTTAACAAATGGCTAACAGTTACTTAATAAATGGTTATTCCTTAGCCGATTGGTTGATCAGAATTTTTATTTGTTAATGATGATCATATGGTCACTTATTCTCTTTCTAACCTCTACTTGCATTAGTTTTCACTTTTCTATTTTTCTCATTTCCACCAATTCCTCCTTTTCATTATTCTTTGTGGTTCCATTTTTAGTATGACCATAAATTGTCTCTACTTGTCTTTTATTTATTTCCATACTAAATGTACTAATAATACTTATCTCATGGAAGAATGTGAAATGTAATTAATTAAGGAACAAAAATTGCTGCCCAGCTCTGTCAGGAAAGGAGCGATGATTGAGGAATTAGGTTTGTTTTTTTTAATTTTGTTTTGTTTTCAAACCTTAAAAAACACCTCCAAATTTTGCTTCATGTTGGTTTTTATTTAGCAGTCTTAGGATAAAAGGTCTTCATGATACTCCACAGTTTGATTATTGGGAATTCTAACATCCTTTATAAAGAATCTGATCATTCTTCCTCATATTTAATTTAGTCAAGATAATATGAATTATGGGATAGACCCCAAGCAAGGTGTCCAAGAATTGTACCTTTAGAGACTTAGGACTAGAAATATTTATAATATAAATAATAGCTGCTAGAAATATTTTCAGATTATAAAAGTCAGGAGAAATTTAGATGGATGTATCTTAGTGGGTTAGAATAAAAATAAATGTGTTTAATAAGAGCACTTTTGCATTCTAATGCAAAATTAGGATTTATAGTTAGGCTTTATTCTACTGAGAGGATGAGGCTGATATGGTTATGGTAAAGTGGGAGGTATATTTTGTTAGAGATTTTGTTTTATTGTTTACTGTTGTCAGTATAGCTATTAGAACTAGATTTTCATCTCTGTCTCTGTCTCTGTCTCTCTCCAGCTCACACTTACAGAGTGACATACTTTTTCTTATTATTTTCTTGCATTTCAATGGCACTTTTAATTTACAAAGTGTTTTGCTAACATCTACTCTCTGCTATAGATATTACAAATGTGCTATCTCCCTTTTATGATGAGGAAACTAAAAAGTCAGAGCAGATATGACTTCTTGTATTACAAAGCTACTAAATTGCAGAAAAAGAACTCAAGCTCAAGTCTTCCGACACCTTGGCTAGGAGTTCTCAAATGATATCACTTAGTGCCTCAGGGTGCCAAGTAGAACTACAGGGGTAACTTTAATATTTAAAGTTTTTATTTAACTACTTAATAAATGGAACCATTGAGTATTTCTTTTGGCCATAGGGCTCATGAAAAAAACATTACTGAGACACTAAGGGTCCCGTGAACTGAGCAAGGTTGGGAAACTTTACATTAGATAGTAATGCCAAGATTCCATGTATCTTTAAAAAAATCCTTGTTAACCCAGATATGACTAATCAGAGTTATATATAAATGTTAAGAAAGGAGAGGCTGGTGGAGGAGAAAAATAACCCATTTGTGTAAATAATAGTTTAATATTTTCATTCATGAGTGGAATTTGCCTTGCTTCTCTAGTGAGCTGCTCAAATTAACTTTCATTTTCTTATGAGGCTAATTAAAATCAGTGGGAATACTTTTTAACTGATTGATGTTTCCACAGACAATATTTTTATGAACTTCTGACAAGCACTCTGGGGTCCCTGCTTTTTTGGTTGCAACTTGCCTTTGGAAATTTTCTGATCCCAGCAGAACAGGTTCTTACTAAAGCCACTTCTCTCTTTAGGTTGGTGGCATTCAGACTTCAGCTGTGGCCAACAACTTCACAGAGCAAAAGTGGAACAGTGACATCTAGTGCCCTGAAGCATCATCTCAGTAGCTTTGCTTTCTCTCAGAGCCTTAAATTTCTAAGTTTATAAATATTTGCACACAGCCTTCCCTCTTTTGTTAGATTGGGGACAGGCGATAGATCTTTTGTTAGTTACTTTCAGTCTCCTAGTTGAATTTAATAAATCAGCAATTCAACAAGATTTCAGCTCTTCCCTCTCTCTTCTTCTTTTTCACTCAGACCAAGACCTAATGCCTAGACTATGGCAACAGCATCTCAGTTGATCTCCCAGATTTTTCATCATATGTTGTACCTTGCTGGAACCTGTAGTGTATCTTTGCATTGCCCTTGGGGTCCTATCATTTTGATTCATCATGATGTTCTGTGAGTCACTGCCATGTAGCAGCACATGTAAAATATTAATTGGTTCATAGATTAAGAACTGAAAGTTTCATACAAAGTCATTTGGTCCAAATCTCTCATTTAACAGTTGATAAAACTGAAACTCATACAAATAAAAGTTATTTACTCAAAGTCATAAGAGTGACAGAACCAGAATTTGAACTGGTGTTAAAGAGATGTATTTTGGGAGACAGCTAGGTGGCTCAATGGATTGAGAGTCAGGGCTAGAGATGAGAGGTTCTGGGTTCAAATCTGGCCTTAGACACTTCCTAGCTGTGTGACCCTGGGCAAATCACTTAACCCCCATTGTCTAGCCCTTACTGGTCTTCTGCTTTGGAACCAATACACAGTATTAATTCTAAGATGGAAGAGAAAAGTTTTTAAAAAAATAAAATAAAGAGATGGATTTTGGTCTTTTCCAGCAATTTGAGATGTGTAAAGAGAAAAAGGTACTTCAAGGTCATAATTGCAATGTTCTTTGATCCTTAAGTTTGGCTGGGTAACAAGCAATTTCAATAGCTGTCGCTTGCCTAGGAGAGCTGCCATTTCATAGTTCAAGGGTTCAGTAGCTTCAGTCTTTTAATAATGTATATAGACTGTATAATCATAAGATTTAAGTATGAGCAAATCTTTGCTATAATTAAAGCGGGAAGATGTTTCATCCCAATCCACTTCATTGCCATTAGGCTGGGATTGTAAAATGTTGACTTCTGGAGAAAGGGCAAATTTGATAAATGGGTTAGTGGTAAGGGAATGAACACAGGCTACAATTGAGCACAAGCCTGAACCTGACAAGATTAGATAAAGGATGTATGGATGGAGGAAGAAGGGAAAGTAAGAAGTGTTGAGGAAAGAATTGAGGGCACCAATGGGGATCCTGAAAATTTCCTGGTTCATTTTAAGTCCAATCCTTAGCATCTCCCCCACACAGGGTATTCCCCTGCAGTCTTTGTGCTGAAACCTAGGGGACAGATAGTAACTCCAATCTCACAGAAAATAAATGAATTATTTTTAAAACTGCTGTCCTAGAGCTCACTGAACATGCTGATCAAATTATGAACTTGTGATAGATTTTTCTATGGATGTGCTGACACCTTTGAAAATGAAAAGCAACATTAAAGTGGTTTTTTAGAAATAAAAAGCTAGTATATAATGGTTTTAAAAGAGGGATAAAAATGTCAAGACCAGTGAAATTCCACAAAGTTGTCTGAGTTGTAGAGAAGTCTTTCTGTTTTGATTGTCTATGTAGCAAACAACCAATGTAGCATCATGAGGATTCCTTCTAGAGTTCAGAGTCTATAGAACAAAATGAGCTGGAAGTGGCCACTAGAGCCATGGTTCAACCATCAGGAATGCAGTCAGTCATGGTATTGTTGTGGGAGAAACACGTCCAAGTTTGTAGCTGAGTGTTGCCCAAAGAATGGGGACTCAAACTTTCTTCAATCCAGATGTAAAAAGAATTTTATTTGAAGAAAAAGTTTAAGGTGGTGAAATAGCCTAATAGGTGGTGAAATAGCATAACTACTAATCAGATAGCCTTAGGGCTGATGGATTATCCAAAGGTCTAGTAGAGTAGCTTCTCTGGAGCTCCAGATGAAGAGCAGCAACTCCATGTATGGAATAGTAGCTCTGCCTGTAAAGTAGCACCACCATATGTGGAGTAGCAGCCCCAGCTGTAGAGTAGTAGCTTCAGCCCGCTGTGGATCAGAGTTTGCATATTTATTAGGATCTGGGGCTTGTCATCTCCCATTCCAGAGAAATCTTCATTTTCCCCCCAAATCCTGGAAAGTGGGCATGGCCAAATTCAGGTGGAATAGTATTTTGGGGTATATGTCACCAGAAAGGGAATAAGGATCATGAGCAAGAGTCCTTAACGTGCATGTCCCACGTTCCACCCATTGTCCACCTTGTCATCTTTTGTCAGTGTGTGAGACATCTCACTACCCTTCTGGAATGTGAATATGGTGGAGGGGAAATACAACAAGATCCTAACAAATCAGATTAGATACAAGGCTGATGCCCAGTACATAATACTACACATTCAGTACAGGTAATTGATGACACAGAATGGATAAATGAACAACAATACAGATTCTGCTTTTCATGCTTGACTGACGTGGAAACCACTGCCAGCCTCCATCAGTACCACTGTATTAGAAGACAAAATGGAAAGATTTTTTTTAAGTATAAAGCTGAGTTGGCAAGCCTATGACATACTGGCTGCTCCCTTGCCTCTCTCCACACACCTGAGGCTCATCTCACATGACCCTCCCCTCTGCCCAGCAGCCCAATGGGAGTGCTTTCTCCCTCCCTTTATGGGGTAAAAAAGGGGACTCACATGTGGTGTGAGGGTTGCAGTTTGGGCACTCAGTCTCTAAAAGGTTCATCATCACTGGTATAAAGTATAATGCATACCATTCTTCATTTAATTTCCTCCATAAAATTTTCTCTAGTGTAAGAAATATGTCTTCTTTCACAACATGATAAACATGGAAAATATGGATTATATGATAACACATATACAACATTTGTCATCATTACCTGCTATCTTGAGAAGGGAGGGATGAGAGGGAAAGAGAGAACATGGTTTCTAAAATGTCAGAAATGATTATTAAGATTGTATTGACATATAATCTGGAAATTTTTTTTCATAAAAGAGAATAAGGGTAGAATTTTCTCTTATGTTTCCTTGTGCATGCTTAATTAAGGAAAAATAGAATCATAGAAGTTCAGAACTGGAAGGAACCTTGGAGACCATCTAGACCAGGGGTTAGCAACCTTTTTGTCTGTGAGAGCCATAAATGCCACATTTTTTAAAATGTAATTTCGTGAAAGCCGTACAGTGCTCACAGTGCGCACTCCTGTAATAGTGCGCGCGCCTGTAACAGCGCCTGAAAAAAAATTGACTTTATGGCTCCTGCAGAAAGAGCCATATCTGGCCCTCAAAAGAGCCAGATATGGCTCGAGAGCCATACGTTGCCAACCCCTGATCTAGACCAAGGGTTTTTGACTTGTGGTTCACTGATCTTCAGGGGATCTGTGGATAAATTTCAGGGACCTATGAACTTAAATGGGAGCACATTGCATCTTTACTTCAATATAATTGATTAATCTTGCAATCCTATATATTTTAAGTACTCAATAGCATTATTCTATGAAGAGGTCCATTGGTTTCACAAGACTGCCATAGTTTATACCAGAAAAACATTTTGAGATCCCTTGATATAGACCAATGTCCTCATTTGATAGATTAGATACAGAAAAGGAAAAGTCTTGCTCAAGATCATTTAATTAATAAAAGATATCAAATTTGAATCCTCCACTCACCATTCTTGGTCAATTGACTAAAAATAAATCAAGTACAGCATTGGGAAAGTGATCTTGCTTCTGGTCCTGCATAGCATAAAGAAGATATTGATGAATAACAGTTATTTCAAAAATTTTCTTGGGACGGACAGTGTAGAGGATTGAAAGCTCAATGTAAGTCATCTTTAAGGGATGGCAGGCAAAGAAGCTGATGTCATTTTAGGCTGGATAAATGAAGGACAATGATCAGAATTAGGCAATTGATTGACTATCTAGAGGATGCCTAGATAAAGGTGACCAGTAGGGTAAAGGAGAAGACTGGAAAACATGCCATCAGAAATCTAGCTGAAGGATCTATAGATGTTTACCCTCACATAGATTAGACAAGCAGGGTATGATGTCTTTAAATGTTTCGAGGACTGTCATGGAACATCATTTTGAATTCAGCCCATCATTTTAATCTGTCAAGACCTTTTTGGGTCCTAATGCCATTATCCATTGCATTAACTATCAAGCTTACCTTCATATCATTTGCAAATTTAATAAGTATGACATTTATGTCTTCATCCAAGTCATTAATAATAGGGTTGAAAAGCACAGGGCCAAGGACAGTTCCCTTGGGCACTCCACCAAACACTCTCCTACAGGTTGACATTGTTCCATTAATCACTCCCATTTGGGTCCAGTCATTCATCCCTTTTTGAAACTAACTAGCCATATCTCCCCCATGTTATATATGGCTTAAAAATCATGCAGCTCACATCTCTCCATTTTACCCCAATGCACATCATGAGATGTTTTTTAAAATGCCTCATTGAAATCTAGATAAACCTGTAAAAAAAAAGAGAAAAAATAATAAGTTTAGTTTGTTGTGAATGCAATAATTTATAATGAATATCGCTTGACTTTTTAATTGCTCACAAACCATTCTTTTAATCTATTCCAGGATTTTTACAAGTATAAAAAGGGCAGTTAGATGGTATAGCAAATAGGTTGTTGGACCTGGAGACAGAGACACTTGAGTTCAAATCCTGCCCAAGGCACTTACCAGCTATGTGACCTTGGGCAAGTCATTTAACTACTTTCAAACTCGGTTTTTCTACCTGTAAAATAGAGATAGCACCTATATCCTAGGATTATGAGTATGAAAGGAGGCAAAAATATACATAAAGTCTTTTGCAAATATTAAAACACTATATAAATGTTAGCTACTTAAAGATCCTTGACTTTAGTTTGAAGACTCCACATTCATTTCTCAAAAGAAATAATTTGATTATAGCCCTGTTAATTTTTTTTTCTGAGTCACTAACTTAGCAAATCAGAGTTGCATTCTGGGATGAAGCTCATCTAATGACTTAAAGTTAGTGAGATGTGTTCTTTTAGTCTGTTCTGGGCAGCTAAGTGTTAAAGTGAATAGACCATCAGGCCTAGAATTAGGAACACCTTAGCTCAAATTTGGCCTCAGGCTCATTAGCAGTATGACCCTGTGCAAGTCACTTACTACCCATTTATCTTAATTTCTTGCATTCATAAAATAAGGATAAGAATAGCACTTACCTCATAGGATTGTCAAGAGGGTCAAATGAGATAAAAATTTTAAAGAGCTTAGCACAGTTCTGTAACAATTTATTTATTTAATTAATTTTGGTTAATTATTATTAATCATTCTAATTTATCTTGAGTTTCTAGTCTCCAGTACCCAAATCCTATCAACATCATCTTCTTTTTTGATTTGTATCTTGTTTCATATATAACTGAAACAATGCTTTTTTTGGTGATTATTAGTGTTCATTACAAGACAAATTTGATTTGCACTCCAGAGTTTCTGACACTTTTCTTATAAAGTCATTCCAATCTTTTCTATTTACTTTTAGATATCTATCCTATATTTTATTTTCTTTATATATCTTTAAAACATCTTTCTTAATTGGTGAATTTTCTATATATCCTTCTAAGTCTCTGTATACAGAATAAAATATTCTAGGTATAAACTTAGATACCATCTAATTCACATTGTACCAGAATAAGAATTGTCCATTACTAGGAACATTTTCTGTACACCAAACTAAATTTTCTTGGCTTTGTGACTTCTACTCTTGCTCATAGTTTTGTTAGCTCTGGACTAAACAGAATAAATTGAGTAACTCTCCCTGTCCTTCTTGAAGACAGCTATAGTGTTCCACCAACTTCTCTTCTCCATGCTAAGCATATGTAATTAATTTAATTGATCTTACATAATATAACCCTCAACATTCTTTTTGAGATACCCTCTAGTTTGTCAATGCTCTTTTATCCTATTGAGTCCTTTGAATTTTCTCTTTCAGGTTTCTCTTGGATCTTCTGTTTGGACTTCACATTTTCTGTTTAGGTCTGGTATTTCCTCAGGAATGCTTGGAAATCTATCTTATTGAATGACCATTCTCTCCCTCTCTCCCCCAGAAAGACTATAGAGAAAGTTTTGCTGGATGGGTGACTGTCATGGCTCTTTTAAAAATGTGATACCACTAGATAAATGCAACACTCCAAATGAGGTCTAAGAATCTCTTAATAAAACCCTTCATGACTGTTACATTACTTTGATCATATGGCACATAACCACTGGTCTTGCTGTCCTCTAAACTTCCAGATCTTTTTCAGATTAACTGTACCACAAACTATCTTTCTCACCTTATATTATGAAGTTGATTTTTTAAACCAAATTGTAAGATTTAGTTTATCTTCTTAACAAGTATGAACATTTCTTTAATTGGGTTGAGGAGGGATCATCTCGACTGGTTGAACAAGCAGGTTAGTCACACCTCTCAGGTTTTTAAATAACTGTCCTTGGTGAGCTAAATCAATTGTACAAAAAATCAAGCCATCCCCCAATCGATAAATGGGCAAGGGACATGAATAGGCAGTTTTCAGATGAAGAAATCAAAACTATCAATAAGCACATGAGAAAGTGTTCTAAATCTCTAATAATCAGAGAAATGCAAATCAAAACAATTCTGAGGTATCACCTCACACCTAGCAGATTGGCTAAAATGACAGCAAGGGAGAGTAATGAATGTTGGAGGGGATGTGGCAAAATTGGGACTTTAATGCATTGCTAATGGAGTTGTGAACTGATCCAACCATTCTGGATGGCAATTTGGAACTATGCCCAAAGATCTCTAAGAGACTGCCTGCACTTTGATCCAGCCATACCATTGTTGGGTTTGTATCCCAAAGAGATAATAAGGAAAAAGACATGTACAAAAATATTTATAGCCATGCTCTTTATGGTGGCAAAAAATTGGAAAATGAGAGAATGTCCTTTGATTTGGGGAATGGCTGAAAAAATTGTGGTATCTGTTGGTGATTTGTGCTCAAAGGAATGAAGAACTGGAGGAATTCCATGTGAACTCGAATGACCTCCATGAACTGATGCAGAGTGAAAGGAGCAAATCCAGGAGAACATTATACACAGAGACTGATACACTGTGGTACAATAGAACATAACGGACTTCTCTACTAGCAATGCAAGGATCCAGAGCAAGGCTGAGGGACTTATGAGAAAGAAAACTAGCTGCAACAAGAGGAAAAACTGTGGGAGGAGAAACACAGAAGAAAAACAACTGCTTGAACACATGGGCTGATGGGAATATTATTGGGGATATAGACACTAAATGATAACTCTAGTCCAACTTTCAATAATATGGAATTAAGTCTTGATCAAGGATACATGTAAAACCCAGTGGAATTGTGTGTCTGCTAAGGAGGATTAGGGAGGCTTGGGGGAGAAGGAAAGAACATGAAATATGTAACTATGAGAAAATATTCAAAATAAAAAAACTTTAGAAAACTTATGTCGAAAAGTGTTACTATATATAAGTGGTAAAATGAAATATCTTTACAAAATAAAAAAAAATAAATAACCATCCTTGGTAGAGACTGAAAGTTGGAGATATAGGAAGGTGGAAGCAAACTATGGAGAAGGAGAAGTAGGAGGAGGAGGTGGAGGAGGAAATTTACTTTCTCTTTCTCCATCTCTCCCTGCATTCCATAGGGCATAGATTATGTAGCTTTGAAAGGAAGCCATCAGACCAATAGGAGATCCTACAATCCAATAAAGAGTAAAGATGTATATTTCAGAGACAGACATAAATGGAGACAATTGCCTAAGAAAAGTGTATCCTCTGTCAATCGAGATTTGGACTGTGAAGAGGAACAGACTGGAATTCCAGTGTGGGGTTTCCACAAGGAGAAGGGGCAAACTTTAGGTCCCAAAGTACTAGGAATTATGAGTTGCATTCACTGTATATGTATCATTCACATGTACCTCATACAACTATGTCCTTCATTTGGTTTCACTTTTCCAATGAATGTTGTGCGTATTTGTGGAGTGTACACACCAAGTTTATGGGAGGTATGTCTTATAGCTACTGATTTTACTATATTATCCTGTAACAAATAAAAAGGGTGATCTGGCCAAAGTTATAATCATTTATTAATAAGATGAGAGAGAAAGGAGAAAAAGATAGGTTTCAGTCTTACTAATTTAAGGTAAGATCTTGTCCCAGGTTTCAGCCCAGTGTGATCCCCTCCATGTTGCCACTTGCCAAGCATCAGCTCAGGGAGGCAGTCCGTTCAAGTGTAAAGAGTAAAGAGAGCCTCTCTTCCCAAACTCTGCATTTTACCCCCCATTAGCTTCTCCCTCTGTGGTGATTTTGCATGCTCATGCCACGGGCTGCCAGGGGATGCCAGGTCATTAGATATGACATTACTCTTTAACACCCAATCGGGGTGCCACAAGATAGAGGCATATTCTTTCACACAATCCTCAGTAAATGCCTTTTCTAAGAGCCAATTTAACCTACTGGCTGAATGAGAATAAAAAGAACACAGTTGTCAGCTTGTGAGCTATGTTATTAGTTATAACTATTCATGGAGTTACCTATGAAAGGACATTTTAAGAGCAGTTATCTTCTTCTCTTAAGTTATAGAACAAATGGGGAACCAGAGAGGAAACTACGAACATGTTCTAGAATTTTGCCAGATCATTAAAATGAAGGTCACTAGTATATGGTTTATGATTCAGTTCATTGAAACAAAAATGAGGACATTTGCCTTTCTTCATTCCTACGGAACCTCTCCTGTTCTCCATGATCTTTTAAAGTTCATTGATAGTAGTTCAGAAATCTCATTAATCAGTGTTTAGGGTACTACCTTTCTTTCATTCATTTTTATTTTGTCTTTTCTAGTCCAAAGATGGAAAAAACAAAACAAAACAAGCCATTCAGCTTTATCTCCAGTGTACATTCTTTCTTTGATCCTCCTTCCCCCCCTAAATAGATAATGCCAAACTTTTTGTTCTTCATTTTCCTCACGAGTTTTAGCACTCCTGCACTATTTCTATGGGCCCATGCCATCCCTTGTATTTATTTTCTTTCTTTTTTTTTTGAGGATGATTTTTTAAAGTTATTTTTTTCAGTTATGCATAGAAACTGTTTTTGACAATTGTTTTCTGAGATTTTAGGATTCAGAATTTCTCTCTCCTTTCCTCCCACCCCTTAGACAGTAAATAGGAATCAGGTTATGCCAGCATTTTCATGCATAGCATATTTCCATATTGTTCATGCTGTGACAGAAGATAGTATCACACATATAATAAAACATTCATGAAGGAAATAAAGTAGAAGATGGCATACTTTGATCTGCAATCAGACTTTTAACAGTTCCTTTTTTGGCTATGAATAGCATTTATTATCATAGCTCCCATGTGGATATCTTGGGAACTTGCTTTGCTGATAATAGTTTAGTCCACATCTGATCATCATATAAATTTTCTTTTACTATATACATGATTCTCCTGGTTCTTCTCACTTCATTTTGCATTGATTCATATAAATCTTTCCCTGTTTTTCTGTACTCATCTTGTTCATCATTTCTTTTTTTCCCATTTAATAATTTTTATTTTTTAGAAAAATTAACATGGTTACATGATTCATGCTCTTACTTTCCAATTCACCCCCTCACCTCCCCCCCCATAAACGATGCGCATTTCCATCATTTCTTATGGCACAATAATATTTCAGTACAACCATATACCACACCTTATTCATCCATTCTCCAAGTGATGGACAACCCCTTCAGTATCCAATTCTTTGCCACTATAAAAAGAGCTGCTAAAATATTTTTGTACAGGAAGGTCATTTCCCCCTATCTTGTGTCTATTTGGAATTCAGACCCAGTAGCAATATTACTGGGTCAAAGGCTGTGCATAGTTTTATGACCCTTTGATCAAGGTTTCATATTTCTATCTAGGATGGTTATATTAGTTCACAGTTCCTTGTATTTGTTTTCTTTATCTTCCTTTGCTTCCATCTTTTATATATGTCTTTTAAAAATCCCAAATTGGTCAGTGAGTTGTCTGAGCCTCTATTTTTCTCCTCATCAGAATTAAATCTTTGTCTTCAAAATTTCAATCCTAAGAATTTTCCATCCCACCCGTGCTGGCCCAAATGTATCATATTTGGAAAATTGAAGTATCATATTGCTACTATAATTATCACTCCATACCAGGCCTATCCATTTCCCCAATTCTTCCTCTACTTCCTCTTTCTGTCTAGATGATCTGTAAGATAATTGTAATACAGTATCGTTTCTGTTTCTGTCTTTTTAAAATTTATTTTTTTCAACTAAAATTTCTTTTCCCTATCTCCAATATCCCTTCCCCAAAGAATAAAAAGATAGAACTCTCATAACAACCATATATACTCAAGAAAAAAAATTCTCAAATCAATTATGTCCCAAAAATATTTGTCTGCCTCCCCTCTGAATCTATTGACTCTTTTGCAGGAGGTGGGTAGCATTCTTTGTTGTGGGTCTCCTGGAATTGTTATTGGTAATTGCAATAATTTCAGTTCTTAAGACTCTCAAAGCTGTTCATCTTTACCATTTTGTTGTTGGTATATAGTATTTTTCTGGTTCAGTTTACCTCAATCTATATGAATTCATATAATTCTTCCCAGATTTTTTTGAAAATTTCCCTTCCATCGTTTCTTATATCACAGTAGAATTACATTACATTCATAAACCATAATTTGTGTGATCATTTCTGACTTATTATCAATCTTTAGTTTCCAGTCCGTTGATATCACAAGAGAGATGCTATGAATATTTTTTTGTGCATATGGATACATTTTGGCTCTTTTCTTATCTTCTTGAGTACAGTGGAATCTCTAGGTCAAATGTTATGCACAGTACAGTAACATTTGGGGGCATAGTTCTAAATTCTTTGGGGTATATTAGCTATATTAGGGGCACAAGGAGGATCAAAGGAAAAAATGGACCTGCTGCTTAATATGGACAATGGTGGACACTAGAGTTGGAGCAAAATGATTAATTTTGCTTTTTCTATATTTGGACTAGAAAGAACAAAACAAAAATGAATACCAGGAAAGTAGAACCCTGAATATTGATTAATGGGATTTCTGAACTATTATCAATAAACTTTGAAATAGGTGAATCTCACAGCTCTAGCAATAGTGCATTAATATACCCATTTCCCTGTTACCCCTTCAGTATTAATCATTGCCTCCATTTATCTTCAACAAAATATTTCTACCATGCTTTCCTATTTTGACCTCTGGGTTTCCTCATTTTCCTATTATGCAAAGCTATATTCCTGCAGTTCCTCAATAAACCCTTTAGCTAGCCCATTCTATTTTAATTAGGCATAGGCTTCCAAAATTATATAACAATTTAAACTCTCATTCCCCCAAATCCATTGTCACCCAATTTACCTTGTTGTTGAAAATTTAAATTGTCAAATTTACCTCAGGATTAGATCTTCCCCCCTTTAACTGAAGTGCTTCTATTTGTAGAAAGAAACTAAAGAGGCTAACTTTATTTTAGAACTCTGTTGGTCTGCATAATCTGCAGTTTTCCAATCCACCTCAGTCATCAGTTCTGGGAATTCTATTTATTTGTTCTCCATATTTGCTATTCCTCTTACTCTAAGGCTAATAAATTCCTACCTCCCATTCTTCTAATCCCTGGGACTCAGAACTTCTACCTGCTTAAACAAAAAAAAATACTATCTTTCTCTCCCATCTCCCACTGCCTTTTTTTACAAAAAAAATTTAGACAGTGGAATTAACCTCATTGGCTTGGTCACACAGCTTAGTAGTATCTGATCCCAAGACTTCTTGTCTCCAGGACTGACTCTCAATCCACTGGGCTACCTTATGCTCTACCCCTGCTGCCTTTTGATCAGGAAAATAACTTGATTAAATCTGTGCCATAAGGAAATTATTTTCACCACTGGTGGAAAATGAATTAGATAGGGTAGAGGCTGGACACACGGAGACTAAACAGGAGACTGTGACAATAGTTCAGGCAAAAGGTTTTGAATTAGGATCATAAATCTAAACACTGAAAAGACTTTTAGAGTTCATTTTGCAGACAAGGAAACTATGACTCAGGAAGATTAAAGAACGTGTTCTGAGACCTTCAGCCCTGCGTGATCACATTCACCTTATAATGCATGGTCTAAGGCCCAAAACAGTACTTTGAAGCCATTTCCATACCACCTGATCTTCAGCCTCCAACTTTTCCAGACTACAGGATCCTACCCTTATGACTCTAGCCTTGGCTTTATCTCTATCTTCATGCCATGCTACTACAGGCAAATCTCCAATCCTTCCCTAAATATGATCTCTTTTCAACTCCTGGTCATTGGACAGCAATGAAATCCACACTACCATTCCAGGAAAGGACATGTCAATCATTTGCCTTAGGGATCCAATGACCCTTTTCTCTGTCTTCTCTGTCCAAACCATTTCTGCTGGTCACCATTCTTCTCTATGAGTTATCTATCTCTTTTAGACTGCAATCCTCTTGAGGGCAGAGATTCTCTTGCTTGCTTGAATTTATATCCTACAACAGCATAGTTTATATCTATGTTCATATTTGGATATAAATATTTTATTTATATGTTTAGTATATTTATATCCATAAAACTTAGCATAGAACCTGGCATATAGCACTTAAAATAAGTTCTTTGTCATTCACTTCCTCTCTCTAGATACAGAGTAACATAGGTAATAAATTCTAAATTCTGTATTGATCTATAAACTCAGAACTGAGTTATTGTGAGGATAAAATGAATGATTGATATATATGTATATGTATATGTATACATACATATACATTAGGGGATGAGGAAGAGTAACAGTAATAGTAGTAGTACCAGCAACAGCAGTAGTAGCAATAGTAGAAGCAGTAGTAATAGAGTAGTAGTAGTAATAAGTAACTGAGCTGGGATTTGAATTGTAATTTTCTGTCCCCAAGATCAGTATTCTTTCTATTGTTCCATTACAGCCAATAGTATAAGAAGCTTTAGAGAGGTCAAGAAGGATGAAGACTCAGAAAAGTCAGTTACTATTTAGCAATTAAGAGCTAATTGATAACTCTTGGAAGACCATTTTAGTGGAGTCAGCAGTCACAGTATATTAGTTTGACAAGTGAATGGGTGATAAAGACATGTTGGCAATAATTAAAGGGTTCTCCTTTTGGTAGAGAGCAAAATTCTACATAGATAAGTAGCCAAAACACAGCATTTAATAATAAAGTACTTTATTTTTGTTTCCTATTACTTCAATGAGAAGATCACTGTGGATTGCATAGCAAAGCATCCTTGTGCATCCAAGGAAAAGAAACAACAAATAAGCAAAAAGGACAATTTTTTTTGTGTTGAATTGTATCTTCATTTATTTATTTTTATTTTATTTTTTAGAAAAATTTTCCATGGTTACATGATTCATGTTTTTACTTTCCCCTTCACCCTCCCTTCACCCCGCCCCCCATAGCCAATGCGCATTTCTACTGGTTTTAACATGTGTCATCGATCAAAACTTATTTCCATAATATTGATAATTGTTCTAGGGTGATCATTAAGAGTCTCCATCCCAAATCATGTCTGCATCAACCCAAGTGATCAAGCAGTTGTTTTTCTTCTGTTTCCACTCCTGTAGTTCTTCCTCTGAATGTGGGTAGTGTTCTTTTCCATAAATCCCTCAGAATTGAAAGTACAATTTTTTTTAAGAGAGTGACTATATCTCTTCAAGGAGAGAAAAATGCTATAGAACAGATTGCACTTGATTTTATGTCTTGGACTAAAGAAGAGAAAGAATCAGCCTTAAGTTCTTCTCTCTCTTTAACCTTAAGTTCTTCTCTCTGTTTGCAGCTTCTCTAGTGGCAGAAGATACCTTGATGCTTTCTTTACTAAATTCCCAGCAATAATATGAGCAAAGCCATGGATAGATATAAAGATTTGAGAGCTGACATTTCAGAAAAGTCAGCTTCACTTATAGTCTAGGAATTTGGTGATGATATGCAAGAGGTATAAAATAATAGCTTGAGGGGATGGCAGGGCCAAAAGAAAATTTTAAGAAGGTTTTCCTGGTCCCTCTTAGTGCTGGTACTTTTCTTCTGAGAAGCTATCCTTTAGAGTTCATATCTTGCTGGCATATAATTGCTTTCATGCTGTCTCTACCATTAGATTTCAAATTCATGGAAGATAGGGGTTTTAAAAATATTGTTTCTATCTGTTCCCAGCATTTATCACACAGTCTGGCACATAATAAATGCTTTTATAAATGCCTGTTAACTTTCTGATGTAAGGGATAGAAGAGATCTAAATATATCTGTAGTCAGTTGAAAAAAAGCAGATAAGAGACTGGAAGTGAGGGAAAGAAAGAATAGAGAGGAAGGACTTTTAGGCTTCTAGAAGATAGGGAAGATGTATGTGTTTGTATGTGTATGTAATATATATGTATTGCTTGTATTTATAATATGTATATTTTAATACATCTATATATGTATACACGCACACACAAACATATATATATATATTTATATAGAGAGACAGCTAGGGTACAACAGATAGAATATTGAACTCTTCCTGAGTTCAAACTTGGTCTTAGACATTCACTAGCTATATGACCCTGGGCAAGTCACTTAACCCTGTTTGCCTCAGTTTCCTCATCTGTAAAATGAGCTGGAGAGGAAATGGCAAGCCACTCTAGTATCTTTGCCAAGAAAATCTCAAATGGGGTTATGAAGAGTTGGGCACAACTAAAATGACTGAACAACAACATGTATTATGGACATATATATATACATACATATATACATATACATGTAATATATAATCTATCTATCTTAGATAAGTAGAAATATTAGTTAGTCTTTGCAAAAAGGAAGTCTCTCTTCTGCAGAAATTGGAGGAAAAGATGGAGGAAGATGGAGAAGGATTTTAAGACATGGAGTAGGAGAGATGAAGGGAGCTTTGAACAAATGTCCTTAATTTTACAGGAGCAATAGATTGCCAGTCAATCAATATGTAACAGATCTGGAGGTGGAAGGGACCTAAGAGACCATCTTGGTCAGACTCTTAATTTTACAAAGGAGGAGACTGAGATCTTCAATGACTTGCTCTTTATGTATCAAAGGTACAATTTGAACTTAGTTCCACTGAATCCAGAACCAGTGCTCTTCTCAATTCACCACAATGGTGGCTATACATTCTCTAGAGCCCCATATTCTTCCTTAAAGTGTCTTGCCCCAGCTTCTATTGGAAGAATATGAATCTGTTATGTAGCTCTGATGGTATGCTGGTCTTCCTTCCTTCCCTTAATATGTCCTAGTTTCCCATTTTATAATCACTCAAAATGGTTTCAATTACCTTTTGAATTTTTAAATTTTTTTCCTCTTACTTTCTCTTAAAGAAGTGGGTAGGAACTAGTTCTTACTGACTTGGAAAATCTAGTTAAAGTTCCTGTGTGAGCTTTTATTCTCCAGAAATTGGCAAATGCTACAAATCAGGTATGGTTTTGTTCTCTTGGTTGCCTAAGTTTAAGAAAGTGAGGGAGATAACAGTATGATGCAGATAAAAAAACTTAAAATTGTGTTGTGCACTCAGAAATCCAGACCTTAAACATTTCCCAGAACACCCACTATGAATCACTTTCTCTATTCTTTTGAGGAAAACTTAACTCTATAGTTTCTCTTAGAGAATATAGAAAAGACCTTTCATCTTATCTAACAGGTAGAACAATATATCTATGCATGTCTTGTTTCTTGACACTGAAAACTGAAACTACAATGTGATCTCTGTAGGTCACTAGAACAGTCTGTCCCCTTGTCCTTTGATGCATCAAATAAAACCCTGACAGTACAAACAAAGGACACACATTTACCCCATGTTTCTAAGTATACTTTATTAATGGTTTTTATACCTCTTGTAGATTGCTGATTTTCTAAAACTCTCATCTATCAGTTTTTTTCCTGGATAATCTGCATTCTGTCATAGTTGCTTTATTAAAAATATACATAACTACATGATAAATTTCCTTGGGAATTTAATCTTCATCAGGATGTCAAATTAAATTGTATTCTAATTATTATAGTAGAAAAATGGGTCCTTTTTATGAGATAGCATCCCTTCCTTATAGTTAGGAGTAATGTCATAAAAGTCCGTGTTTAAAGCCATGTTTCATTTTCACAACTTTAGGCATATATGATTTATAATACAGTAGACTGGAGTATCTACTAAACCAGGAGTGTCAAACTCAAATAGAAAGAGATTTTTGAAGATCACATATTGACCTAGAAAACCACAAATTAACGTTATACATGTTGCATAGTATTTGTTTTTGTTTTGTTAGACATTTCTCAATTACATTTTAGTCTATTTGGAGCAATGAGAATTTTTCCAGCTGCAAAACTGGCAGAGAGTTTGACACTTCTGCATGAGATCATTTTAGAGAAAATGACAGATGAAATTAAACTGAGATTTCACTACAACATATAACTATAGAGATTCTATTCTCCTGGTATAGGAGAAATATATACAGATTTGTGAAATCTATTTTCTCATTCACTTTCTTTTTCTCTCTCAATAATAATCATGTGCTTTCCTTTTTATGATATAATCTGAGTTGTTATACCAGCAAAACAGAAAATGTTAAAGGACTTAAATTTTAATGAGTCATCTAGCAAGTATTTTTTAATTTTCCTTCTCTTTGGATCTTTTGAGATTTGTTTAGAAGCACACATACTGAATGCAGAACAATTAAGTGGAAAACACTGAATGTGGAGTAAAAGGACCTAAATTTAATTTCTATGACCTTGGGTAAATCCAGGTTTTTGGACCTCAGTTTTTTCATCTATAAAATGGTAAGGTTGGACTTAAATGGACCTTAAAGTTTTATATCCATATCCTGTGTTCCACCTGTGTTTTAAGTTTATCTAGCATAGTACAAGACAGTATCCATCAGCACAGCTGGTTTTCTTCTAATTTATACATATTGACTTATGTATAAATACATAATATGACATGAATCCAATCAGCCCAGAATGCTTCACCTTCTTAAAATAGTACAATTTCATCTCTTTTCTACTCCTGATTTTGGGCACATCTTGAGCCAGAAAAGGTAAATCCAGAGGCTGCTGAGAGGAAATGAGCCTAATGGAGAATCAGTTTCAATATATCTTAGATTGTTTAGATACTACTATATAATTTAGTATTGAATTATCTACTTCTATCATTATTGAATGATTTCTTTAAAAACACTTTTTGCCTCTCCAGCTAGATTTCATTTTTTTGAAGCCAAGCAGCATGTCTTATCTTTATGTATTTCCCTGTCCTCACACACACACACACACACACACACACAGAGGCAGTATTAAATCCAGAGTAAGTGTCCCATTAATACTATCAGATCTTCCTTTAGGATTGGAAATTACTTTAGACATCATGTAGTCCAAGCTCTTCATCTGTATGATGAGGAAACTGCTTGTTGAGGCATTAATTAGCTGGTCCTTCTCTCAGTCAGGTCACTTGTTTTCAGTGGCCTTTTCTCAACCAATTTTGCTAATGGGAATTGTTTAGAAAATGCAAAGATTCTTTGGCTCACATGGCACATCACCATGACACCAATGAGTTGGCTACATTTTCAGGACACAGGTTAAAGGGACTCTCTTCTTTGAAATGCTGTTAAAGGCATTTATTTGCATTATAGATAATGATAGCGATTTCCTAAGCATTGCCTTTTAAAGAGATCTACAGAATAATGAAAATTATTCACCTGTTGCTTTAATGCAAGACATTTTCTATACAAATTTCCCACCTCCTCCAGAGTAAAGATTGGATGTAGGCAAACAAATGTCACGGGGTAATACTTTTGGTTATTTTCTTGAGCTATCAAAAAGCCCCATTTGTAAAATTAAGTTGAAAATTTTTTTGTGAACTCTCCCATAATAGTTTCATTTGCTAACTGACTTGCCTACAGTCATATAATATAATTAGTAAGAGGTGGCACTCCAATTCATCCCAGGCCCTCTGACATTAAGACCCAGATCGTAATGGATCCTAAGGACCTAACAGAAACAAGCGTTATGCTCAACTTTCTCTGTAGCAAATACCAATGTCTCGTTCCCAGCAGGTGATGGATTCCCTTATCCTCCACTTCCGTGGTAGTGACCTCTTAGGACAGGACAAATAGACACTTCTATTTACTTTAATCCAAGAAGTACATTTATAATAAAATGTTCATATAGTTTTTCCCTGACACTTCTAATTTCTCAATAAGTCTAAAGCTGGAGAGGGGGGAAACCAAATGAGCTCCTGCTTTAGAACAACAAATATAAAGATGAGGACGAATCAATTTTTTCTCATTACACTGAAGTCCAAATCTGAAAGGAGGTTGTTGAAAATAGATCAGGATTCTATGTAGGTGACTATCATAGCAGAAAAAATATTAATTTATGTAGTATAAATCCACATTTAAATACGAGGGTATGCTCTTCCCAGTCCTCTGAAATTTTTCAGCGATAAGAATACAGGTCCTGGCTCTACTCAAATAGTAAATGCTTATAAAATAATCATACTCTCTATGGTTTTCACAAAGATGCTACTTCTACCCTTGAGGTCTAGCCTTTTGTGAGTGGCAGCTGTTCTATATAATTAAAATAATTTTAAATACTCTCAGCCAGTTTGCTATATTTCTCTGTATTCTAGTCATATGAACATAGCATAATGGAGTCAACCAAACAGGCATGACCAAATAAGTATAAGTAATACAATTAAAATATATTAAAATAACAAATAGCTAACATGAAATTTATTTATACAAAGGCTTTCTTAGACCTAGAATGTCTCCCAGATCCAGGAGCTTCCAGACACAGTTGGATGCTCAGACTCAGACATTTTTTACCAAGAACAAGAATGTCTCAGATATTGAAATTAGAACTATTTCCATAACTTTACTATTCATCGCCTTTCTTATTCATGGCCATGGTCATAGTTAAGTTAGCTGTGGGACTCAGGTAGTTGGACTATATCAGGATTTTCTTCAGCTTCAGTCTGGTCTCTTTTGTCTCTCTAGGTCTCAGAAGATCCATAGATCACTACAGTTCAGTTGATAATCTTCTTCCACAGCAGCAAGCGTGAAGGTGTGGGAGGGCAGGGGCAGGATTGTCTTATGGCTTCCATACTTATCCAGTGTCCAGAGGGAAATATGTACAAGTAATTGAGTTCTATTATTCCCATGAATCTCATGATTACACAATTATTTCTTTGTCCCTTCAAACCTCTTCATATCCTCCCTTGGTGGATGAACAGAATACATTTCATCCTCCTGCTCAATGCCCTTAGTTATGACTGCAAAGAGGGATGAATCAAGAGTGCCATATATGTGATGTTCTTAAAGACATGATATACAACAGAAAGAGTGTTAGATTTGCATTAGACAATGCTGGGTTCAAATCCCAGTTCCTCTACTCATTTGCTAAGTGACCTCTTGGGTCTTCAGTTCTCTCACTTGAAAAATGAAGGAAATATACTAAAGGTTCTTTCCAGCTATAAATCTCATGTTATTCTGAACTAGATATCTATTATTAGCAAACAGAAAAACAAAGGAACAAAAAGGTTAGGCACCATTCTCTGTGTCATCATTGCAAACAAACATTTGTTCCTGAGCTAAGCATGTATCAACTGTAGAAAGAGCACTAGGCAAGGCATGGTCTCGGTGTTTGCAGAGCTTAAGCTTTAGTTCGTATGATCATAGATTTAGAGTTGTGAGAGATATTAGAAGTCATCTAGTCCAATCCCCTCATTTACGGAAGAGAAGAGCTCAGAGAGGGAATCAGAGAGGGAAAATAGCTTATTGAAGGTCACACATGTAATAAAAGATAGAGCCTGGATTTACCCCCTATTTTGAATTCAGCATTCTCTCCACTGTGCTATGATATATACAGAACATACACTTAAAAATGTTTTCCTAAAACCTTACCATTAAATATTAAAATAAGCATCTAAACTTGCTCATAGTTATTTATACTGCAATTAATTTGAATGCATATAGTATCACATATTCATGTTTCTTCTTTCAGTTCCCATCAGAATTCTTTATCTAAAGAGGTCAAATGACTTACCAGCAAGTGGCAGAACCATACTCCAGCCCAGCTCTTATGACTTCACATCCAGCATTCTTGCCTCTCTGGCTTTTTGACACATGCCTAAAGACAAGAAATAACTCGGCCAATTGAAATGAATAATCCAAAAACAGACTCTAACCCCCAACAACCCTTGCTCCATCAATCAGCAGTATGAAAATGTCAATTGTGTAAAGTTTTTCCAAAGACATAATTTCTTGAATATTGGTGACCAGCTGCAATAAGATCTCATTCATTACTCTTTCACAATCCCACTGATTTTATGGAACTGCAAGAGGCTAATAATTTCAGGGAGCAGAACAGCTCATTTTTCAGAAAAAGAAATTATAGCCAAAAATATATGTACTGAATTGGCTAGATAACAAGGCAGGAAATGCAATGTTTCATAATCGGAATTTTGGAGTATTTAGCTGTGTTCAATTTTCCTGAAGTATCTGGCCTACTCCTGACAGCGACTAAGAAACCAATAGGGCTGCCTGAGATAATTACATAGCATGTACTGCTCTACTTCATATGCAGTCATTAAGTCTATTATAGATTCCTATTTGTGATGCTAGAGGTTAAGGGGTTTCATGGAGATTTCCATTTAAATCCCTATCTTTAGGGGATTAGAATACAGCCATAAAAATGTGCTCCCAGGCTGAAACTTGATACACAAGGTCTTGGCCTGGGTGCAAATGTTTTTAAATTTTTTCATAAATATCATTATAAAATGCCTTTGTAAAATAAAAATTACATTTATTGGGTCATAACTGGTAGTTTATGGCTTTTTTCATGTCTATCCTCTCATTCTCAATCCTTCAGTCCAAAAGCCCTACAAAAGGATATCCAAGAAGACTTGGAGAGGGGCAGAGACAGAGACAGAGCCTGAAGGAGGAGGCTAAGTACAATGTTGTCCTCACTTTGACAGTGTAGAATTAATTTTTACAGTGATAAGTTAATATCGCTGCATCAATTTCCCCCCAAAATCACAGATGACTTTAAATATAATTTAATAATAATAATAATTAAAATAACATAATTTTTATACTTATTTTATACTTATCTTTAACACAAAAGTTTAAATTACTCTTGTAAGGTATTGTGGAAAAGAGCACTAGGCTTAGAATGAAAGAAGGAAAAAGAATTAAGTGTTACTAGGTACTAATCCCAGGATATATAGGAAAAAAAAACCTGATGTAGTCCCTATTCTCTAGGAGCTTACATTCATTTTTTATTTGGAAAATTTTGTTTAATTAATTAATTTAGAATATTTTTCCATGGTTACATGATTCATATTCTTTCCCTCCCATACTCTCACCCCCTTCCCATAGCCAATGAATAATTCTGATTGGTTTTACATGTGTCATTGATCAAGTCCTATTTCCATATTATTAATATTTGCATTAGGGTGATCTCTTAGAGTCTACATCCCCAGTCATATCCCCATCAACCCAAGAGTTCACGTTCATTTAGAGAAGATGACATATACAGGAAAGTTCAGTGGCAGGGCAGATATAAAGGCCATCATCCTTAGGATGAAGTGCCAGAGTCATTGGCAATGCCAAGGAATCTTTAGGATGTAATGCTAAGAAGTCCAGATGGTCTAGCATCAGGACAGATGGTAAGGTCCAGTGGACCTTAGGAAGCAATGGCAGGACAGATGGCAAGGTCTAGTGACAACAATCTTACTGGAAGAATTATAGCTGGGGGCTCTCTGATCATCCTAATGAGCTGGGTAGTCATGTCCCTGACATAAGACTTAAAATATTATTATATTAATATTAACATATTAATTAATATTCCCAATTGCATGTAAAACAATTTTTAACATTCACTTTCTAAAATTTTGAGTTCCAAATTCTCTCCCTCCATCCTCACCCTCTCTCTATATATACTAGTAAGAAATTTAATCTAGGTTATACATGTGGGATTATGCAAAACATATTTCCATCTTGGTCACGACAGATGACTTTTAGGGTGGGTGGACCTCTGAATGAAGTTATTGGCTGTACGTTACTTTTCACAGGAGTAAAGAAAAAAGGTGGAGAATAAGGGGAGTCCTTTACCTGGTATGAATTGAGCATCATTGTCTAGGGCAAGGGAGGAGAAAGTGCTGGCTGACTATGGCTCTGGCTCCTGTTAGGTCTTTGGGTCACAAGATTCGGATTTGGACTTAGAGTCAGAAGGGCAAGGCAGAATTGGAATTCCTTCAATTAGTAGGCATGTAGTCTTGGGTAAGTCATATAGCACCTCTGAACTTTCTTGACCTGTGAAATGAGTTTGAATACAATGCTTGCACTACCTATATTATTGCTGTTATTTTGCAGAGAGTGATTGGAAGCTACCTACAAAGTGCCACAAAACCATAAAGTGCTGTAATTCATAATAGAAGAGTCTCTTTTTTGACTCCCAGGGTACATTTCTATAATGAAACAAGACTGAAAATACCTTTTTACATGTAATTCAAAAGTAAATGACATACTTACTTTATGTGTTCATAAAGCAAATATACCTTATTATTTCTTAGAGGGGACATGAAATCCTAGATATGAAACTAGCAAGGGCTTTAGAGACCATCTAGTATAATCCCTTAATTTTATAGATGAAGAAAGTATAGAATCAAGAGGTTAAGTAATTTATCCATGTTAACTCAGGTAATGAAAGTCAGAGGCAGAAACAACTTTGAGATATCTAACATTTATCAATCAAATTGACTAGAACTATGATAAAAGGGCAAAATGACCAATGTTAGAGAGGACATCGAATAATGGGGGCACTGATATACTACTGGTGGAATTGTGAATTGATGCAACCATTTTGGAGAGCAATGTGGAATTATGCTCAAAGAGATGTAAAACCAGGTAAACCTTTGGCCCATCAACACCACTATTAAATTTATTTCCTAAGATCATCAGAGAAAAAGAAAAGAATCTATATGCTCTAAAATATTTATAGCCACTCTCTCTGTGGTAGCAAAGAACTGGAAATCAAAGGAATGCCCATCAATGGGGAATTGCTATATAAGCTGTGGCACATGTTTGTGATGGAATACTATTACACCAAAAGAAAATGGTGAAGAGGTTAATTTGGAGAAAACATGAGAAGACCCACATGAAGTGATTAAGAGTGAAGTGAGCAGAACCAAGAGAACATGATATCCAGCAACAGAAATATTGTTTGAAGAATGACTCGTATATATCCACCTCCAGAAAAGGAGCTGATAAATAGAAACAAGAATGGCTTAGTTTTATATAGATATTTATGATGCCATTTCTAATGGGGGAAGAAAAGGGAGGAAGAGAGTTAACTGGATGTGTTAATGTAACAAATAAACAAATAAATAAATAAATAGGGAAAAGAGTCAGAGACAGAATTTTAACCTAGGTGCTCTGACTACTCAGGAAAGAGAAAATGATTTTTCTACTATAACATGGGGCTTCCTAATTTAAAAGATCTATTATGGTCATTTGATTTATTTGCATGGTGAGTCCCCTCACTTGCCACCCCTGCAAGTATTTGTGGGTACCACTTGTTAAATTGTTGTAGTTAAAAATAAATTTGTCATGTTGTGGCCAAGTTTTGGTTAATGAAACTCTCCAAATAGCTTTACTGTTTTTGAGAGGACAGGCATATAGTCCATTATCACTTGATACCTTGAAAGTCAAATAAACCTTCCCTGGCACATTGCCTTGCACATAGTAAGGGCAGGGATACTATATACCTATTTCTGTTAAAGAAACTCACCTTACTAATGTAGATCGACACCTTCTCTAAGTTAGTCTCAGATTATTGCCTAAAGCACTGAGATATAAAATGACTTTCCCAGGGACATGCGACCAATATACTTCAGAGGTAGATCTTGAACTCCAGTCTTCCTGGTCCCAAGGCTGGCTTTGTATCTGCTACACCATCCTGCCTTTATCATACTTCCTAAAGAATTTGGTTTAGGTTTTATAGCAAGCCTTCTCAATAGCATCCAACTTTGGGTCAAAAGCTTTAATCCATAACACAAGATTTTTGGAAAGAATAAACACATACAACTATTATATGGGAAAAGAATCTTTGAGACTGGACATATGGTATACATTTAGGGGGGTAATCTTTTATCAATTTCCTTCCTACTTCCTTTTTTGAGGACTATAATCTCTAAGATATCAGAAACATTAGAGAATTTGAATTTCTTCCAGGTTCTAAATAAGAAGTTAGTTTAGATCTTGGTTTATGTAAATAACACAGTACAGGTGCAATCTCTCATAGGAGCCTTTCTTTTTCTTTTTTTTCTTTCCTCCAACATTTAAGCATTTTTTTAGTCTCTAGAAATACTTTGTACTTTTCTATGAATTAATCAATAAGCATTTATTAAGCACCTCCTATTTGCCTTCTATGTGGAATGCACAAGGTATGCAGGGAAGATCAGTATCTCTTGTATGAGAGTTTGCTGAACCCTTTTCAGGGTTGCTCTCCTCTTTAGGTGTCCACACGCCATCCAACTCTCACCTCTGGTTCCAAGAAGCTGTAGCAGGCATAGCAGCCACATCCCAGGGAACTATCTTGCAAGGCAGGCTAAACAAGGTTGAAGGTAACCAAAAGGTTTCAATTCCTTTAGTGATTTAGAGGAGTGTGTACCCCAGTGTAGACTTCCCCTGGCAGAATGGAAATAGGAGAACAGATTGTTCCAACAGCTATTAAAGCAGCCAAAGCAGGTGCTGAGGAACTCTTAGAGCTTTGTGAGACATTGAAAAAGCCAGTGTCATCCACTGCATCCATTGCATCCTGAGCCATCTCCAGTGATCTTGACTTTTGTCTTACCACTAGAATGTGATACTCTGGAAGAGTGGCCATGACAACTTTAGTTATTTCTGCCAGTCTTAAATCTTACTTATGCATGAGTCAAAAGATAGACCAATAATGTCATTTTGGCCCTTTTCAAGAAAAAAAGGCCAGGCACTTGAATTCCAGTCCTTGAGATAAACACTGATTTTTAAAAATATCCTCAATGTCTGATGTAGTGACTTACATATAGTTAGAGCTTAATAAATTTTCAGTTTTGAATTTGAATATTTGTAAGTTGAATTCCAAGTGGGCTCTCTGACAATCTATGAGATTTTAATCATTTGCCAACCTGTTAGGATACCTTTTTCTCTCAGCTTTGGTAAATCCAATTTTAAAATTGGCGTCAGTGAACAGCATTCAGAAATGACAAATAAGCATGCTGCATAATTGTTCTATTTCTAAACTTTGGTAAAATGATGTGAATAGCACATAGACTCACAAGCTCATTTTGCGGATCCGTAGAAGCATCTGTTATGCCCCTCCTCACAGAATAGCTTGCCAGCCTCTAGTCCCAAATTACCCATATCATCTAGGCCAATGATCTCAATATAATTAGCCTGATGAGAGTCAAGAGATTTACAGAAAATCTACTGATATCTACTGGCTTGGTTTTATTTGTTCAAGAACAGATAAAACTATATTGCATTAGCTATAGTCTCTCACTCTTTCCTCCTAATTCCTGGAGTTTTGTATGATAACATGGGCCAAAAGGAGATGTGACAAATTTATAACTGATATCTACTTGAAAAAATGTTCTTGTGTGGTTGTATAAATTGAATATTTCCTTCATGTGAAATAAAATATAAGAAACACTGAGTAGCTGTTTTTTTAAAAAAGAAAAGCAAGATAAACATCATCATTTTCCTGGCCTTTATACTTCAAGGCCTTGGATTAATGTATTCAGTGAAAAATTTTGTCTGAAAAGTTCTTTTTTTCTTGAGAATCAACAAGATATAAAAAACATAAAGAAATTATGTCTCACTAACTCTGTTCTGTTTCTTTGGTAGTTATAACATACTCTAAATGATTTTCACATCATGGAATGATAAGGGGATGTTGGAACTATAAGGACATCAGAGATACCTAACTCAGTCTCTTTAATTTGTAGATGAGGAACTCTGGGCTCAGAAAGATACAAAAATTTGTCTAAGGTCATGCAACTAGTCAGTGATAGATCCAGGATTCAACCTTAGGGATTTTATTCCAGATTTGATACATTTTGTACTCTACACAAATAAGTTAATATATTCAGGCAGTCTTCCCACTAATTGATTTTATTTTGTAAAAGTGTAGTAAAGATTATAGAAGTGAACTAATGATTAATCAGTTGAATACCATTCTGTAGGATCATAAACTACAAGAGCAAAGTCTGGCTGGCCAAGGATACTGCAAAAATGGAAGCACTGTATTATTTCATAAAATAATTTATTCAGTGCTATCTAAAATATGTCCACAATGCCCCTCTAACCTGTCCCCTTCTCTCTACTCACATGGGAATCACCGTAGAGCAGGTCCTCATCACTTCTAAAGTATTTCAATAACCTTGAAACTTTAATTCTTCCTTCCAGTTTCTCCCCTTTCCAGTCCATTTTCCGCTCCACAAGGCTGCCATATTGGTAGTCATAAAATACATTTTAACCATGTCAATCCCTGTTTAAGAAATTGGAATAGCTCCCTCTTGACTTGAGGATCAAATACAAGTTCCTTCACTTGACATTTAAAGCCCTTTACTATCTGGCTCCAACATACTTTTACAGGTTTATTGGGCAAATTTCTCTTCCTTCATATGCTCAGAGTTCCAGAAACTAGTTTACTTGCTTTTCCCCATACATGACGTTCCATCACCTACTTTGTTGCCTTTGTGAAGGCAAGCCCTCATGTCCAGAATGATTTCCCTCCTTATTTCTATTAGAATCCCTACCTGTCTTCCAGATTTACCTCCTCCTACTTATAACCTTTTCTGTTTCCCCAAAATTGTTAATATTTTTCCTCCAGAAGTGACCTAATATCATTATAAATTATTATTGTATGCACCTTGAATTTACATGTTATTATTCTTCCATTCACCCAATAGAATGTCAGCTCCCTGAAGGCAGGGACTCAGTACCTAACACGGTACTTAATACACAGTAGGTACTCAATTAGTTTTTTGGATTGAAACAAATGGTTGGCATATTTGTGACTGTAGACTAGTCCCTCATCCTCAGAATCCCTCAATATCCTAATCTGTAAAATGAGAGGGTTTGGGGAAAATTGGCTTCTGGCATCTCTTACATTTCTCGCCCTATTGTTCTATGACCTTGGAACAGCATCTTTAAACAGAAAAAGTAGGATTCCATTAAAATATAGATCAGTTTAGTTCCTGAAAAATGTTTTACCTCTTCTTAAATAAAGGGGAAAAGATTGTCACCTTTCTCCTTTTTTAATAAAGATGATTTTGCAAAGCTTCCTCTGAAACAATCTTTAGTTATAAATCATTAAAAATAAATGCTAACTACTACATAAAAATACACAGGTGAATAAGGAATGTCCTTTTTATTGTATGAAAAGGTAGCACCGAGTCTTAATTCTGGAGGGCCTCAGTTTCCCCATTTGTAAAATGAGGGGGGATTAGACTAGATTATAGAGTCTTATCTAGCTTTAAGTTTATGTTTTTATTATGTGTCCAACATTGGGAAGAAAGGTTTTAAATTCACAGACCTGTTATCAGAAAGAAATATATTTAAAACAATATATTGTTCAGTGAGAAATGATATCATTCAATCTTCATTAAGTTCATATTTTAAACTTACAATATTGCCTTTTACAATTGCATTATACAACTTTTGATGTCATTCATGTCATCCAGTTCTTCATGATTCAATTTGGGGTTTTCTTAGCAAAAATATTGGAATTGTTTACCATTTCCATCTCCACTCATTTTACAGATGAGGAAACTGGGGCAAACAGGGTTAAGTGACTTACCCAGGGTCATATAGCCAGTAAGTGTCTGAAGCCAAATTTGAACTTAGGTAAAAAGAATCTTCCTGGCTCCAGCTCCAGCTCCAGTTCTCTATCAACCGCTATGCCTTGAAAATATATCTTGAAAAGCAGCTTCAAAAAAATTAGCCCAATTCTTGCAATAAAAGCATTTTTCATCTGCAAATGCATGTGTTTTTTATAACTTTGTTCATATTTGGGGAGAAGTTAAATGCTGTTTCCTTTTATGCTTGTATTTATCCATGTAAATATGTTAGATATTAATGCTCTGACATTTCTACCCATAGTCAGTTTAAAGATGGTATCATGGTTGCTTAAAGAGAAGGACAAAAGCAGGATACTAGAACAATTCTAATATAAAAAAAAACCAAAATCTAAAAAACCCTAACTCAAAACTACCTCCTACAAATAAAAGCCTCACTTTAATGGATGGAAAAGAATGACTCTGGTTTTGAGGACTTAACAAGGTAGTACATTAGTAAATGATTAATTTTAGAAGAAGCAAAAATATGCACATTTTATAATATTCACCAAAGTTACAAGTAAACTACTTCACCGGCAGGACCTCTGTAGATTAATAGTAGTTCTTGGGCCATATTTTGAAAGTCACCACTCTAGACAAATCTAAAAGTTAATCTCCCCATTTTGATGCTTATTCAATTTAATATCAAGTTAACATACCTAGAGTAGTACCCAGAGGGGAAGAATATCATTTTAATTTTAAAATATTAAGCAATTAAGAAAACTTCAGCAAAGTAATGAGCTGTCTCTGTTACTTCCAGAAGGATGAACACAATTCATAGGTCATACTTATTGTTATGATGATAATAATAGATAATTTGGAGAAGCAGATAAATGTTTCAAGTCAAGAGCCACAGATTGACAGGCTTCAGTGAGGAAAGGAGGGGGCTAAACACTCCTGGCTCTCAAAGCCCTCCCCCTCTAACAGTTGCTGTTTCAGTTGGGTATGAAGACAGGATCAGAACCTGTAAGTTTCTGTTATGGCTGAAACCCCAATGATGTTCCTTTTCTTTAATTTATATTCCTCACAGATCAGTTAGAGGAGTAAGTAGAAGCTAGCTATCTAACTGTTGAGGATAGAGAAGATCTTCTTAAACTGGCAGCAGACAGGATTCAAACTAGATGTCCAGACTGAGTTGTGAGTATTCCCCAAATAATTTTCCAGACAAAGATTTGAAAGTAAAGGATATATTAGGAAATAACAAGGAAAACTAGAAAGGTTAATGAGGGTTTTAGGATAATGAAAGGTGACCCTGAACTGTTAGATTGAAACTGCCCTTCCCCCCTCACAGGATATTAATGAATATCTTTACTCTCTAATCATTAAATACTTGTTGTATTGAGGTTGATATAAACTAACCCTACTAAACAGGCTAATCCTTATGTAGTAACCACACTGGCTATGCCACTATGGCTTCTCAAGTGAACCCCCAAGGGTGGTGTAGTAAGCAGGGTGTCTGCTCACTTCAACCTCCACAAAGTAACTGTCCATTCCTCTCAACTGCCCCCTCACCCAAAGTTCTCCAGGGGGGTCCCCTGTAACTTTGCAGGGATTCCATACTTTGCATCTCCACACAGCATTATGCAGGGTCGTCAGGCAGTTTGGAGGACATCTGGTTCATATTTCCATGGAATTCAAGAATCCCTTCTACACCTTCACTTAAGGTCTACCATCTAGCTGCTTAAAAGCATCACATGGCCATCATTGCCAGTTGTCTTGACTTTTTTCTTGTCACTGCACCTGGATGACTCTGGGAGAAAGGGTGAGAGGGACAGTTTTGTGCAACTGTGCCTCCCTTGAATACAATCCATGCCAAGTCAAGACATGACTCTGTGATGTCACTGGTCCCCTTTGAGAACAAAGGATGAACAACAACAATCACATGGCTCTGTTCTCATTACTTCATCAGGCAATTCATCCATTGTTTAGACTCTTCTGACTATGAAAAAATTCTTTCTATTGAGCTGAAATCTCCCTCACCGTAGATTCTATCCATTTTCCCCAAGTCTGCTGCCTGAAACTACAGGAACAAATCTAGTCCCTCTTCTACGTGATAACCCTTTAAATATCTGAACATTAAACATCCCTAGTATGGAAAATCTCACATGGAAGAAATATTTTTCTATAACATAATTTTAAGCCTTTGAAATTTGGCAAAAACAATTAGAATAATCATTTCAACTTCTTTTAAGTGGCAGATATTTCATGAGCCACCCCCTAAATAATCTTGGTTTTAGAGATAAGAAATGTTATATTCACTAATTCGTTTGGATTAAACATGAGACAGATGACAGAATTGGGATCTGGTCTATGATTTAGGCCTGTATATATATATGTAATTTCAGGGATGAAAAGAACCATCTGCCCCCAAAATATTTCCCTCACATGCCTCCAGAAGTGACTCCCTGTTCCATCAACTAAAGTCCTTCTTCTGGAGTAATTGTGTCCTAAGGGACTTGGTTAAAATTCAGGTATTTTATCTTGCCTTGAAAACACAGGAACATCTTAGTGGCCATTAACACATTAACACCAAAGAATTTATCAGCCAGGCCCTCAGGAAATGAGACAGAGAACAAGTAAATGTTCATTTAGGAAAAGGGGAAAAAAGAAAAGATGAAGTAGAAACTTAGGAGTGCATATCCATTTTGGGGCCATAAAAATTGTGTCACAGAAGCAATATGCAAAGTCTCTGGGGAGAGAGAATAAAAGCTGAGGAGAACTTTATTGAAAAGAAAGAATGGACAAGGAAACCAAAATTTGATTTCCAATTTGGCTAAGAACTAGCCCTGTTTGTCTTTCTTTGGTTCTCATTTAAATGAAATCGAGTCATTCCAGCTCAATTTTAACCAAAATAATGAATATTTATTTAGGGCTCCATTTGTAAGGTAGACCTGGCCCAACTTGTGAATGTTTCTAGGTCTTTACTTATCATAAGATCACAAGATTTAGGGTATAACCTTTGTCTGATGCTAATGATTTTAAAACAAATGATTGAGCAGAGGCTGAGTGTCTGTGATGGAGAATTCATTTTTGTGACCTCATTAGCTCCAGTAGCTGCACTTAACTAAAATAAACAATTATGTACTTAGACTGACTTCATGTAACTGAGAGTTTGACTTGGATTATACCTAGAAGTTGCCAGTATTCAAGCAAAAATAATAAAATACGGACAAAACAAAAAAAGTTAGTAATAGAAAATAACTGAACTTTCAGAACTAGAAGAGACCTTTAAGTTCACACACTATAATACCCAAATTTTTAAAAGGAGAAGAGCAAGGCCCACCAAGACTTGCCCAATGCCACTCAGGTAGGACAGAGATCTGAACACAGGTTTTTTGTTTTCAGGTGAAGTGACCTGCTAACCAATAACAATCTGAATTCTGACTTCTGCTGTGAATTCCATTGCACTCATTTGCCAGTCTTTAGTAAATTTGATAAAGGAACCAAAAAAACTTACTCGTTTACTTTATCCCATGCTATCATTTGGAATCCCATCCAGGTGGATCTAAAGAGGTATGAATATTGAATTAATTATTTGGTCTAGTCAATGCCTATGTCTCTAAAACTCTTTTTATATAATTCTATAGAGGAGACATAAAACTTCTCCTTCCACTTCAGTGATAAATATTAGACGAGCTTAAAAAATTAAAGAATGACTGAAACAGGTGAATATACTCTACTAGTAAAAACTGCTCCTTTAAATAAATTAATAATATTCCACTGCTTAATGGTGGCTTGAGATACTTAGAGAATATTCTTAGTTTTGAGTAGAAATGTGATGCCTTCTGTCAACATAAAAGATATTCTCATAGCCTTACAGAATTTAGAGTTGGAAGGGACCTTAGAGGCAACTCAGTGCTGTTCATCAGCAGTTGTTTGAAGGAGATGACTGAGAGAATTGTTAACAAGTACTATATCAAACGCCGAAAAGAGAGCAACTGCCTGTGTGATAGGAGAAACATCATCGGGTCCCAGTGACACCCAGCGGACTGAGGCTAGAGTAGCCATAAATTACTGAAAAAAAGAAACATCAGCAGTGAGTTTGAGATGTAGGTTCTACAGTGAGGGTAGTATATCTGGAGCTATACTTATGAGTCAAAGAGCAATCAGGGGCTTCAGACTTTAATGGTCCTAGTTAGAGATCCAGTAAGGAAAGGGAAGACAATACCGAAGCAGCAATGTCATCCTGGACAATAAAACTACTGATAGTCTAAAGATGCTGGTCAGTTTGGGGTCTGGGAGAGTAGAACTTGGGATTAGTGAAGGTATTGTCAAGTTTTGGAAGAATCAAGTAGAAAAGCATTAGGATAGGAAGTTGGGGTTATCAGGCAACACAGAAATAATATAATTCAATTTCTTAATTTTCCAGTTTAGGAAACAAATGAAAGAGAGAAAGTAAATTTCCCAAGGTCATATATATGGTTAGCAAGTAGCAAATTTTGAATCTGAACCCAATTTCTAATGACTACATTAAATTTACTTTTCACTGTACAAAAGGAGAGCAGAATTCCAGTTTTTAAAATTCTGTTCTACTTGAGAGTGATTATAAAGTCCTTTTATCTTTCTTCTCTCTTAACCTTATTCCTCTCTCTGATTTGGCACAGTTGCTCTCATATCCTTCCATTTGGTTAAGCTCTGGATATGGGCAAGAGATTGGTATTAAATTATTCCTATTTATCCTTGCCCTCAAGAATCCCAAATGTGCCTCTCCTCTCCTCCACAATCCTTCTGGCCTTGAAATTAAAAAATATTACCAATATGAGGAATAAAAGAAACAAGGACTTATGACTCTTAGAACTTGACATAGATTGAAACTACCCACTAAGCAGTAACATACAAGATGATGGGTAGAACTGGAAAAGACTTTAGCACCCACCTAGCCTAACACGTTTGTTTTATTTCAAAAAAAATTTTAAGACACAGGACAGTCTTTATTTCACCAATAGAAAACAAACAAAAGATTCCCAAGAGCTCATAACAAGATTCAGAAGTACAAAAAACCACTCAATTAGGCCATCAGTTCCCCCCGAAAAAGAACTGAACTTAAGGCGCCAATTTTTTTTTTTACATTCTGCTAGGTTCTCTCTTTCCCAAAGAGTCCTACATATAGTTTTCTCCACCAAGATTATAAAAAAGTTTTATTTAAAGCAGCTAGACCTGCGGAAGCAGGAGGAAGCAACAGGAAGACCTGAATTAAAATTCAATATCAGGTATTTATAAGCTGTGACCTTAGGCAAGTCAATTAACTTCTCTTTTTCTCAATTTTCTCATCTATGAAATGAAAATTATAATAGCACCTACCTGTCATGGTTATTCTGAGGATCAAATAAGACATGTAAAGTACTTAGTATGTTACCTGGCACAACATAGGTGCTATAAATGCTATATAGTGGTAGTAGTATGACTGTTTTGGAGGATACTGAAAAAGTATTTACTTTCTGTGTGGATTACAAATTCTCCAAGGTTAATTTTTATTCATAACACTTCCCAACATAACTTCCCAAAGTCAGCTTCCTGATTTTGCTCTCTAACTAGAAAGTCTTCTTCTTTCTTAATGAAACACAATGTATTAGGAACTCTTCTGCTATCTCTAGAAGTTCTACTGCCCAAACTTTTGAACTCAAGAATCCTTAATTTATAACACATATAAGCTTGTAGTTATCTAAGAAGCAAGTTTCTCTTGAAGTACCTTTCCACTTCTTGTCATGTACTTTTATAGGAAATCTCTTAGTGTCTTGGGTGCTATCAGCCTTTGAATTCAGATAATCCACATCTAGGCCTCTGATCTTTCACTTCTTTTTTTAAAAAGAGTTTTTAAAAGTATATATTTAACTTAACACATCTCAAATTTAACCTGGTAGTTCCAAAACTGCCCAGTTTATCTGCATTTCCTTTAATCCCTAAAGAAAGTCAGGTCCAGCGAGATGGAATGACTTGCCTGAAGTCATGTGGCAGAGGAAGGATTTGAGACAGAAGTTTCCAACCCAAGATGCAGCCCTCTTTCTAATGGATCACACTGCTTTCAGTATTGAGGGTAGCCTAAAATCTCTAAACCCGTTAATTTAATTTGACCCAGTTAGACAAGAATTACCTACTGTGTAACGATCATTAAAACACAGAATAAAAACTCCTCTTGTAAAATGAAAATTTCCCTGACAAAAGAGATTATTATTTCATTTTTTGGCTTTGTATCTCCAGGATTTAGCACAAGACCTTTCTCGAATATTGTAGGAATTTAATGCATGTTTATTTAGTTGTCAGATCCACATCCCTAAACATAAGAAGTAATATTCAGTTCCTTTATGTTCTCTTCTAAATCCAAAAAAAAACCCCTTCACACCAATTTTTCCAATAGTGTTACTATTAAGAATGTCGATAAAGTCTTATTCTTATTGAGTAATTTTATTTTCTTAAAATAACCCTTCCATTTTCTCCACATGTGTGGTTTGTATAACGAATTGAGCACTAGGGGGCAGTACAGTACTGCATTAGAATTCTGGAATCACAAAAAACAGCCCATTCAAGTTATTAGTGTACATTTTGGGGGGTGGAAAGTGGTGTTGGTGGAAGGGGGAGATGGGAATTGGGAAGAAGGAAGGCAAATGAGCAGGACTGCTTTCTCTGGAACCAAAATGAAAGGAGCAAATAGAGACCTCCAAGATGAAAGAACGATGGCAGATATTTTATTATTAAGGCTGGCTTTTAAGAAGGATTTAATAACAGTTGGTTTTAAAAACCTGTTAATTATGAACTGAAAGGCTCCCCAGCAGCCCATTCTGTAGTATACTTTAAGCAGGGTCTGCACTGAGAAATTCAACTGAATTTCTCAATAATCCTGTGTGCTGCCAAAAGGATGAGTCCACATATTTTTAAACATTTTTCTAAAACATTTATTGTTTTGACCTACAGGGTTAAAGTGTCAAGATCTTATTTTTAGCTTTAATACATATATAATTTGCAAACACTTTCAAAAATGCAAATAGGAACTTATGAATATTTTTACATATTTTGTCATTCATTTAAAATTCAATACTTCTGACACCTGTACAAAATGAAGAGATGAACAGATACATTATAGTAATTTATTTTCATGACAATATTATTTTAAAATCATAGGACCTTTATGGTAAACACTAAATCTGATAAAAAAAAAGACCAGTAATCACTTTAAGTTTATTAGATGATTATTTCTTAAGAAACAGAATCAAAAATGAAAAAAGATGGTTTGAGGGGCAGCAGATAGAGAGCAAAGCCAGGAGACGAGATCCTGAGTTCAAATGTGACCTTAGATATTTAGCTCAATGATCCTGGGCAAGTCACTTAATCCCAACTGCCTAGCCCTTACCACTCTTCTGCCTTGTAACTGATGCACAATTTCAATGCTAAGACAGAAGGTAAAGGTTAAAAAAATAGGAAAATGTGTTTGAAAAATAAAACAAATATTTCCTTTGGTCTCTGAGAGGAACACTGACAGGCACTCTTCTAAAGACATACTTCTATTCATTTCACTTGTCCATATTACTCATTATGCTCCTCTATTCATTTCACTTGTCCATATTACTCATTATGCTCCTATACCTTAAATAGATGTAGTTTAAAATAACATATACATACTTTTTAAAATCATAGATAAATGCCCCAAAAGATGGCTGAATTAGGCAAGGGTGAAATTAGCTAGTGGTACAAGTAGGCTTTCTTCTCCCTGCCAATGTTGTTTTCACGAGTGTATTTGTTCTCTGATTACGGAGCCCAGAAAAGAATAAGTAGAGGTAAGGAATTTCAAAATTACCTTCTGTTGATCTGATCAATAACTATGTGGCTTCAATGGTTTATACTGACATACTCTGGAAATCTCTGTACCTCAGGCTTTTGCCTAAGGCAAGGTTTCTATTTTCACAACAATTTCTATATCATAAAGTCTTAAGAATCAGTATGAACTTTTCTGTTCCTTACTATATATATATATACACACACATATATATTTTTTCCTTAAGGAGTAAGAAAGAACGAGGTGTGTGTTGGGAGTGGTAGTGAAGGACTTAAAAGTTTTCCAGAGATATTTTGAATTTCCTGGTATTTTAAGAGGATACAAAATATCCTATTTTCTCCCGTGAACTAAAACATGGCTCACTTGAACATTATATTTAATATTTATGCTTATTAAACAGTATTATATTCATTATTATGTAATAATATATTACACTTAATATATTATATATCATATTTAATAAATAAAGTTATACTTAATAATCACGTTATCAAAGAGCTAAATAGCCATTGCTTGTTTTGTATATACAAAGTTACACAAAAAGAATTCACTTAACAGAATTGAAAAGCCCAGTTTTATTGATAAAAATGGAGAGGGAAAATTTATTTTCCATTTTTGTTAGGATTCAAAAAAAAGATTTGAGTCCAAACTCTTCATTTTCTTTGTTTCTTTGTGTGTTTGTTTGTTTTAGATGGAGAAACTTGAAGACTAGAGAAGTAAGCAACATGGCCAAGGCCATGGTTCTTAAAGAGCAGAATTAGGATTTGAATCTATATCTTATCACTCCAGATTTCATGCTTGTTGCCTGTCCCATGCTGCCTCTCAAAACTGACCCTTAACTAGGAAACTAAAGATTAAAATGCTAATGAAAACTTTGAAAAGAAATGCTAATAACAACTGAGATTATTGCTATAAACTTCTAATTGGCACAATGGCTAGCATGAGTAGGTTTGGAGTCAGGAAGAACTGAGTTCATATTCTGTCCCAGCATTTACTAATTAAGTTTATTATCTGTAAAATGGGTTAATAATTGCACCTATCAAATGAGATAACATGTAAGACACTTTGTAAATTCCAAAGGACTGTATAAATGTTACAGAGAAAATACTTTGCATACATTATTTTATGTGGAATCGACAAAACTGTGAGATGAATACATCCAGTGTCATTATCCCTATTTTAGGAATAAGAAAAGTATTATTTATATCTCATCCTACTAGTAGTAAGTATGAAGTAGGATTTGAACCTTGGCTTTGTAAAGGTCTAGGACTCTTATTAATAATCCATCCTGCTGCTTCTTTGCATATCAAAAAAAGGATGATATAAGAATAAATGATTTTTCAAATGAATAATAATAAGAAAAACACAAATTAAAACAACTCTTGGATTTTACCACACTCATCAAACTGGTAAAGACTGCAAAAGATAGAAATAGTCATGTTGGAAGGACCATCTTTTGGACTTTGGAAAAATGGTCACAAAATTCCAAGATATTTCATTTTCCCAATTATATAATATCAATTTTCAACCTACATTTTCCAAAATTAAAAGATCCAAATTGTCTTCCTCCTTTGCTTCCCTCCCCCCTCTCAGAGATGGCAGGCAATTTGATCTGGGTTATACCTGTATTATCACTCAAAACATACTTCCATATTGGCCATTGTTGAAAGAGAATACTCATATAAAACCAAAACCCCCAAATAAAAAGACAAATAAACTAACATGAAAGATAGTATGCCAATAGTTCTTTCTTTTTGAAGGTGGACAGCATCCTTAGTTATAAATCTTTCAGAATTATCTCAGATCATTGCATTGCTAAGAGAAGCTAAGTCTTTCATAGTTGATCATTGTATGTACAATGTTTTCCCAGTTCTCTCTGCTCCAGTACGTGTAGATCTTTCCAGTTTTTTTTTCTGAAATCATTCTGCTCATCATTTTTAGAGCACAATAGTATTCCATCACCCACATATACCACAATTTATTCAGCCTTCCCCAAAACTGATGGACCTCCCCTCAATTTCCAATTCTTTGCCACCACAAAAAAAGAGCTGCTATAAATATTTTTGTACAAGTAGAATCTACTCTTTCCCCTTTTTTAGGATCTCTTTGGTATAGAGACCTAGTAGTGAACAGGACCATAGGGTATGCACAATTTTATAGCCCTTTTGGCATAGTTTCAAATTGCCCTCCAGAAAGGTTGGATCAGTTCACAATTCCACCAACAGGGCATTAGTATTCCAATTTTGCCACATCCCCTCCAATATTAATAATACACTCTTGATGAAACTGTGAAGTAGTCCAACCATTCTGGGAAATCATTTGGGATTATACTAAAAAAATTACAAAAAATCCATACCTTTTGATTCAGAGATCTATAGGGGCTATACAAAAACCCCAATGAAATTGAACACAGAAATTGAAGACAGAAAATGAAGACAGAAAAAACTGAAGACAGAAGTCCCATACATAATTAGAAACAAAATTATGGACTATTCTTTATAGAATCTTGCTGCCTAAATATAATGGAATATCACTGTGCATTAAGAAATAATATATATGAAGAACTCAGGGAATTGAGGGAAAACTTACACGAAGTAATACAGAGTAAGGCAAGTTGAACCAAGAAAACAATGTATATTTGCTCTTATCACATTTCTCCTCTCCATTTATATTAGCCCTATCCTTTTTTCAATGCTCAACTCTAATATCATCTACACTAGTGATGGGCAAACTATGGCCAGCAGGCCAGATGCAGCCCCTGAAATGCTCTATCCAGAGGTGCCACATTATTCCTAATCTGACGAATACAATGAGTTGGATACAATACAATGAAAGTTCAAAAGAGTTGCCTTAGAAACAGACTGACAGATGAGCATTTCTTTTTCTTTGGCTCCCTCTTTAAAAAGTTTGCCCATCACTGGTTTACCCCTTAAAGATTTTTTTCTGGTTATCCAGTTCACAGTGTTTTCTCTTTCCTCTGAAACCTTATTTTTTATACCACTAATATAACATTTAGGACAAATTGTTATTCATATGTTCTGGTTCCCTAGTAGTACTCTTCTTGAAAGCAATGGTTCATCTCTTATATTTCTTTATATATTCAGTAAAAAGTACTATGCATTACACATTGTAGATATTCAACAAATATTTTTGATAATGATCCATTCATTCATTCAATATCTATTAATTCATTTGTTCAATTAACAAAAATTTATTAAGTTCTTACCTTGTTTAAGTCAGTGTCTTAAGTCCTGGGGCTGACTGATACAGGGGTAAATAAGACAGTGTCACATCAAGGATGATGCTTACCTAGTGGTAATTTTGAATATTTCTTTTGGAAGCATACGGAATATATATACACACATCATTGTATATGTAATACTCGATTTAAATTATTAAATTATTAATTATTGACACTTTGAAAGCATGAAAAGCTCCTTTTTTGCATTCTCTCATTTGGCCCTTACCCATCATTATTATTCATATTTTGCAGAGAAAAAATTAAGGTTTAGTCAAGATAAATGATATGCAAAGGGGTAGGCATCTACTAAATGTTTGAGATAGGACACCATCCAGAGTTTTCCTTTCTCTAAATTTAGTACTCCCCCTACTATGCTACATTTACTATCATATTATGTCATAGTATCTCAGTGAAAATGGGAACAGCATTTTATGTCCATTGTTATAATTAGAGTCTTATTTATTTTCATTTTAATTTTTTTCACAGATTTCCTGTTGATACGATGGAGTCTTATTATTTTAATGGATGAAATATAGACTTCATCTAGGCCTCAGAGTCTACTTACGATGATAATAGTAATAGTACAAATTTAATTAAATTTTAAAAGCAATGTACTCCTCAACCAAATGGATCCTCTTTTCATGAATAAGACAAAAGCTCTATTGAATATGCACCCACAAAGTAATTTAAAAATTAGATTACAATGCAAATGAGCTGGCTGTGTTATTTTTTAGTTTGTTTTTATTTTTTTAAATTCCAATCAAACATATGAAACTAGGCATCTATATGACTACCCTGGACTTCCAGTTAAAAAGAAACATTTTTTGAGTAGCAAGCCTCAGAGTTAACAGCAAATACACTTTAAAAATTCAAGCTATTAACAAATAAACTCAATGTTGACGATGGTGCTTTTCCATGTAGTGGGAGGCTAATCTGTTTAATGTCATGGAGTGGAACAGAAGACACAGTCTTGAAATTTACATTTGTTTTATAAATAGTGGCAGCAGAGATTCCCACTGATATTACAAACCTCATGTTTCATTTTTCTGTTGGTTTTTTAATGAAGAAACAGGCAAATTGATAAGCCAACAGGCAGGAAAGAAGCCATTCAAATAGATAAGGAGACAAGTATAGAGATAGATATGTTTCTAGAACTCATTTATCCAAAAAATAAGCAACTTTTATGTTTGTTTAATCAACATAATATTCATTTTAGTTGTAATTCCCTCAAGCACATAAATATTTCTGTCTAGTGAAAGCTGGGACATTTTACTTTCCTCAGAAGCTCTACAATAATCCCATTGTAAAACAAGAAAAGAAAAGAAAAAGATTTATTGTCAAGCCAAAGTAGTTTCAGCACATAGTCATTTTCAGCAATCCATTGAATCAGAGCCTCTAAACAGCTTTCGTCTCTCCCTCTGGTTCAGATTAAGTTGTTTATTAGAAATTTTGTGCATTATTAGAAAAAGGAAGAAAATTGTAGCCCTTTATTTTAAAGATTGCTGTAATAAAAATTTAGATTATCCAAATTTATCAAGTATATTGTACAAGGCAGTAACCTCAGCTATTTCTTTTTAAGACTGTAGGATAGTCACTGAATTTTGCATTCTATTTTACTGTCATAAATAAATAGTCTACTTATAAGATACCACCATAGGATGGGAAAAAAAACATAACATCAAATAAAACTTGATTTGTCCAAAATAGTACATGGGGAAAAAAGATATCAGATATGTCATGTGCTCCATTTTAACATAATTATATTTTGGAAAGTATTTAGAAATTGTTTTAAATGGGATTAAACAATTCAACAATATTGGGGGAAGTGTTTCATAAATTACACAGAGTAGGCGTCAACAATGTGCCATGTTATAGAATCCTAAGTAATTGTTTAGACCATAATCCTCTATTTCTGAATTATCATGTCAATAATTCTCTTCCTTTCTCACTTTGTGCTTAAATATATACATGCATTTTAACATAGAATAGCACGAATTCAAATTTGTAAACAAGCTGTAATAAGCATAAGGGCCAATTTCACAGACTGAATTGATGGAAATTACTAGGGGAATCTTACAGAACAGCTCAAGTGGGAATATAATTCTGCAGAGTGGGAAGGGGTGTGAGAAAAAATTGACAACATTTAAGAGAGAAAGAACAACAGACTTTTCATGGTGGTGATTTTTTAAAAAAATTGAAAAATTATCTCAGTGTCTACATAATTACCTCACTGTAAATGAGGTATCGGTATCCAGTTCTGATGCCTTATAAAAAAGAAGTATATAGCATAGGGAGCGATGACAAAGATGAAAATAATTATTGTTGGAGGGGCTGCAGGAAAAACCACAGAGGTATGCTAGAAGCAATTTGGCATTATGCCAAAAAAAAAGCTAAAGTGTTCCCTTTGACCTAGAGATCTCTATGCCTCAGTTGTTAGGCACATAGAATAGGGAGATCAAAGATGAAAAGAATGATGTCATGTGAGCTAAAATATGTGTAGTAGCATTTTTGTTTTTTTTTTCTGGCGGTATCAGTGAACTGGAAATAATATAAGTGTCCATCAACTGAGGTAGATAAATATTATCTGATTTAGAGAAGTATGGGAAGACCTACATATACTGATACAGAATAAAAAAAGGCAGAAATGGGAAAACAACTTCCAGTACTATGACAACACAGACATAAAGAATGACAACAAAAGAGGAAACTCCAGGCCATGTAATTATAATGACCAAGTTTCTTCTTGAAAAGGAGTTGAGAAAATGCACTACTCTTCCCTCCATTGGATAGGCAAAAGATTATAGCTGTGGAATGTTGCTTATTTTCTTAAACTGTAGTTATTTGGTTGTTAATAGTTGTTAATGGTTGTTATAGTTAATTAAATATAGTTAAAAATTGGTTAATTTTGCCAAAATAATTTTTTCCTTTCTCTTTTTTAATCTTTGTTTCAAGGAATGGCTTAGTGGATAAAGGAAGTACGGGTATATATTTGGAAACAAATGTGATATAAAACAAAACCATATTAGTAAAAATTAAGCAAAATTTTTAAATAGGTGGAAAATCCAAGTGTTTAGAATATAAGGTCCTTAAAGGTAGGGTACATTTTTGGCTTTGTATCTCTAGTGCCTAGCATAGCCCTTTGCACACAGAAGATGCTTAATTAATTTTTGTTAAATGCCTACAGAAGAAAGAGTGCCAGATTTGAAGTTGGAAGACCTGAGTTCAAATCCTGGTTCTTCAAATTACTGTGTGGCTTTGGACAAATTACTTAACCTTTCTGGACCTCAATTTTTCATCTGCTAAGAAAGAGAATTAGATTAGATGACCTCTGATGGTCTATATAATTAAAAAAACAACAACCTTACCTGCCTTGGAATCAATGGATTTCAAGGCAAGAGAATGGTAAGGAGTAGGCAATGGAGGTTAGGTGACTTAGTTAGCATCACACACCTAGGAAGTGTCCAAGGTCAGATTTGAACCCAGGACTTCCTATCTTTGGGCCTGGCTCTCAATCTACTAAGTCACCTAGCTGCCTCCTCCACCTATCTTTGAATTTTTAATCCTAAGCATTGATTTGATTGAATTGATGCTTAATTAATTTCTATATGAGAAGTGCCAATTCTTCCCAGTGGCATTGAATCACAAAGAGAGAGTATGTTGTGGTGGAAAGAATTACATTATAATCTTGCACCTGCCCCTAACCAACATGAGTAAGTTATTGAGGATCTCTAAGTTTCAGTTTTCTTATCTATAAAATTAGAATCTTAATTATGTGCTCAACTTATTTCATAGGGCTGTTTCAAAGTTCAAATGAGAAAATATACACGAAATAATTCTATAAATTACTATTTAGATAGAAAGTAATCTTTTTTCAATTGAAGAAGACTGAATGTTGATGCTATTCAATGACCCACCAACATGGCTGTACTTCATGGCAGATATACAGGAATAAGAATTTTGTGAGACTTTAAAAAACCAGTAAAACTGGACCAATTAAACTGGTTGTATTATAACTAATGGTGCTTATACAGATAAAGATCACTCACTTTTCCACATGGCCTGGAAGTAGAGCTCAAGAACATTTTCTGAAATAATGTTTTCACATTTTTCAGCAAACATGTTAAGTATATGTGCATATAGACTCTGATGAAAACTTTTTCAAAATGGAAAACACTGACTTTTATAGCTATTTTCTATTAAAATATAGACATAAATAGATAATTGTAAAAATGAAGATACATAGAAATAATAATTAATTATATATAATATTTTATTATAAATGTGACATTTTGAAAATGTATAATATAAATTAATTATATCCAAAACAATGCTTTAAATATAAATGCATATATCAAAATAATGATATCTTTAACTAAATACATACTTCTGAAAAAAAGAAAGCAGAAATCAAATGGAAGAATTCAATGAAGTTCATAGAATATTTATATGCAAAATAACTGAACAGTTTATTTTATTTCCTCAGCAGCAGAATGGATAAATGGGTAGGAAAAGAAGATTTCTAAGTTCCTTTTCATAGGAACCCATAAGGTCCAGTGGAAAATATATGCATTATAGAGCCTAAATTCCCATTCTGATTAAGCTACTTCTAGGTGACCTGGAACAAATGATACCTTCTGTTTGTCAGTTTTTTCTCATCTATTACTTGAAGGCAGTTAGACTGGATAGATTCAGAGAGACAAAAAAGATAGGTCATATGATTATTTAGTAGTATAATTTGACTTTGGAGAGGGAATTTTTCTTTTTACTTTTTTTCAGTTTGTTTATTGTCATGCAAAACACACTTCAATGTTGGTCATTGTTGTAAGCGTAAACTTGTACATAACCAAATCTCCAAAATAAGACCATAAATTCACTGATGTGAAAGATGATTCCAACAGTTCTTTCTCTGGGAGTGAATAGCATTGGAAGGGAATTTTTCTAATGGAGTCTTCCATTGTTAACTCTTTGAGAGAAGAAACCAGTTCTTTAGTTTTCTGACTTATAGCTGTTAGCCCAGTACATGCATGTGGAATGATTATGTGCCACAGTGAAAGGTCCTGAAACCTATTTTATTTTTTATTGTTATTTAAAATCTTGATGCAGACATTGAGAATATACTTATCTGTTTTGTGATTGATAAATTAGGAGAAACTGTTGAAACCTTGGAAGGCAGAAGTACAATTAAAATGACCTTTATTAATGAGGGGAGGGGAGCAGAAGAATCTTGGTTCTATAAAAGCAGTAAAAAGTACAATGGAAATGAGTTCATCAGCATATTTAGGAATATAGGAATTTCAGAATAAAAACTACTACCAGAGAGACATCATGGCAAAAGACTCAGCAGGAACAGATATTACCAAAGGAAAAAAAAAATTAGGAGGTCCTTGAAGAAGAGTTGACCATAGGATAAATTATGAATCTGAGTTAAGCAAGAAGCATTTTTAGAAGTTCTTTAAAAAGAATATGCCATCCAAAGGCTGAAAAGCAAGTCTGTTATGTTTTTCATTATATATTAAAAACCTAAATGAGAGGGACTTAATGTGTTTTTATCATAATGTCCTATGGCAGTCTGGTGAAACCAATGATCCCCTTCTTGAAATTATGTTTTTAAATGCATGAAATAAAATACATAGTATGATAAAAGAAAATAATCACATTGACTTAAAAAAGAAAACAATTACATTGACTTAAATTTAAAAACAAAACAAAACATTGACTTAAAAAAAAGACTCCAGGTTAAGAATCATTTCTTATTACTTTAATCCAAATCTTGTGTCCACTTCTGGTTACAACATGACAAAAAATGCTGAAACTTGGCAAGAGTTCAGGGAAAAAAGTGACAAAATGATTAAAGCTATGAAAAATGTCTCCTCTGAGAAAAGATGAAAGGATTGGGATTGTTCAACCTAGAGAAGAGAAAATTGAGGGGGGTGGTGTAATTTTAAGAGGTATGGTGAAAAAGAATGTCTAGCACAGCAGTTGGCAGAGTGCCTTAGAAAAGATTATTAAAATTGAACTGAATTGAATTGAACTGTCAGAGAAAGTGAGTTGGAAAGAACCTTAGCAACAATCTAGTCCAACCCATTCACTAAAGGGATCCACCCAACAGCAATCCATTGTAAGGGATCTTCTTCCAACTCTATCACTTACTCATTGCATGAACTTGAGCAAATTCTTTAACCTTTAGAGCATGTTTCCTCATCTATAAATTGGAATACTAGTGTCAACCTTGTTGATCTCAGGGAGTCATTTTTAAGAATGTACTTGGTTAAAGTATATATATATATATATATATATATATATATATATATATATATATATATATATATATATATGC